>NC_133569.1:5151515-5454545 GCF_048773025.1 Camelus bactrianus
CGTCTCTCCACATGCTCAGTTCTGAGAGATAAGTGTGTGTGAAAGCCGTCCTTCACCTAGCTTGTTGGGAACACAAAGTTTCTCTTCAGTTGCAAACTCCACTCCATACATATATATGGGGAGGTACTTGCTCCAAGTCGGTTTTACAGTGAAAACTGCAGGAACTTCAAACAGACACTAGGAATCAGACTGAGAAACCAGAGTAAAAGTTTCTCCTGCAAACCCTTCCCTTTGTGCTAGATGAACGAACGTCTCTCCACATGCTCAGTTCTGAGAGATAAGTGTGTGTGAAAGCCGTCCTTCACCTAGCTTGTTGGGAACACAAAGTTTCTCTTCAGTTGCAAACTCCAATCCATACATATATATGGGGAGGTACTAGCTCCAACTCGGTTTTACAGTGAAAACTGCAGGAACTTCAAACCGGAACTAGGAAACAGACTGAGAAACCAGAGTAAAAGTTTCTCCTGCAACCCGTTCCCTTTGTGCTAGATGAACGAACGTCTCTCCACATGCTCAGTTCTGAGAGATAAGTGTGTGTGAAAGCCGTCCTTCACCTTGCTTGTTGGGAACACAAAGTTTCTCTTCAATTGCAAACTCCACTCGATACATATATATGGGGAGGTACTAGCTCCAACTCGGTTTTACAGTGAAAACTGCAGGAACTTCAAACCGGCACTAGGAAACAGACTGAGAAACCAGAGTAAAAGTTTCTCCTGCAACCCGTTCCCATTGTGCTAGATGAATGAACGTCTCTCCACATGCTCAGTTCTGAGAGATAAGTGTGTGTGAAAGCCGTCCTTCACCTTGCTTGTTGGGAACACAAAGTTTCTCTTCAATTGCAAACTTCACTCGATACATATATATGGGGAGGTACTAGCTCCAACTCGGTTTTACAGTGAAAACTGCAGGAACTTCAAACCGGCACTAGGAAACAGACTGAGAAACCAGAGTAAAAGTTTCTCCTGCAACCTTTCCCTTTGTGCTAGATGAACGAACGTCTCTCCACATGCTCAGTTCTGAGAGATAAGTGTGGGTGAAAGCCGTCCTTCACCTAGCTTCTTGGGAACACAAAGTTTCTCTTCAGTTGCAAACTCCAATCCATATATATATATGGGGAAGTACTAGCTCCAACTCGGTTTTACAGTGAAAAGTGCAGGAAATTCAAAACGGCACTAGGAAACAGACTGAGAAACCAGAGAAAATGTTTATCCTGCAACCCGTTCCCTTTGTGCTAGATGAACGAACGTCTCTCCACATGCTCAGTTCTTAGAGATAAGTGTGTGTGAAAGCCGTCCTTCACCTAGCTTGTTGGGAACACAAAGTTTCTCTTCAGTTGCAAACTCCACTAGAAACATATATATGGGGAGGTACTAGCTCCAACTCGGTTTTACACTGAGAACTGCAGGAACTTCAAACCGGCACTAGGAAACAGACGGAGAAACCAGAGTAAAAGTTTCTCATTCAACCCGATCCCTTTGTGCTAGATGAACGAACGTCTCTCCACATGCTCAGTTCTGAGAGATAAGTGTGTGTGAAAGCCGTACTTCAACTAGCATGTTGGGAACACAAAGTTTCTCTTCAGCTGCAAACTCCACTCCATACATATATATCTGGAGGCAGTAGCTCCAACTCGGTTTTACAGTGAAAACTGCAGGAAATTCAAACCGCACTAGGAAACAGACTGAGAAACCAGAGTAAAGTTTCTCCTGCAAACCTTTCCCTTTGTGCTAGATGAACGAACGTCTCTCCACATGCTCAGTACTGAGAGATAAGTGTGTGTGAAAGCCGTCTTTCACCTAGCTTTTTGGGAACACAAAGTTTCTCTTCAGTTGCAAACTCCACTCCATACATATATATGGGGATGTACTAGCACCAACTCGGTTTTGCAGTGAAAACTGCAGGATCTTCACACAGGCACTAGGAAACAGACTGAGAAATCAGAGTAAAAGTTTCTCCTGCAACCCGTTCCTATTGTGCTAGATGAACGAACGTCTCTCCACATGCTCAGTTCTGAGAGATATGTGTGTGTGAAAGCCGTCCTTCACCTAGCTTGTTGGGAACAAAAAGTTTCTCTTCAGTTGCAAACTCCACTCCATACATATACATGAGGAGGTACTAGCTCCAACTCGGTTTTACACTGAGAACTGCAGGAACTTCAAACCGGCACTAGGAAACAGACTGAGAAACCAGAGTAAACGTTTCTCCTGCACCCCGTTCCCTTTGTGCTAGATGAACGAACGTCTCTCCACATGCTCAGTTCTGAGAGATAAGTGTGTGTGAAAGCCGTACTTCACCTAGCTTGTTGGGAACACAAAGTTTCTCTTCAGTTGCAAACTCCACTCCGTACATATATATGGGGAGGTAATAGCTCCAACTCGGTTTTGCAGTGAAAACTGCAGGAACTTCAAACCGGCACTAGGAAACAGACTGAGAAACCAGAGAAAAAGTTTCTCCTGCAACCCGTTCCATTTGTGCTAGATGAACGGACGTCTCTCCACATGCTCAGTTCTGAGAGATAAGTGTGTGTGAAAGCCGTCCTTCACCTAGCTTTTTGGGAACACAAAGATTCACTTCAGTTGCAAACTCCACTCCATAAATATATATGGGGAGGTTCTAGCTCCAACTCGGTTTTGCAGTGAAAACTGCAGGAACTTCAAACCGGCACTAGGAAACAGACTGAGAAACCAGAGAAAAAGTTTCTCCTACAAACCTTTCCTTTTGTGCTAGATGAACGAACGTCTATCCACATGCTCAGTTCTGAGAGATAAGTGTGTGTGAAAGCCGTCCTTCACCTGGCTTTTTGGGAACACAAAGTTTCTCTTCAGTTGCAAACTCCAGTCCATACATATATATGGGGAGGTACTAGCTCCAACTCGGTTTTACAGTGAAAACTGCAGGAACTTCAAACCGGCACTAGGAAAGAGACCGAGAAACCAGAGTAAAAGTTTCTCCTGCAACCCGTTCCCATTTTGCTAGATGAACGAACGTCTCTCCACATGCGCAGTTCTGAGGGATAAGTGTGTGTGAAAGCCGTCCTTCACCTGCTTGTTGGGAACACATAGTTTCTCTTCAGTTGCAAACTCCACTACATACATATATATGGGGAGGTCCTAGCTCCAACTCGGTTTTACAGTGAAAACTGCAGGAACTTCAAACCGGCACTAGGAAACAGACTGAGAATCCAGAGTAAAAGTTTCTCCTGCAAACCGTTCCCTTTGAGCTAGATGAACGAACGTCTCTCCACATGCTCAGTTCTGAGAGATAAGTGTGTGTGAAAGCCGTCCTTCACCTAGCTTGTTGGGAACACAAAGTTTCTCTTCAGTTGCAAACTCCACTCCATACATATATATGGGGAGGATCTAGCTCCAACTCGGTTTTACAGTGAAAACTGCAGGAACATCAAACCGGCACTAGGAAACAGACTGAGAAACCAGAGTAAACGTTTTTCCTGCAACACGTTCCCTTTGTGCTAGATGAAGGAACGTCTCTCCACATGCTCAGTTCTGAGAGATAATTGTGTGTGAAAGTCGTCCTTCATCTAGAATGTTGGGAAAACAAAGTTTCTCTTCAGTTGCAAACTCCACTCCATACATATATATGGGGAGGTACTAGCTCCAACTCGGTTTTGCAGTGAAAACTGCAGGAACTTCAAACCGGCACTAGGAAACAGACTGAGAAACCAGAGTAAAACTTTCTCCTGCAACCGTTCCCTTTGTGCTAGATGAACGAACGTCTCTCCACATGCTCAGTTCTGAGAGATATGTGTGTGTGAATGCCGTCCTGCACCTAGCTTGTTGGGAACACAAAGTTTCTCTTCAGTTGCAAACTCCACTCCATACATATATATGGGGAGGTACAAGCTCCAACACGGTTTTACAGTGAAATCTGCAGGAACATCAAACCGGCACTAGGAAATAAACTGAGATACCAGAGTAAAAGTTTTTCCTGCAACCCGTTCCATTTGTGCTAGATGAAAGAACGTCTCTCCAGATGCTCAGTTCTGAGAGATAAGTGTGTGTGAAAGCCGTCCTTCACCTAGCTTGTTGGGAACACAAAGTTTCTCTTCAGTTGCAAAATCCACTCCATACATATATAAGGGGAGGAACTAGCTCCAACTCGGTTTTACAGTGAAAACTGCAGGAACTTCAAACAGGCACTAGGAATCAGACTGAGAATCCAGAGTAAAAATTTCTCCTGCAAAACATTCCCTTTGTGCTAGATGAACGAACGTCTCTCCACATGCTCAGTTCTGAGAGATAAGTGTGTGTGAATGCCTTCCTGCACCTAGCTTGTTGGGAACACAAAGTTTCTCTTCAGTTGCAAACTCCACTCCGTACATATATATAGGGAGGAACTAGCTAGAACTCGGTTTTACAGTGAAAACTGCAGGAACTTCAAACCGGCACTAGGAAACAGACTGAGAAACCAGAGTAAAAGTTTCTCCTGCAACCCGTTCCCTTTGTGCTAGATGAACGAACGTCTCTCCACATGCTCAGTTCTGAGAGATATGTGTGTGTGAAAGCCGTCCTTCACCTAGCTGGTTGGGAACACAAAGATTCTCTTCAGTTGCAAACTCCACTCGACACATATATATGGGGAGGTACTAGCTCCAACTCGGTTTTACAGTGAAAACTGCAGGAACTTCAAACAGGCACTAGGAAACAGACTGAGAAACCAGAGTAAAAGTTTCTCCTGCAACCCGTTCCCTTTGTGCTAGATGAAAAAACGTCTCTCCACATGCTCAGTCCTTAGAGATAATTGTGTGTGAATGCCGTCCTTCACCTAGCTTGTTGGGAACACAAAGTTTCTCTTCAGTTGCAAACTCCACTCCATACATATATATGGGGAGGTACTAGCTCCAACTCGGTTTTACAGTGAAAACTGCAGGAACATCAAACCGGCACTAGGAAACAGACTGAGAAACCAGAGTAAAAGTTTCTCCTGCAACCGTTCCCTTTGAGCTAGATGAACGAACGTCTCTCCACATGCTCAGTTCTGAGAGATAAGTGTGTGTGAATGCCGTCCTGCACCTAGCTTGTTGGGAACACAAAGTTTCTCTTCAGTTGCAAACTCCACTCCATACATATATATAGGGAGGAACTAGCTCCAACTCGGTTTTACAGTGAAAACTGCAGGAACTTCAAACCGGCACTAGGAAACAGACTGAGAAACCAGAGTAAAAGTTTCTCCTGCAAACCCTTCCCTTTGTGCTAGATGAACGAACGTCTCTCCACATGCTCAGTTCTGAGAGATAAGTGTGTGTGAAAGCCGTCCTTCACCTAGCTTGTTGGGAACACAAAGTTTCTCTTCAGTTGCAAACTCCACTCCATACATATATATGGGGAGGTACTAGCTCCAACTCGGTTTTACAGTGAAAACTGCAGGAACTTCAAACCGGAACTAGGAAACAGACTGAGAAACCAGAGAAAAAGTTTCTCCTGCAACCCGTTCCCTTTGTGCTAGATGAACGAACGTCTTTCCACATGCTCAGTTCTGAGAGATAAGTGTGTGTGAAAGCCGTCCTTCACCTTGCTTGTTGGGAACACAAAGTTTCTCTTCAATTGCAAACTCCACTCGATACATATATATGGGGAGGTACTAGCTCCAACTCGGTTTTACAGTGAAAACTGCAGGAACTTCAAACCGGCACTAGGAAACAGACTGAGAAACCAGAGTAAAAGTTTCTCCTGCAACCCGTTCCCATTGTGCTAGATGAATGAACGTCTCTCCACATGCTCAGTTCTGAGAGATAAGTGTGTGTGAAAGCCGTCCTTCACCTTGCTTGTTGGGAACACAAAGTTTCTCTTCAATTGCAAACTTCACTCGATACATATATATGGGGAGGTACTAGCTCCAACTCGGTTTTACAGTGAAAACTGCAGGAACTTCAAACCGGCACTAGGAAACAGACTGAGAAACCAGAGTAAAAGTTTCTCCTGCAACCTTTCCCTTTGTGCTAGATGAACGAACGTCTCTCCACATGCTCAGTTCTGAGAGATAAGTGTGTGTGAATGCCGTCCTGCACCTAGCTTGTTGGGAACACAAAGTTTCTCTTCAGTTGCAAACTCCAGTCCATACATATATATGGGCAGGTACAAGCTCCAACTCGGTTTTACAGTGAAAACTGCAGGAACTTCAAACCGGCACTAGGAAACAGACTGAGAAACCAGAGTAAAAGTTTCTCCTGCAACCCGTTCCCTTTGTGCTAGATGAACGAACGTCTTTCCACATGCTCAGTTCTGAGAGATAAGTGTGTGTGAAAGCCGTCCTTCACCTTGCTTGTTGGGAACACAAAGTTTCTCTTCAATTGCAAACTCCACTCGATACATATATATGGGGAGGTACTAGCTCCAACTCGGTTTTACAGTGAAAACTGCAGGAACTTCAAACCGGCACTAGGAAACAGACTGAGAAACCAGAGTAAAAGTTTCTCCTGCAACCCGTTCCCATTGTGCTAGATGAATGAACGTCTCTCCACATGCTCAGTTCTGAGAGATAAGTGTGTGTGAAAGCCGTCCTTCACCTTGCTTGTTGGGAACACAAAGTTTCTCTTCAATTGCAAACTTCACTCGATACATATATATGGGGAGGTACTAGCTCCAACTCGGTTTTACAGTGAAAACTGCAGGAACTTCAAACCGGCACTAGGAAACAGACTGAGAAACCAGAGTAAAAGTTTCTCCTGCAACCTTTCCCTTTGTGCTAGATGAACGAACGTCTCTCCACATGCTCAGTTCTGAGAGATAAGTGTGTGTGAATGCCGTCCTGCACCTAGCTTGTTGGGAACACAAAGTTTCTCTTCAGTTGCAAACTCCAGTCCATACATATATATGGGCAGGTACAAGCTCCAACTCGGTTTTACAGTGAAAACTGCAGGAACTTCAAACCGGCACTAGGAAACAGACTGAGAAACCAGAGTAAAAGTTTCTCCTGCAACCCGTTCCCTTTGTGCTAGATGAACGAACGTCTCTCCACATGCTCAGTTCTGAGAAATAAATGTGTTTGAAAGCCGTCCTTCACCTATCTTGTTGGGAACACAAAATTTCTCTTCAGTTGCAAACCCCACTCCATACATATATATGGGGAGGTACTAGCTCCAACTCGGTTTTTCAGTGAAAACTGCAGGAACATCAAACCGGCACTAGGAAACAGACTGAGAAACCAGAGTAAAAGTTTTTCCTGCAACCCGTTCCATTTGTGCTAGATGAAAGAACGTCTCTCCAGATACTCAGTTCTGAGAGATAAGTGTGTGTGAAAGCTGTCCTTCAACTAGCTTGTTGGGAACACAAAGTTTCTCTTCAGTTGCAAACTCCACTCCATACATATATATGGGGAGGAACTAGCTCCAACTCGGTTTTACAGTGAAAAGTGCAGGAACTTCAAAACGGCACTAGGAAACAGACTGTGAAACCAGAGTAAAAGTTTCTCCTGCAACACGTTCCCTTTGTGCTAGATGAAAAAACGTCTCTCCACATGCTCAGTTCTGAGAGATAAGTGTGTGTGAAAGCCGCCCTTCACCTAGCTTGTTGGGAACACAAAGTTTCTCTTCAGTTGCAAACTCCACTCCATACATATATATGGGGAGGTACTTGCTCCAACTCGGTTTTACAGTGAAAACTGCAGGAACTTCAAACAGACACTAGGAATCAGACTGAGAAACCAGAGAAAAATTTTCTCCTGCAAACCCTTCCCTTTGTGCTAGATGAACGAACGTCTCTCCACATGCTCAGTTCTGAGAGATAAGTGTGTGTGAAAGCCGTCCTTCACCTAGCTTGTTGGGAAAACAAAGTTTCTCTTCAGTTGCAAACTCCACTCCATACATATATATGGGAGGTAATAGCTCCAACTCGGTTTTACAGTGAAAACTGCAGGAACTTCAAACCGGAACTAGGAAACAGACTGAGAAACCAGAGTAAAAGTTTCACCTGCAACCCGTTCCCTTTGTGCTAGATGAACGAACGTCTCTCCACATGCTCATTTCTGAGAGATAAGTGTGTGTGAAAGCCGTCCTTCACCTTGCTTGTTGGGAACACAAAGTTTCTCTTCAATTGCAAACTTCACTCGATACATATATATGGGGAGGTACTAGCTCCAACTCGGTTTTACAGTAAAAACTGCAGGAACTTCAAACCGGCACTAGGAAACAGACTGAGAAACCAGAGTAAAAGTTTCTCCTGCAACCGTTCCCTTTGTGCTAGATGAACGAACGTCTCTCCACATGCTCAGTTCTGAGAGATAAGTGTGTGTGAATGCCGTCCTGCACCTAGCTTGTAGGGAACACAAAGTTTCACTTCAGTTGCAAACTCCACTCCATACATATATATGGGGAGGTACAAGCTCCAACTCGGTTTTACAGTGAAAACTGCAGGAACTTCAAACCGGCACTAGGAAACAGACTGAGAAACCAGAGTAAAAGTTTCTCCTGCAACCCGTTCCTTTGTGCTAGATGAACGAACGTCTCTCCACATGCTCAGCTCTGAGAGATAAATGTGTTTGAAAGCCGTCCTTCACCTAGCTTGTTGGGAACACAAAATTTCTCTTCAGTTGCAAACTCCACTCCACACATATATATGGGGAGGTACTAGCTCCAACTCGGTTTTTCAGTGAAAACTGCAGGAACATCAAACCGGCACTAGGAAACAGACTGAGAAACCAGAGTAAAAGTTTTTCCTGCAACCCGTTCCATTTGTGCTAGATGAAAGAACGTCTCTCCAGATGCTCAGTTCTGAGAGATAAGTGTGTGTGAAAGCCGTCCTTCACCTAGCTTGTTGGGAACACAAAGTTTCTCTTCAGTTGCAAACTCCACTCCATACATATATATGGGGAGGAACTAGCTCCAACTCGGTTTTACAGTGAAAAGTGCAGGAACTTCAAAACGGCACTAGGAAACAGACTGAGAAACCAGAGAAAAATTTCTCCTGCAACCCGTTCCATTTCTGCTAGATGAACGAACGTCTCTACACATGCTCAGTTCTGAGAGATAATTGTTTGTGAAAGCCGTCCTTCACCTAGCTTGTTGGGAACACAAAGTTTCTCTTCAGTTGCAAACTCCACTCCATACATATATATGGGGGGGTACTAGCTCCAACTCGGTTTTACAGTGAAAACTGCAGGAACTTCAAACCGGCACTAGGAAACAGACTGAGAAACCAGAGTAAAAGTTTTTCCTGCAACCCGTTCCATTTGTGCTAGATGAAAGAACGTCTCTCCAGATGCCCAGTTCTGAGAGATAAGTGTGTGTGAAAGCCGTCCTTCACCTAGCTTGTTGGGAACACAAAGTTTCTCTTCAGTTGCAAACTCCACTCCATACATATATATGGGGAGGAACTAGCTCCAACTCGGTTTTACAGTGAAAAGTGCAGGAACCTCAAAACGGCACTAGGAAACAGACTGAGAAACCAGAGCAAAAGTTTCTCCTGCAACCCGTTCCCTTTGTGCTAGATGAAAAAACGTCTCTCCACATGCTCAGTTCGGAGAGATAATTGTGTGTGAAAGCCGTCTTTCACCCAGCTTGTTGGGAACACAAAGTTTCTCTTCAGTTGCAAACTCCACTCCATATATATATATGGGGAGGTACTAGCTCCAACTCGGTTTTACAGTGAAAACTGCAGGAACTTCAAACAGGCACTAGGAATCAGACTGAGAAACCAGAGTAAAAGTTTCTCCTGCAAACCGTTCCCTTTGTGCTAGATGAACGAACGTCTCTCCACATGCTCAGTTCTGAGAGATAAGTGTGTTTGAAAGCCGTCCTTCACCTTGCTTGTTGGGAACACAAAGTTTCCCTTCAGTTACAAACTCCACTCGACACATATATATGGGGAGGTACTAGCTCCAACTCGGTTTTACAGTGAAAACTGCAGGAACTTCAAACCGGCACTAGGAAACAGACTGAGAAACCAGAGTAAAAGTTTCTCCTGCAACCGTTCCCTTTGTGCTAGATGAACGAACGTCTCTCCACATGCTCAGTTCTGAGAGATAAGTGTGTGTGAATGCCGTCCTGCACCTAGCTTGTAGGGAACACAAATTTTCACTTCAGTTGCAAACTCCACTCCATACATATATATGGGGAGGTACAAGCTCCAACTCGGTTTTACAGTGAAAACTGCAGGAACTTCAAACCGGCACTAGGAAACAGACTGAGAAACCAGAGTAAAAGTTTCCCCTGCAACCCGTTCCCTTTGTGCTAGATGAACGAACGTCTATCCACATGCTCAGTTCTGAGAGATAAATGTGTTTGAAAGCCGTCCTTCACCTAGCTTGTTGGGAACACAAAGTTTCTCTTCAGTTGCAAACTCCACTCCATACATATATATGGGGAGGTACTAGCTCCAACTCGGTTTTACAGTGAAAACTGCAGGAACTTCAAACCGGCACTAGGAAACAGACTGAGAAACCAGAGTAAAAGTTTTTCCTGCAACCCGTTCCATTTGTGCTAGATGAAAGAACGTCTCTCCAGATGCTCAGTTCTGAGAGATAAGTGTGTGTGAAAGCCGTCCTTCACCTAGCTTGTTGGGAACACAAAGTTTCTCTTCAGTTGCAAACTCCACTCCATACATATATATGGGGAGGAACTAGCTCCAACTCGGTTTTACAGTGAAAAGTGCAGGAACTTCAAAACGGCACTAGGAAGCAGACTGAGAAACCAGAGTAAAAGTTTCTCCTGCAACCCGTTCCCTTTGTGCTAGATGAAAAAACGTCTCTCCACATGCTCAGTTCTGAGAGATAATTGTGTGTGAAAGCCGTCCTTCACCTAGCTTGTTGGGAAAACAAAGTTTCTCTTCAGTTGCAAACTCCAATCCATACATATATATGGGGAGGTACTAGCTCCAAATCGATTTTACAGTGAAAACTGCAGGAACTTCAAACAGGCACTAGGAATCAGACTGAGAAACCAGAGTAAAAGTTTCTCCTGCAAACAGTTCCCTTTGTGCTAGATGAACAAACGTCTCTCCACATGCTCAGTTCTGAGAGATAAGTGTGTGTGAATGCCGTCCTGCACCTAGCTTGTTGGGAACACAAAGTTTCTCTTCAGTTGCAAACTCCACTCCATACATATATATGGGGAGGTACAAGCTCCAACTCGGTTTTACAGTGAAAACTGCAGGAACTTCAAACCGGCACTAGGAAACAGACTGAGAAACCAGAGTAAAAGTTTCTCCTGCAAACCGTTCCCTTTGTGCTAGATGAACGAACGTCTCTCCACATGCTCAGTTCTGAGAGATAAGTGTGTGTGAAAGCCGTCCTTCAACTTGCTTTTTGGGAACACAAAGTTTCTCTTCAGTTGCAAACTCTACTCGATACATATATATGGGTAGGTACTAGCTCCAACTCGGTTTTACAGTGAAAACTGCAGGAACTTCAAACCGGCACTAGGAAACAGACTGAGAAACCAGAGTAAAAGTTTCTCCTGCAACCCGTTCCGTTTGTGCTAGATGAACGAACGTCTCTCCACATGGTCAGTTCTGAGAGATATGTGTGTGTGAAAGCCGCCCTTCACCTAGATTGTTGGGAAAACAAAGTTTATCTTCACTTGCAAACTCCACTCCATACATATATATGCGAAAGTACTAGCTCCAACTCGCTTTTACAGTGAAAACTGCAGGAACTTCAACCCGGCACTAGGAAACAGACTGAGAAACCAGAGTAAAAGTTTCTCCTGACAGCGTTCCCTTTGTGCTAGATGAACGAACGTCTCTCCACATGCTCAGTTCTGAAAGATAAATGTGTGTGAATGCCGTCCTGCACCTAGCTTGTTGGGAACACAAAGTTTCTCTTCAGTTGCAAAATCCATTCCATACATATATATGGGGAGGTACTAGCTCCAACTCGGTTTTACAGTGAAAACTGCAGGAACTTCAAACAGGCACTAGGAATCAGACTGAGTATCCAGAGTAAAAGTTTCTCCTGCAAACCATTCCCTTTGTGCTAGATGAACGAACGTCTCTCCACATGCTCAGTTCTGAGAGATAAGTGTGTGTGAATGCCTTCCTGCACCTAGCTTGTTGGGAACACAAAGTTTCTCTTCAGTTGCAAACTCCACTCCGTACATATATATAGGGAGGAACTAGCTCCAACTCGGTTTTACAGTGAAAACTGCAGGAACTTCAAACCGGCACTAGGAAACAGACTGAGATAAAAGAGTAAAAGTTTCTCCTGCAACCCGTTCCCTTTGTGCTAGATGAACGAACGTCTCTCCACATGCTCAGTTCTGAGAGATAAGTGTGTGTGAAAGCCGTCCTTCACCTAGCTTGTTGGGAACACAAAGATTCTCTTCAGTTGCAATCTCCACTCGATACATATATATGGGGAGGTACTAGCTCCAACTCGGTTTTACAGTGAAAACTGCAGGAACTTCAAACAGGCACTAGGAAACAGACTGAGAAACCAGAGTAAAAGTTTCTCCTGCAACCCGTTCCCTTTGTGCTAGATGAAAAAACGTCTCTCCACATGCTCAGTTCTTAGAGATAATTGTGTGTGAAAGCCGTCCTTCACCTAGCTTGTTGGGAACACAAAGTTTCTCTTCAGTTGCAAACTCCACTCCATACATATATATGGGGAGGCACTAGCTCCAACTCGGTTTTACAGTGAAAAATGCAGGAACATCAAACCGGCAATAGGAAACAGACTGAGAAACCAGAGTAAAAGTTTCTCCTGCAACCAGTTCCCTCTGTGCTAGATGAACGAACGTCTATCCACATGCTCAGTTCTGAGAGATAAGTGTTGTGAATGCCGTCCTGCACCTAGCTTGTTGGGAACACAAAGTTTCTCTTCAGTTGCAAACTCCACTCCATACATATATATAGGGAGGGACTAGCTCCAACCGGGTTTTACAGTGAAAACTGCAGGAACTTCAAACCGGCACTAGGAAACAGACTGAGAAACCATAGTAAAAGTTTCTCCTGGAACCCGTTCCCTTTGTGCTAGATGAACGAACGTCTCTCCACATGCTCAGTTCTGAGAGATAAGTGTGTGTGAAAGCCGTCCTTCACATAGCTTTTTGGGAACACAAAGTTTCTCTTCAGTTGCAAAATCCACTCCATACATATATATGGGGAGGTACTAGCTCCAACTCGGTTTTACAGTGAAAACTGCAGGAACTTCAAACCGGAACTAGGAAACAGACTGAGAAACCAAAGTAAAAGTTTCTCCTTCAACACGTTCCCTTTGTGCTAGATGAACGAACGTCTCTGCACATGCTCAGTTCTGAGAGATAAGTGTGTGTGAAAGCCGTCCTTCAACTAGCTTGTTGGGAACACAAAGTTTCTCTTCAGTTGCAAACTCCAGTCCATAAATATATATGGGGAGGAAATAGCTCCAACTCGGTTTTACAGTGAAAACTGCAGGAACTTCAAACCGGCACTAGGAAACAGACTGAGAAACCAGAGTAAAAGTTTCTCCTGCAACCCGTTCCATTTGTGCTAGATGAACGAACGTCTCTCCACATGCTCAGTTCTGAGAGATAAGTGTGTGTGAAAGCCGTCCTTCAACTTGCTTGTTGGGAACACAAAGTTTCTCTTCAATTGCAAACTCCACTCGATACATATATATGGGGAGGTACAAGCTCCAACTCGGTTTTACAGTGAAAACTGCAGGAACTTCAAACCGGCACTAGGAAACAGACTGAGAAACCAGAGTAAAAGTTTCTAATGCAACCCGTTCCATTTGGGCTAGATGAACGAACGTCTCTCCACATGCTCAGTTCTGAGAGATAAATGTGTGTGAATGCCGTCCTGCACCTAGCTTGTTGGGAACACAAAGTTTCTCTTCAGTTGCAAACTCCACTCCATACATATATATGTGGAGGTACTAGCTCCAACTCGGTTTTACAGTGAAAACTGCAGGAAATTCAAACAAGCACTAGGAATCAGACTGAGAATCCAGAGTAAAAGTTTCTCCTGCAAACAATTCCCTTTGTGTTAGATGAACGAACGTCTCTCCACATGCTCAGTTCTGAGAGATAAGTGTGTGTGAAAGCCGTCCTTCACCTAGCTTGTTGGGAACACAAAGATTCTCTTCAGTTGCAAACTCCACTCGATACATATATATGGGGAGGTACTAGCTCCAACTCGGTTTTACAGTGAAAACTGCAGGAACTTCAAACAGGCACTAGGAAAAACACTGAGAAACCAGAGTAAAAGTTTCTCCTGCAACCCGTTCCCTTTGTGCTAGATGAAAAAACGTCTCTCCACATGCTCAGTTCTTAGAGATAATTGTGTGTGAAAGCCGTCCTTCACCTAGCTTGTTGGGAACACAAAGTTTCTCTTCAGTTGCAAACTCCACTTCATACATATATATGGGGAGGTACTAGCTCCAACTCGGTTTTACAGTGAAAACTGCAGGAACATCAAACCGGCACTAGGAAACAGACTGAGAAACCAGAGTAAAAGATTCTCCTGCAACCCGTTCCCTTTGTGCTAGATGAACGAACGTTTCACCACATGCTCAGTTCTGAGAGATAAGTGTGTGTGAAAGCCGTCCTTCACATAGCTTTTTGGGAACACAAAGTTTCTCTTCAGTTGCAAAATCCACTCCATACATATATATGGGGAGATACTAGCTCCAACTCGGTTTTACAGTGAAAACTGCAGAAAATTCAAACCGGAACTAGGAAACAGACTGAGAAACCAGAGTAAAAGTTTCTCCTGCAACACGTTCCATTTGTGCTAGATGAACGAACGTCTCTCCACATGCTCACATCTGAGAGATAAATGTGTGTGAAAGCCGTCCTTCACCTAACTTGTTAGGAATACAAAGTTTCTCTTCAGTTGCAAACTCCACTCCATACATATATATGCGAAGGTACTAGCTCCAACTCGCTTTTACAGTGAAAAGTGCAGGAACTTCAAACCTTCACTAGGAAATAGACTGAGAAACCAGAGTAAAAGTTTCTCCTGCAACCGTTCCCTTTGTGCTAGATGAACGAACGTCTCTCCACATGCTCAGTTCTGAGAGATAAGTGTGTGTGAAAGCCGACCTTCACCTAGCTTGTTGGGAACACAAAGTTTCTCTTCAGTTGCAAACTCCACTCCATACATATATATGGGGAGGAAATAGCTCCAACTCGGTTTTACAGTGAAAACTGCAGGAACTTCAAACCGGCACTAGGAAACAGACTGAGAAACCAGAGTAAAAGTTTCTCCTGCAACCCGTTCCCTTTGTGCTAGATGAACGAACGTCTCTCCACATGCTCAGTTCTGAGAGATAAGTGTGTGTGAAAGCCGTCCTTCACCTTTCTTGTTGGGAACACAAAGTTTCCCTTCAGTTACAAACTCCACTCGATACATATATATGGGGAGGTACTAGCTCCAACTCGGTTTTAAAGTGAAAACTGCAGGAACTTCAAACCGGCACTAGGAAACAGACTGAGAAACCAGAGTAAAAGTTTCTCCTGCAACCCGTTCCCTTTGTGCTAGATGAACGAACGTCTCTCCACATGCTCAGTTCTGAGAGATAAGTGTGTGTGAAAGCCGTCCTTCACCTTGCTTGTTGGGAACACAAAGTTTCTCTTCAATTGCAAACTCCACTCGATACATATATATGGGGAGGTACAAGCTCCAACTCGGTTTTACAGTGAAAACTGCAGAAACTTCAAACCGGCACTAGGAAACAGACTGAGAAACCAGAATTAAAGTTTCTCATGCAACACGTTCCATTTGGGCTAGATGAACGAACGTCTGTCCACATGCTCAGTTCTGAGAGATAAATGTGTGTGAATGCCGTCCTGCACCTAGCTTGTTGGGAACACAAAGTTTCTCTTCAGTTGCAAACTCCACTCCATACATATATATGGGGAAGTACTAGCTCCAACTCGGTTTTACAGTGAAAACTGCAGGAACTTCAAACAGGCACTAGGAATCAGACTGAGAATCCAGAGTAAAAGTTTCTCCTGCAAACCATTCCCTTTGTGTTAGATGAACGAACGTCTCTCCACATGCTAAGTTCTGAGAGATAAGTGTGTGTGTATGCCGTCCTGCACATAGCTTGTAGGGAACACAAAGTTTCTCTTCAGTTGCAAACTCCACTCCGTACATATATATAGGGAGGAACTAGCTCCAACTCGGTTTTACAGTGAAAAATGCAGGAACATCAAACCGGCACTAGGAAACAGACTGAGAATCCAGAGTAAAAGTTTCTCCTGCAACCCGTTCCCTTTGTGCTAGATGAACGAACGTCTCTCCACATGCTCAGTTCTGAGAGATAAGTGTGTGTGAAGCCGTCCTTCACCTAGCTTGTTGGGAACACAAAGATTCTCTTCAGTTGCAAACTCCACTCGATACATATATATGGGGAGGTACTAGCTCCAACTCGGTTTTACAGTGAAAACTGCAGGAACTTCAAACAGGCACTAGGAAAGAGACTGAGAAACCAGAGTAAAAGTTCCTCCTGCAACCCGTTCCCTTTGTGCTAGATGAAAAAACGTCTCTCCACATGCTCAGTTCTTAGAGATAATTGTGTGTTAAAGCCGTCCTTCACCTAGATTGTTGGGAACACAAAGTTTCTCTTCAGTTGCAAACTCCACTCCACACATATATATGGGGAGGTACTAGCTCCAACTCGGTTTTACAGTGAAAACTGCAGGAACATCAAACCGGAACTAGGAAACAGACTGAGAAACCAGAGTAAAAGTTTCTCCTGCAACCCGTTCCCTTTGTGCTAGATGAACGAACGTCTCTCCACATGCTCAGTTCTGAGAGATAAGTGTGTGTGAAAGCCGTCCTTCACCTAGCTTGTTGGGAACACAAAGTTTCTCTTCAGTTGCAAACTCCACTCCATACATATATATGGGGAGGTACTAGCTCCAACTCGGTTTTACTGTGAAAAATGCAGGAACTTCAAACCAGCACTAGGAAACAGACTGAGAAACCAGAGTAAAAGTTTCTCCTGCAACCGTTCCCTTTGTGCTAGATGAACGAACGTCTCTCCACATGCTCAGTTCTGAGAGATAAGTGTGTGTGACAGCCGTCCTTCACCTTGCTTGTTGGGAACACAAAGTTTCCCTTCAGTTACAAACTACACTCGATACATATATATGGGGAGGTACTAGCACCAACTCGGTTTTACAGTGAAAACTGCAGGAACTTCAAACCGGCACTAGGAAACAGACTGAGAAACCAGAGTAAAAGTTTCTCCTGCAACACGTTCCATTTGTGCTAGATGAACGAACGTCTCTCCACATGCTCAGTTCTGAGAGATAAGTGTGTGTGAAAGCCGTCCTTCACCTAACTTGTAAGGAATACAAAGGTTCTCTTCAGTTGCAAACTCCACTCCATACATATATATGCGAAGGTACTAGCTCCAACTCGCTTTTACAGTGAAAAGTGCAGGAACTTCAAACCGGCACTAGGAAATAGACTGAGAAACCAGAGTAAAAGTTTCTCCTGCAACCGTTCCCTTTGTGCTAGATGAACGAACGTATCTCCACATGCTCAGTTCTGAGAGATAATTGTGTGTGAATGCCGTCCTTCACCTAGCTTGTTGGGAACACAAAGTTTCTCTTCAGTTGCAAACTCCACTCCATACATATATATATAGGGAGGAACTAGCTCCAACTCGGTTTTACAGTGAAAAATGCAGGAACTTCAAACCGGCACTAGGAAACAGATTGAGAAACCAGAGTAAAAGTTTCTCCTGCAACCCGTTCCCTTTGTGCTAGATGAACGAACGTCTCTCCACATGCTCAGTTCTGAGAGATAAGTGTGTGTGAAAGCCGTCCTTCACCTAGCTTGTTGGGAACACAAAGTTTCTCTTCAGTTGCAAACTCCACTCCATACATATATATGGGGAGGTACTAGCTCCAACTCGGTTTTACAGTGAAAACTGCAGGAACTTCAAACCGGAACTAGGAAACAGACTGAGAAACCAGAGTAAAAGTTTCTCCTGCAACACGTTCCATTTGTGCTAGATGAACGAACGTCTCTCCACATGCTCAGTTCTGAGAGATAAGTGTGTGTGAAAGCCGTCCTTCACCTAACTTGTTAGGAATACAAAGTTTCTCTTCAGTTGCAAACACCACTCCGTACATATATATGCGAAGGTACTAGCTCCAAATCGCTTTTACAGAGAAAAGTGCAGGAAATTCAAACCGGCACTAGGAAATAGACTGAGAAATCAGAGTAAAAGTTTCTCCTGCAACCCGTTCCCTTTGTGCTAGATGAACGAACGTCTCTCCACATGCTCAGTTCTGAGAGATAAGTGTGTGTGAAAGCCGTCCTTCACCTTGCTTGTTGGGAACACAAAGTTTCTCTTCAGTTGCTAACTCCACTCCATACATATATATGGGGAGGAAATAGCTCCAACTCTGTTTTACAGTGAAAACTGCAGGAACTTCAAACCGGCACTAGGAAACAGACTGAGAAACCAGAGTAAAAGTTTCTCCAGCAACCCGTTCCATTTGGGCTAGATGAACGAACGTCTCTCCTCATGCTCAGTTCTGAGAGATATGTGTGTGTGAAAGCCGCCCTTCACCTAGATTGTTGGGAAAACAAAGTTTCTCTTCACTTGCAAACTCCACTCCATACATATATATGCGAAAGTACTAGCTCCAACTCGCTTTTACAGTGAAAACTGCAGGAACTTCAACCCGGCACTAGGAAACAGACTGAGAAACCAGAGTAAAAGTTTCTCCTGACAGCGTTCCCTTTGTGCTAGATGAACGAACGTCTCTCCACATGCTCAGTTCTGAGAGATAAGTGTGTGTGAAAGCCGTCCTTCACCTAGCTTGTTGGGAACACAAAGATTCTCTTCAGTTGCAATCTCCACTCGATACATATATATGGGGAGGTACTAGCTCCAAATCGGTTTTACAGTGAAAACTGCAGGAACTTCAAACAGGCACTAGGAAACAGACTGAGAAACCAGAGTAAAAGTTTCTCCTGCAACCCGTTCCCTTTGTGCTAGATGAAAAAACGTCTCTCCACATGCTCAGTTCTTAGAGATAAGTGTGTGTGAAAGCCGTCCTTCACCTAGCTTGTTGGGAACACAAAGTTTCTCTTCAGTTGCAAACTCCACTCCATACATATATATGGGGAGGTACTAGCTCCAACTCGGTTTTACAATGAAAAATGCAGGAACATCAAACCGGCACTAGGAAACAGACTGAGAAACCAGAGTAAAAGTTTCCCCTGCAACCCGTTCCATCTGTGCTAGATGAACGAACGTCTCTCCACATGCTCAGTTCTGAGAGATAAGTGTGTGTGAAAGCCGTCCTTCACCTAACTTGTTAGGAATACAAAGTTTCTCTTCAGTTGCAAACACCACTCCGTACATATATATGCGAAGGTACTAGCTCCAACTCGCTTTTACAGAGAAAAGTGCAGGAAATTCAAACCGGCACTAGGAAATAGACTGAGAAATCAGAGTAAAAGTTTCTCCTGCAACCCGTTCCCTTTGTGCTAGATGAACGAACGTCTCTCCACATGCTCAGTTCTGAGAGATAAGTGTGTGTGAAAGCCGTCCTTCACCTTGCTTGTTGGGAACACAAAGTTTCTCTTCAGTTGCAAACTCCACTCCATACATATATATGGGGAGGAAATAGCTCCAACTCTGTGTTACAGTGAAAACTGCAGGAACTTCAAACCGGCACTAGGAAACAGACTGAGAAACCAGAGTAAAAGTTTCTCCTGCAACCCGTTCCCTTTGTGCTAGATGAACGAACGTCTCTCCACATGCTCAGTTCTGAGAGATAAGTGTGTGTGAAAGCCGTCCTTCACCTTGCTTGTTGGGAACACAATGTTTCTCTTCAATTGCAAACTCCACTCGATACATATATATGGGGAGGTACTAGCTCCAACTCGGTTTTACTGTTAAAACTGCAGGAACTTCAAACCGGCACTAGGAAACAGACTGAGAAACCAGAGTAAAAGTTTCTCCTGCAACCCGTTCCTTTTGGGCTAGATGAACGAACGTCTCTCCACATGCTCAGTTCTGAGAGATATGTGTGTGTGAAAGCCGTCCTTCACCTAACTTGTTAGGAATACAAAGTTTCTCTTCAGTTGCTGACTCCACTCCATACATATATATGCGAAGGTACCAGCTCCAACTCGCTTTTACAGTGAAATGTGCAGGAACTTCAAACCGGCACTAGGAAATAGACTGAGAAACCAGAGTAAAAGTTTCTCCTCCAACCGTTCCCTTTGTGCTAGATGAACGAACGTCTCTCCACATGCTCAGTTCTGAGAGATAAGTGTGTGTGAAAGCCGTCCTTCACCTAGCTTTTTGGGAACACAAAGATTCTCTTCAGTTGCAAACTCCACTCCATACATATATATGGGGAGGAAATAGCTCCAACTCGGTTTTACAGTGAAAAGTACAGGAACTTCAAACCGGCACTAGGAAACAGACTGAGAAACCAGAGTAAAAGTTTCTCCTGCAACCCGTTCCCTTTGTGCTAGATGAACGAACGTCTCTCAACATGCTCAGTTCTGAGAGATAAGTGTGTGTGAAAGCCGTCCTTCACCTAGCTTGTTGGGAACACAAAGTTTCTCTTCAGTTGCAAACTCCAATCTATACATACATATGGGGAGGTACAAGATCCAACTCGGTTTTACAATGAGAACTGCAGGATCTTCAAACCGGCACTAGGAAACAGACTGAGAAACCAGAGTAATATTTTCTCCTGCAACCCGTTCCATTTGTGCTAGATGAACGAACGTCTCTCCACATGCTCATTTCTGAGAGAAAAGTGTGTGTGAAAGCCGTCCTTCAACTAGCTTGTTGGGAACACAAAGTTTCACTTCAGTTGCAAACTCCACTCCATACATATATATGGGGAGGAACTAGCTCCAACTCGGTTTTACAGTGAAAACTGCAGGAACATCAAACCGGCACTAGGAAACAGACAGAAACCAGAGTAAAAGTTTTTCCTGCAACCCTGTCCCTTTGAGCTAGATGAACGAACGTCTCTCCACATGCTCAGTTCTGAGAGATAAGTGTGTGTGAAAGCCGTCCTTCACCTTGCTTGTTGGGAACACAAAGTTTCTCTTCAGTTGCAAACTCCACTCTATACATATATATGGGGAGGTACTAGCTCCAACTCGGTTTTACAGTGAAAACTGCAGGAACTTCAAACCGGCACTAGGAAACAGACTGAGAAACCAGAGTAAAATTTTCTCCTGCAACCCGTTCCATTTGTGCTAGATGAACGAACGTCTCTCCACATGCTCAGTTCTGAGAGATAAGTGTGTGTGAAAGCCGTCCTTCACATAACTTGTTAGGAATACAAAGATTCTCTTCAGTTGCAAACTCCACTCCATACATATATATGCGAAAGTACTAGCTCCAACTCGTTTTTACACTGAAAACTGCAGGAACTTCAAACCGGCACTAGGAAAGAGACTGAGTAACCAGAGTAAAAGTTTCTCCTGCATCCGTTCCCTTTGTGCTAGATGAACGAACGTCTCTCCACATGCTCAGTTCTGAGAGATAAGTGTGTGTGTGAAAGCCGTCCTTCACCTTGCTTGTTGGGAACACAAATTTTCTCTTCAGTTTCAAAGTCCACTCCGTACATATATATAGGGAGGAACTAGCTGCAACTCGGTTTTACAGTGAAAACTGCAGGAACTTCAAACAAGCACTAGGAAACAGACTGAGAAACCAGAGTAAATATTTCTCCTGCAAACCGTTCCCTTTGTGCTAGATGAACGAACGTCTCTCCACATGCTCAGTTCTGAGTTATAAGTGTGTGTGAAAGCCGTCCTTCACCTAGCTTGTTGGGAACACAAAGATTCTCTTCAGTTGCAAACTCCACTCGATACATATATATGGGGAGGTACAAGGTCCAACTCGGTTTTACAGTGAAAACTGCAGGAACTTCAAACCGGCACTAGGAAACAGACTGAGAAACCAGAGTAAAAGTTTCTCCTGCAACCCGTTCCCTTTGTGCTAGATGAAAATACGTCTCTCCACATGCTCAGTTCTGAGAGATAATTGTGTGTGAAAGCCGTCCTTCACCTAGCTTGTTGGGAACACAAAGTTTCTCTTCAGTTGCAAACTCCACTCCATACATATATATGGGGAGGTACTAGCTCCAACTTGGTTTTACAGTGAAAACTGCAGCAACTTCAAACAGGCACTAGGAATCAGACTGAGAAACCAGAGTAAAAGTTTATCCTGCAACCCGTTCCCTTTGTGCTAGATGAACGAACGTCTCTCCACATGCTCAGTTCTGAGAGATAAGTGTGTGTGAATGCCGTCCTTCACCTAGCTTTTTGGGAACACAAAGTTTCTCTTCAGTTGCATACTCCACTCCATAGATATATATGGGGAGGTACAAGCTCCAACTCGGTTT
The DNA here is from genome assembly GCF_048773025.1 of Camelus bactrianus. Taxonomy (NCBI): domain Eukaryota; kingdom Metazoa; phylum Chordata; class Mammalia; order Artiodactyla; family Camelidae; genus Camelus; species Camelus bactrianus. The sequence goes on from NC_133569.1 coordinate 5,173,801, forward strand.
TACAGAGAAAACTGCAGGAACTTCAAACCGGCACTAGGAAACAGACTGAGAAACCAGAGTAAAAGTTTCTCCTGCAACCCGTTCCCTTTGTGCTAGATGAACGAACGTCTCTCCACATGCTCAGTTCTGAGAGATAAGTGTGTGTGAAAGCCGTCCTTCACCTAACTTGTTAGGAATACAAAGTTTCTCTTCAGTTGCAAACACCACTCCATACATATATATGCGAAGGTACTAGCTCCAACTCGCTTTTACAGTGAAAAGTGCAGGAAATTCAAACTGGCACTAGGAAATAGACTGAGAAATCAGAGTAAAAGTTTCTCCTGCAACCCGTTCCCCTTGTGCTAGATGAACGAAAGTCTCTCCACATGCTCAGTTCTGAGAGATAAGTGTGTGTGAAAGCCGTCCTTCACCTTGCTTGTTGGGAACACAAAGTTTCTCTTCAGCTGCAAACTCCACTCCATACATATATATGGGGAGGAAATAGCTCCAACTCGGTTTTACAGTGAAAACTGCAGGAACTTCAAACCGGCACTAGGAAACAGACTGAGAAACCAGAGTAAAAGTTTCTCCTGCAACCCGTTCCCTTTGTGCTAGATGAACGAACGTCTCTCCACATGCTCAGTTCTGAGAGATAAGTGTGTGTGAAAGCCGTCCTTCACCTTTCTTGTTGGGAACACAAAGTTTCCCTTCAGTTACAAACTCCACTCGATACATATATATGGGGAGGTACTAGCTCCAACTCGGTTTTACAGTGAAAACTGCAGGAACTTCAAACCGGCAATAGGAAACAGACTGAGAAACCAGAGTAAAAGTTTCTCCTGCAACCCGTTCCCTTTGTGCTAGATGAACGAACGTCTCTCCAAATGCTCAGTTCTGAGAGATAAGTGTGTGTGAAAGCCGTCCTTCACCTTGCTTGTGGGGAACACAAAGTTTCTCTTCAATTGCAAACTCCACTCGATACATATATATGGGGAGGTACTAGCTCCAACTCGGTTTTACAGTTAAAACTGCAGGAACTTCAAACCGGCACTAGGAAACAGACTGAGAAACCAGAGTAAAAGTTTCTCCAGCAACCCGTTCCATTTGGGCTAGATGAACGAACGTCTCTCCACATGCTCAGTTCTGAGAGATATGTGTGTGTGAAAGCCGCCCTTCACCTAGATTGTTGGGAAAACAAAGTTTCTCTTCACTTGCAAACTCCACTCCATACATATATATGCGAAAGTACTAGCTCCAACTCGCTTTTACAGTGAAAACTGCAGGAACTTCAACCCGGCACTAGGAAACAGACTGAGAAACCAGAGTAAAAGTTTCTCCTGACAGCGTTCCCTTTGTGCTAGATGAACGAACGTCTCTCCACATGCTCAGTTCTGAAAGATAAATGTGTGTGAATGCCGTCCTGCAACTAGCTTGTTGGGAACACAAAGTTTCTCTTCAGTTGCAAAATCCATTCCATACATATATATGGGGAGGTACTAGCTCCAACTCGGTTTTACAGTGAAAACTGCAGGAACTTCAAACAGGCACTAGGAATCAGACTGAGTATCCAGAGTAAAAGTTTCTCCTGCAAACCATTCCATTTGTGCTAGATGAACGAACGTCTCTCCACATGCTATGTTCTGAGAGATAAGTGTGTGTGAATGCATTCCTGCACCTAGCTTGTTGGGAACACAAAGTTTCTCTTCAGTTGCAAACTCCACTCCGTACATATATATAGGGAGGAACTAGCTCCAACTCGGTTTTACAGTGAAAACTGCAGGAACTTCAAACCAGCACTAGGAAACAGACTGAGAAAAAAGAGTAAAAGTTTCTCCTGCAACCCGTTCCGTTTGTGCTAGATGAACGAACGTCTCTCCACATGCTCAGTTCTGAGAGATAAGTGTGTGTGAAAGCCGTCCTTCACCTAGCTTGTTGGGAACACAAAGATTCTCTTCAGTTGCAATCTCCACTCGATACATATATATGGGGAGGTACTAGCTCCAACTCGGTTTTACAGTGAAAACTGCAGGAACTTCAAACAGGCACTAGGAAACAGACTGAGAAACCAGAGAAAAAGTTTCTCCTGCAACCCGTTCCCTTTGTGCTAGATGAAAAAACGTCTCTCCACATGCTCAGTTCTTAGAGATAATTGTGTGTGAAAGCTGTCCTTCACCTAGCTTGTTGGGAACACAAAGTTTCTCTTCAGTTGCAAACTCCACTCCATACATATATATGGGGAGGTACTAGCTCCAACTCGGTTTTACAGTGAAAAATGCAGGAACATCAAACCGGCACTAGGAAACAGACTGAGAAACCAGAGTAAAAGTTTCTCCTGCAACCCGTTCCCTCTGTGCTAGATGAACGAACGTCTCTCCACATGCTCAGTTCTGAGAGATAAGTGTGTGTGTAAGCCGTCCTTCACCTAGCTTGTTGGGAACACATAGTTTCTCTTCAGTTGCAATCACCACTCCATACATATATATGGGGAGGTTCTTGCTCCAACTCGGTTTTACAGTGAAAAGTGCAGGAACATCAAACCGGCACTAGGAAACAGACTGAGAAACCAGAGTAAAAGTTTCTCCTGCAACCGTTCCCTTTGTGCTAGATGAACGAACGTCTATCCACATGCTCAGTTCTGAGAGATAAGTGTGTGTGAATGCCGTCCTGCACCTAGCTTGTTGGGAACACAAAGTTTCTCTTCAGTTGCAAACTCCACTCCATACATATATATAGGGAGGGACTAGCTCCAACCGGGTTTTACAGTGAAAACTGCAGGAACTTCAAACCGGCACTAGGAAACAGACTGAGAAACCATAGTAAAAGTTTCTCCTGCAACCCGTTCCCTTTGTGCTAGATGAACGAACGTCTCTCCACATGCTCAGTTCTGAGAGATAAGTGTGTGTGAAAGCCGTCCTTCACATAGCTTTTTGGGAACACAAAGTTTCTCTTCAGTTGCAAAATCCACTCCATACATATATATGGGGAGGTACTAGCTCCAACTCGGTTTTACAGTGAAAACTGCAGGAACTTCAAACCGGATCTAGGAAACAGACTGAGAAACCAGAGTAAAAGTTTCTCCTTCAACACGTTCCCTTTGTGCTAGATGAACGAACGTCTCTCCACATGCTCAGTTCTGAGAGATACGTGTGTGTGAAAGCCGCCCTTCACCTAACTTGTTAGGAATACAAAGTTTCTCTTCAGTTGCAAACTCCACTCCATACATATATATGCGAAGGTACTAGCTCCAACTCGCTTTTACAGTGAAAAGTGCAGGAACTTCAAACCGGCACTAGGAAATAGACTGAGAAACCCGAGTAAAAGTTTCTCCTGCAACCGTTCCCTTTGTGCTAGATGAACGAACGTCTCTGCACATGCTCAGTTCTGAGAGATAAGTGTGTGTGAAAGCCGTCCTTCAACTAGCTTGTTGGGAACACAAAGTTTCTCTTCAGTTGCAAACTCCAGTCCATAAATATATATGGGGAGGAAATAGCTCCAACTCGGTTTTACAGTGAAAACTGCAGGAACTTCAAACCGGCACTAGGAAACAGACTGAGAAACCAGAGTAAAAGTTTCTCCTGCAACCCGTTCCATTTGTGCTAGATGAACGAACGTCTCTCCACATGCTCACTTCTGAGAGATAAGTGTGTGTGAAAGCCGTCCTTCAACTTGCTTGTTGGGAACACAAAGTTTCTCTTCAATTGCAAACTCCACTCGATACATATATATGGGGAGGTACAAGCTCCAACTCGGTTTTACAGTGAAAACTGCAGGAACTTCAAACCGGCACTAGGAAACAGACTGAGAAACCAGAGTAAAAGATTCTCATGCAACCCGTTCCATTTGGGCTAGATGAACGAACGTCTCTCCACATGCTCAGTTCTGAGAGATAAATGTGTGTGAATGCCGTCCTGCACCTAGCTTGTTGGGAACACAAAGTTTCTCTTCAGTTGCAAACTCAAATCCATACATATATATGTGGAGGTACTAGCTCCAACTCGGTTTTACAGTGAAAACTGCAGGAAATTCAAACAGGCACTAGGAATCAGACTGAGAATCCAGAGTAAAAGTTTCTCCTGCAAACAATTCCCTTTGTGTTAGATGAACGAACGTCTCTCCACATGCTCAGTTCTGAGAGATAAATGTGTGTGAATGCCGTCCTGCACCTAGCTTGTTGGGAACACAAAGTTTCTCTTCAGTTGCAAACTCCACTCCGTACATATATATAGGGAGGAACTAGCTCCAACTCGGTTTTACAGTGAAAACTGCAGGAACTTCAAACCGGCACTAAGAAACAGACTGAGAAACCAGAGTATAAGTTTCTCCTGCAACCTGTTCCCTTTGTGCTAGATGAACGAACGTCTCTCCACATGCTCAGTTCTGAGAGATAAGTGTGTGTGAAAGCCGTCCTTCACCTAGCTTGTTGGGAACACAAAGATTCTCTTCAGTTGCAAACTCCACTCGATACATATATATGGGGAGGTACTAGCTCCAACTCGGTTTTACAGTGAAAACTGTAGGAACTTCAAACAGGCACTAGGAAAAAGACTGAGAAACCAGAGTAAAAGTTTCTCCTGCAACCCGTTCCCTTTGTGCTAGATGAAAAAACGTCTCTCCACATGCTCAGTTCTTAGAGATAATTGTGTGTGAAAGCCGTCCTTCACCTAGCTTGTTGGGAACACAAAGTTTCTCTTCAGTTGCAAACTCAAATCCATACATATATATAGGAAGGAACTAGCTCCAACTCGGTTTTACCGTGAAAACTGCAGGAACTTCAAACCGGCACTAGGAAACAGACTGAGAAACCAGAGTAAAAGATTCTCCTGCAACCCGTTACCTTTGTGCTAGATGAACGAACGTTTCACCACATGCTCAGTTCTGAGAGATAAGTGTGTTTGAAAGCCGTCCTTCACATAGCTTTTTGGGAACACAAAGTTTCTCTTCAGTTGCAAAATCCACTCCATACATATATATGGGGAGATACTAGCTCCAACTCGGTTTTACAGTGAAAACTGCAGGAAATTCAAACCGGAACTAGGAAACAGACTGAGAAACCAGAGTAAAAGTTTCTCCTGCAACACGTTCCATTTGTGCTAGATGAACGAACGTCTCTCCACATGCTCAGATCTGAGAGATAAATGTGTGTGAAAGCCGTCCTTCACCTAACTTGTTAGGAATAGAAAGTTTCTCTTCATTTGCAAACTCCACTCCATACTTATATATGCGAAGGTACTAGCTCCAACTCGCTTTTACAGTGAAAAGTGCAGGAATTTCAAACCGGCACTAGGAAATAGACTGAGAAACCAGAGTAAAAGTTTCTCCTGCAACCGTTCCCTTTGTGCTAGATGAACGAACGTCTCTCCACATGCTCAGTTCTGAGAGATAAGTGTGTGTGAAAGCCGTCCTTCACCTAGCTTGTTGGGAACACAAAGTTTCTCTTCAGTTGCAAACTCCACTCCATACATATATATGGGGAGGAAATAGCTCCAACTCGGTTTTACAGTGAAAACTGCAGGAACTTCAAACCGGCACTAGGAAACAGACTGAGAAACCAGAGTAAAAGTTTCTCCTGCAACCCGTTCCCTTTGTGCTAGATGAACGAACGTCTCTCCACATGCTCAGTTCTGAGAGATAAGTGTGTGTGAAAGCCGTCCTTCACCTTTCTTGTTGGGAACACAAAGTTTCCCTTCAGTTACAAACTCCACTCGATACATATATATGGGGAGGTACTAGCTCCAACTCGGTTTTAAAGTGAAAACTGCAGGAACTTCAAACCGGCACTAGGAAACAGACTGAGAAACCAGAGTAAAAGTTTCTCCTGCAACCCGTTCCCTTTGTGCTAGATGAACGAACGTCTCTCCACATGCTCAGTTCTGAGAGATAAGTGTGTGTGAAAGCCGTCCTTCACCTTGCTTGTTGGGAACACAAAGTTTCTCTTCAATTGCAAACTCCACTCAATACATATATATGGGGAGGTACAAGCTCCAACTCGGTTTTACAGTGAAAACTGCAGAAACTTCAAACCGGCACTAGGAAACAGACTGAGAAACCAGAATTAATGTTTCTCATGCAACCCGTTCCATTTGGGCTAGATGAACGAACGTCTCTCCACATGCTCAGTTCTGAGAGATAAATGTGTGTGAATGCCGTCCTGCACCTAGCTTGTTGGGAACACAAAGTTTCTCTTCAGTTGCAAACTCCACTCCATACATATATATGGGGAGGTACTAGCTCCAACTCGGTTTTACAGTGAAAACTGCAGGAACTTCAAACAGGCACTAGGAATCAGACTGAGAATCCAGAGTAAAAGTTTCTCCTGCAAACCATTCCCTTTGTGTTAGATGAACGAACGTCTCTCCACATGCTCAGTTCTGAGAGATAAGTGTGTGTGAATGCCGTCCTGCACCTAGCTTGTAGGGAACACAAAGTTTCTCTTCAGTTGCAAACTCCACTCCGTACATATATATAGGGAGGAACTAGCTCCAACTCGCTTTTACAGTGAAAAGTGCAGGAACTTCAAACCGGCACTAGGAAACAGACTGAGAAACCAGAGAAAAAGTTTCTCCTGCAACCCGTTCCCTTTGTGCTAGATGAACGAACGTCTATCCACATGCTCAGTTCTGAGAGATAAGTGTGTGTGAATGCCGTCCTGCACCTAGTTGTTGGGAACACAAATTTTCTCTTCAGTTGCAAACTCCACTCCGTACATATATATAGGGAGGAACTAGCTACAACTCGGTTTTACAGTGAAAAATGCAGGAACTTCAAACCGGCACTAGGAAACAGACTGAGAATCCAGAGTAAAAGTTTCTCCTGCAACCCGTTCCCTTTGTGCTAGATGAACGAACGTCTCTCCACATGCTCAGTTCTGAGAGATAAGTGTGTGTGAAGCCGTCCTTCACCTAGCTTGTTGGGAACACAAAGATTCTCTTCAGTTGCAAACTCCACTCGATACATATATATGGGGAGGTACTAGCTCCAACTCGGTTTTACAGTGAAAACTGCAGGAACTTCAAACAGGCACTAGGAAAGAGACTGAGAAACCAGAGTAAAAGTTCCTCCTGCAACCCGTTCCCTTTGTGCTAGATGAAAAAACGTCTCTCCACATGCTCAGTTCTTAGAGATAATTGTGTGTGAAAGCCGTCCTTCACCTAGATTGTTGGGAACACAAAGTTTCTCTTCAGTTGCAAACTCCACTCCACACATATATATGGGGAGGTACTAGCTCCAACTCGCTTTTACAGTGAAAACTGCAGGAACATCAAACCGGCACTAGGAAACAGACTGAGAAACCAGAGTAAAAGTTTCTCCTGCAACCCGTTCCCTTTGTGCTAGATGAACGAACGTCTCTCCACATGCTCAGTTCTGAGAGATAAGTGTGTGTGAAAGCCGTCCTTCACCTAGCTTGTTGGGAACACAAAGTTTCTCTTCAGTTGCAAACTCCACTCCATACAAATATATGGGGAGGTACTAGCTCCAACTCGGTTTTACTGTGAAAAATGCAGGAACTTCAAACCGGCACTAGGAAACAGTCTGAGAAACCAGAGTAAAAGTTTTTCCTGCAACCGTTCCCTTTGTGCTAGATGAACGAACGTCTCTCCACATGCTCAGTTCTGAGAGATAAGTGTGTGTGAAAGCCGTCCTTCACCTTGCTTGTTGGGAACACAAAGTTTCCCTTCAGTTACAAACTCCACTCGATACATATATATGGGGAGGTACTAGCACCAACTCGGTTTTACTGTGAAAACTGCAGGAACTTCAAACCGGCACTAGGAAACAGACTGAGAAACCAGAGTAAAAGTTTCTCCTGCAACACGTTCCATTTGTGCTAGATGAACGAACGTCTCTCCACATGCTCAGTTCTGAGAGATAAGTGTGTGTGAAAGCCGTCCTTCACCTAACTTGTAAGGAATACAAAGGTTCTCTTAAGTTGCAAACTCCACTCCATACATATATATGCGAAGGTACTAGCTCCAACTCGCTTTTACAGTGAAAAGTGCAGGAACTTCAAACCGGCACTAGGAAATAGACTGAGAAACCAGAGTAAAAGTTTCTCCTGCAACCGTTCCCTTTGTGCTAGATGAACGAACGTATCTCCACATGCTCAGTTCTGAGAGATAATTGTGTGTGAATGCCGTCCTGCACCTAGCTTGTTGGGAACACAAAGTTTCTCTTCAGTTGCAAACTCCAATCCATACATATATATATAGGGAGGAACTAGCTCCAACTCGGTTTTACAGTGAAAAATGCAGGAACTTCAAACCGGCACTAGGAAACAGACTGAGAAACCAGAGTAAAAGTTTCTCCTGCAACCCGTTCCCTTTGTGCTAGATGAACGAACGTCTCTCCACATGCTCAGTTCTGAGAGATAAGTGTGTGTGAAAGCCGTCCTTCACCTAGCTTGTTGGGAACACAAAGTTTCTCTTCAGTTGCAAACTCCACTCCATACATATATATGGGGAGGTACTAGCTCCAACTCGGTTTTACAGTGAAAACTGCAGGAACTTCAAACCGGAACTAGGAAACAGACTGAGAAACCAGAGTAAAAGTTTCTCCTGCAACACGTTCCATTTGTGCTAGATGAACGAACGTCTCTCCACATGCTCAGTTCTGAGAGATAAGTGTGTGTGAAAGCCGTCCTTCACCTAACTTGTTAGGAATACAAAGTTTCTCTTCAGATGCAAACACCACTCCGTACATATATATGCGAAGGTACTAGCTCCAACTCGCTTTTACAGAGAAAAGTGCAGGAAATTCAAACCGGCACTAGGAAATAGACTGAGAAATCAGAGTAAAAGTTTCTCCTGCAACCCGTTCCCTTTGTGCTAGATGAACGAACGTCTCTCCACATGCTCAGTTCTGAGAGATAAGTGTGTGTGAAAGCCGTCCTTCACCTTTCTTGTTGGGAACACAAAGTTTCCCTTCAGTTACAAACTCCACTCGATACATATATATGGGGAGGTACTAGCTCCAACTCGGTTTTACTGTGAAAACTGCAGGAACTTCAAACCGGCACTAGGAAACAGACTGAGAAACCAGAGTAAAAGTTTCTCCTGCAACCCGTTCCCTTTGTGCTAGATGAACGAAAGTCTCTCCTTATGCTCAGTTCTGAGAGATAAGTGTGTGTGAAAGCCGTCCTTCACCTTTCTTGTTGGGAACACAAAGTTTCCCTTCAGTTACAAACTCCACTCGATACATATATATGGGGAGGTACTAGCTCCAACTCGGTTTTACTGTGAAAACTGCAGGAACTTCAAACCGGCACTAGGAAACAGACTGAGAAACCAGAGTAAAAGTTTCTCCTGCAACCCGTTCCCTTTGTGCTAGATGAACGAACGTCTCTCCACATGCTCAGTTCTGAGAGATAAGTGTGTGTGAAAGCCGTCCTTCACCTTGCTTGTTGGGAACACAATGTTTCTCTTCAATTGCAAACTCCACTCGATACATATATATGGGGAGGTACTAGCTCCAACTCGGTTTTACTGTTAAAACTGCAGGAACTTCAAACCGGCCCTAGGAAACAGACTGAGAAACCAGAGTAAAAGTTTCTCCAGCAACCCGTTCCTTTTGGGCTAGATGAACGAACGTCTCTCCACATGCTCAGTTCTGAGAGATATGTGTGTGTGAAAGCCGTCCTTCACCTAACTTGTTAGGAATACAAAGTTTCTCTTCAGTTGCTGACTCCACTCCATACATATATATGCGAAGGTACCAGCTCCAACTCGCTTTTACAGTGAAATGTGCAGGAACTTCAAACCGGCACTAGGAAATAGACTGAGAAACCAGAGTAAAAGTTTCTCCTCCAACCGTTCCCTTTGTGCTAGATGAACGAACGTCTCTCCACATGCTCAGTTCTGAGAGATAAGTGTGTGTGAAAGCCGTCCTTCACCTAGCTTTTTGGGAACACAAAGATTCTCTTCAGTTGCAAACTCCACTCCATACATATATATGGGGAGGAAATAGCTCCAACTCGGTTTTACAGTGAAAAGTGCAGAAACTTCAAACCGGCACTAGGAAACAGACTGAGAAACAAGAGTAAAAGTTTCTCCTGCAACCCGTTCCCTTTGTGCTAGATGAAGGAACGTCTCTCCACATGCTCAGTTCTGAGAGATAAGTGTGTGTGAAAGACGTCCTTCACCTTGCTTGTTGGGAACACAAAGTGTCCCTTCAGTTACAAACTCCACTCGATACATATATATGGGGAGGTACTAGCTCCAACTCGGTTTTACAGTGAAAACTGCAGGAACTTCAAACCGGCACTAGGAAACAGACTGAGAAACCAGAGAAAAGTTTCTCCAGCAACCCGTTCCTTTTGGGCTAGATGAACGAACGTCTCTCCACATGCTCAGTTCTGAGAGATATGTGTGTGTGAAAGCCGTCCTTCACCTAACTTGTTAGGAATACAAAGTTTCTCTTCAGTTGCAAAATCCACTCCATACATATATATAGGTAGGAACTAGCTGCAACTCGGTTTTACATTGAAAACTGCAGGAAATTCAAACCGGCACTAGGAAACAGACTGAGAAACCAGAGTAAAAGTTTCCCCTGAAACACGTTCGCTTTGTGCTAGATGAACGAACGTCTCTCCACATGCTCAGTTCTGAGAGATAAGTGTGTGTGAAAGCCGTCCTTCACCTAGCTTGTTGGGAACACAAAGTTTCTCTTCAGTTGCAAACTCCACTCTATACATACATATGGGGAGGTACAAGCTCCAACTCGGTTTTACAATGAGAACTGCAGGATCTTCAAACCGGCACTAGGAAACAGACTGAGAAACCAGAGTAAAAGTTTCTCCTGCAACCCGTTCCATTTGTGCTAGATGAACGAACGTCTCTCCACATGCTCATTTCTGAGAGAAAAGTGTGTGTGAAAGCCGTCCTTCAACTAGCTTGTTGGGAACACAAAGTTTCACTTCAGTTGCAAACTCCACTCCATACATATATATGGGAGGAACTAGCTCCAACTCGGTTTTACAGTGAAAACTGCAGGAACATCAAACCAGCACTAGGAAACAGACAGAAACCAGAGTAAAAGTTTTTCCTGCAACCCTGTCCCTTTGAGCTAGATGAACGAACGTCTCTCCACATGCTCAGTTCTGAGAGATAAGTGTGTGTGAAAGCCGTCCTTCACCTTGCTTGTTGGGAACACAAAGTTTCTCTTCAGTTGCAAACTCCACTCTATACATATATATGGGGAGGTACTAGCTCCAACTCGGTTTTACAGTGAAAACTGCAGGAACTTCAAACCGGCACTAGGAAACAGACTGAGAAACCAGAGTAAAATTTTCTCCTGCAACCCGTTCCGTTTGTGCTAGATGAACGAACGTCTCTCCACATGCTCAGTTCTGAGAGATAAGTGTGTGTGAAAGCCGTCCTTCACATAACTTGTTAGGAATACAAAGTTTCTCTTCACTTGCAAACTCCACTCCATACATATATATGCGAAAGTACAAGCTCCAACTCGCTTTTACACTGAAAACTGCAGGAACTTCAAACCGGCACTAGGAAAGAGACTGAGTAACCAGAGTAAAAGTTTCTCCTGCATCCGTTCCCTTTGTGCTAGATGAACGAACGTCTCTCCACATGCTCAGTTCTGAGAGATAAGTGTGTGTGTGAAAACCGTCCTTCACATAGCTTGTTGGGAACACAAATTTTCTCTTCAGTTTCAAAGTCCACTCCGTACATATATATAGGGAGGAACTAGCTCCAACTCGGTTTTACAGTGAAAACTGCAGGAACTTCAAACAAGCACTAGGAAACAGACTGAGAAACCAGAGTAAAAGTTTCTCCTGCAACCCGTTCCCTTTGTGCTAGATGAACGAACGTCTCTCCACATGCTCAGTTCTGAGTTATAAGTGTGTGTGAAAGCCGTCCTTCACGTAGCTTGTTGGGAACACAAAGATTCTCTTCAGTTGCAAACTCCACTCGATACATATATATGGGGAGGTACAAGGTCCAACTCGGTTTTACAGTGAAAACTGCAGGAACTTCAAACCGGCACTAGGAAACAGACTGAGAAACCAGAGTAAAAGTTTCTCCTGCAACCCGTTCCCTTTGTGCTAGATGAAAATACGTCTCTCCACATGCTCAGTTCTGAGAGATAATTGTGTGTGAAAGCCGTCCTTCACCTAGCTTGTTGGGAACACAAAGTTTCTCTTCAGTTGCAAACTCCACTCCATACATATATATGGGGAGGTACTAGCTCCAACTTGGTTTTACAGTGAAAACTGCAGCAACTTCAAACAGGCACTAGGAATCAGAATGAGAAACCAGAGTAAAAGTTTCTCCTGCAAACCGTTCCCTTTGTGCTAGATGAACGAACGTCTCTCCACATGCTCAGTTCTGAGAGATAAGTGTGTGTGAATGCCGTCCTTCACCTAGCTTTTTGGGAACACAAAGTTTCTCTTCAGTTGCAAACTCCACTCCATAGATATATATGGGGAGGTACAAGCTCCAACTCGGTTTTACAGAGAAAACTGCAGGAACTTCAAACCGGCACTAGGAAACAGACTGAGAAACCAGAGTAAAAGTTTCTCCTGCAACCCGTTCCCTTTGTGCTAGATGAACGAACGTCTCTCCACATGCTCAGTTCTGAGAGATAAGTGTGTGTGAAAGCCGTCCTTCACCTAACTTGTTAGGAATACAAAGTTTCTCTTCAGTTGCAAACAAAAATCCATACATATATATGCGAAGTTACTAGCTCCAACACGCTTTTACAGTGAAAAGTGCAGGAAATTCAAACTGGCACTAGGAAATAGACTGAGAAATCAGAGTAAAAGTTTCTCCTGCAACCCGTTCCCCTTGTGCTAGATGAACGAAAGTCTCTCCACATGCTCAGTTCTGAGAGATAAGTGTGTGTGAAAGCCGTCCTTCACCTTGCTTGTTGGGAACACAAAGTTTCTCTTCAGCTGCAAACTCCACTCCATACATATATATGGGGAGGAAATAGCTCCAACTCGGTTTTACAGTGAAAACTGCAGGAACTTCAAACCGGCACTAGGAAACAGACTGAGAAACCAGAGTAAAAGTTTCTCCTGCAACCCGTTCCCTTTGTGCTAGATGAACGAACGTCTCTCCACATGCTCAGTTCTGAGAGATAAGTGTGTGTGAAAGCCGTCCTTCACCTTTCTTGTTGGGAACACAAAGTTTCCCTTCAGTTACAAACTCCACTCGATACATATATATGGGGAGGTACTAGCTCCAACTCGGTTTTACAGTGAAAACTGCAGGAACTTCAAACCAGCAATAGGAAACAGACTGAGAAACCAGAGTAAAAGTTTCTCCTGCAACCAGTTCCCTTTGTGCTAGATGAACGAACGTCTCTCCAAATGCTCAGTTCTGAGAGATAAGTGTGTGTGAAAGCCGTCCTTCACCTTGCTTGTGGGGAACACAAAGTTTCTCTTCAATTGCAAACTCCACTCGATACATATATATGGGGAGGTACTAGCTCCAACTCGGTTTTACAGTTAAAACTGCAGGAACTTCAAACCGGCACTAGGAAACAGACTGAGAAACCAGAGTAAAAGTTTCTCCAGCAACCCGTTCCATTTGGGCTAGATGAACGAACGTCTCTCCACATGCTCAGTTCTGAGAGATATGTGTGTGTGAAAGCCGTCCTTCACCTAACTTGTTAGGAATACAAAGTTTCTCTTCAGTGGCTGACTCCACTCCATACATATATATGCGAAGGTACCAGCTCCAACTCGCTTTTACAGTGAAAACTGCAGGAACTTCAAACCGGCACTAGTAAACATACTGGGAAACCAGAGTAAAAGTTTCTCCTGCAACAAGTTCCATTTGTGCTAGATGAACGAACGTCTCTCCACATGCTCAGTTCTGAGAGATATGTGTGTGTGAAAGCCGTCCTTCACCTAACTTGTTAGGAATACAAAGTTTCTCTTCAGTTGCAAACTCCACTCCATACATATATATGCGAAGGTACTAGCTCCAACTCGCTTTTACAGTGAAATGTGCAGGAACTTCAAACCGGCACTAGGAAATAGACTGAGAAACCAGAGTAAAAGTTTCTCCTCCAACCGTTCCCTTTGTGCTAGATGAACGAACGTCTCTCCACATGCTCAGTTCTGAGAGATAAGTGTGTGTGAAAGCCGTCCTTCACCAAGCTTTTTGGGAAAACAAAGATTCTCTTCAGTTGCAAACTCCACTCCATACATATATATGGGGAGGAAATAGCACCAACTCGGTTTTACAGTGAAAAGTGCAGGAACTTCAAACCGGCACTAGGAAACAGACTGAGAAACCAGAGTAAAAGTTTCTCCTGCAACCCGTTCCCTTTGTGCTAGATGAACGAACGTCTCTCCACATGCTCAGTTCTGAGAGATAAGTGTGTGTGAAAGACGTCCTTCACCTTGCTTGTTGGGAACACAAAGTTTCCCTTCAGTTACAAACTCCACTCGATACATATATATGGGGAGGTACTAGCTCCAACTCGGTTTTACAGTGAAAACTGCAGGAACTTCAAACCGGCACTAGGAAACAGACTGAGAAACCAGAGTAAAAGTTTCTCCTGCAACCCGTTCCCTTTGTGCCTGATGAACGAACGTCTCTCCACATGCTCAGTTCTGAGAGATAAGTGTGTGTGAAAGCCGTCCTTCACCTAGCTTGTTGGGAACACAAAGTTTCACTTCAGTTGCAAACTCCACTCCATACATATATATGGGGAGGAAATAGCTCCAACTCGGTTTTACAGTGAAAACTGCAGGAACTTCAAACCGGCACTAGGAAACAGACAGAAACCAGAGTAAAAGTTTTTCCTGCAACCCTTTCCCTTTGAGCTAGATGAACGAACGTCTCTCCACATGCTCAGTTCTGAGAGATAAGTGTGTGTGAAAGCCGTCCATCACCTTGCTTGTTGGGAACACAAAGTTTCTCTTCAATTGCAATCTCCACTCTATACATATATATGGGGAGGTACTAGCTCCAAATCTGTTTTACAGTGAAAACTGCAGGAACTTCAAACCGGCACTAGGAAACAGACTGAGAAACCAGAGTAAAAGTTTCTCCTGCAACCCGTTCCATTTGTGCTAGATGAACGAACGTCTCTCCACATGCTCAGTTCTGAGAGATAAGTGTGTGTGAAAGCCGTCCTTCACATAAATTGTTAGGAATACAAAGTTTCTCTTCAGTTGCAAACTCCACTCCATACATATATATGCGAAAGTACTAGCTCCAACTCGCTTTTACAGTGAAAACTGCAGGAACTTCAAACCGGCACTAGGAAACAGACTGAGTAACCAGAGTAAAAGTTTCTCCTGCATCCGTTCCCTTTGTGCTAGATGAACGAACGTCTCTCCACATGCTCAGTTCTGAGAGATAAGTGTGTGTGTGAAAACCGTCCTTCACTTAGCTTGTTGGGAACACAAATTTTCTCTTCAGTTTTAAAGTCCACTCCGTACATATATATAGGGAGGAACTAGCTCCAACTCGGTTTTACAGTGAAAACTGCAGGAACTTCAAACAAGCACTAGGAAACAGACTGAGAAACCAGAGTAAATGTTTCTCCTGCAACCCGTTCCCTTTGTGCTAGATGAACGAACGTCTCTCTACATGCTCAGTTCTGAGTTATAAGTGTGTGTGAAAGCCGTCCTTCACCTAGCTTGTTGGGAACACAAAGATTCTCTTCAGTTGCAAACTCCACTCGATACATATATATGGGGAGGTACAAGGTCCAAATCGGTTTTACAGTGAAAACTGCAGGAACTTCAAACCGGCACTAGGAAACAGACTGAGTAACCAGAGTAAAAGTTTCTCCTGCATCCGTTCCCTTTGTGCTAGATGAACGAACGTCTCTCCACATGCTCAGTTCTGAGAGATGTGTGTGTGTGAAAGCCGTCCTTCACCTAGCTTGTTGGGAACACAAAGTTTCTCTTCAGTTGCAAACTCCACTCGATACATATATATGGGGAGGTACTAGCTCCAACTTGGTTTTACAGTGAAAACTGCAGCAACTTCAAACAGGCACTAGGAATCAGACTGAGAAACCAGAGTATAAGTTTCTCCTGCAAACCGTTCCCTTTGTGCTAGATGAACGAACGTCTCTCCACATGCTCAGTTCTGAGAGATAAGTGTGTGTGAATGCCGTCCTTCACCTAGCTTTTTGGGAACACAAAGTTTCTCTTCAGTTGCAAACTCCACTCCATAGATATATATGGGGAGGTACAAGCTCCAACTCGGTTTTACAGAGAAAACTGCAGGAACTTCAAACCGGCACTAGGAAACAGACTGAGAAACCAGAGTAAAAGTTTCTCCTGCAACCCGTTCCCTTTGTGCTAAATGAACGAACGTCTCCCCACATGCTCAGTTCTGAGAGATAAGTGTGTGTGAAAGCCGTCCTTCACCTAATTTGTTAGGAATACAAAGTTTCTCTTCAGTTGCAAACACCACTCCATACATATATATGCGAAGGTACTAGCTCCAACTCGCTTTTACAGTGAAAAGTGCAGGAAATTGAAACCGGCACTAGGAAATAGACTGAGAAATCAGAGTAAAAGTTTCTCCTGCAACCCGTTCCCCTTGTGCTAGATGAACGAACGTCTCTCCACATGCTCAGTTCTGAGAGATAAGTGTGTGTGAAAGCCGTCCTTCACCTTGCTTGTTGGGAACACAAAGTTTCTCTTCAGCTGCAAACTCCACTCCATACATATATATGGGGAGGAAATAGCTCCAACTCGGTTTTACAGTGAAAACTGCAGGAACTTCAAACCGGCACTAGGAAACAGACTGAGAAACCAGAGTAAAAGTTTCTCCTGCAACCAGTTAAATTTGTGCTAGATGAACGAACGTCTCTCCACATGCTCAGTTCTGAGAGATAAGTGTGTGTGAAAGCCGTCCTTCACCTTTCTTGTTGGGAACACAAAGTTTCCCTTCAGTTACAAACTCCACTCGATACATATATATGGGGAGGTACTAGCTCCAACTCGGTTTTACAGTGAAAACTGCAGGAACTTCAAACCGGCAATAGGAAACAGACTGAGAAACCAGAGTAAAAGTTTCTCCTGCAACACGTTCACTTTGTGCTAGATGAACGAACGTCTCTCCACATGCTCAGTTCTGAGAGATAAGTGTGTGTGAAAGCCGTCCTTCACCTTGCTTGTGGGGAACACAAAGTTTCTCTTCAATTGCAAACTCCACTCGATACATATATATGGGGAGGTACTAGCTCCAACTCGGTTTTACAGTTAAAACTGCAGGAACTTCAAACCGGCACTAGGAAACAGACTGAGAAACCAGAGTAAAAGTTTCTCCAGCAACCCGTTCCATTTGGGCTAGATGAACGAACGTCTCTCCACATGCTCAGTTCTGAGAGATATGTGTGTGTGAAAGCCGTCCTTCACCTAACTTGTTAGGAATACAAAGTTTCTCTTCAGTTGCTGACTCCACTCCATACATATATATGCGAAGGTACCAGCTCCAACTCGCTTTTACAGTGAAAACTGCAGGAACTTCAAACCGGCACTAGGAAACATACTGGGAAACCAGAGTAAAAGTTTCTCCTGCAACAAGTTCCATTTGTGCTAGATGAACGAACGTCTCTACACATGCTCAGTTCTGAGAGATATGTGTGTGTGAAAACCGTCCTTCACCTAACTTGTTAGGAATACAAAGTTTCTCTTCAGTTGCAAACTCCACTCCATACATATATATGCGAAGGTACTAGCTCCAACTCGCTTTTACAGTGAAATGTGCAGGAACTTCAAACCGGCACTAGGAAATAGACTGAGAAACCAGAGTAAAAGTTTCTCCTCCAACCGTTCCCTTTGTGCTAGATGAACGAACGTCTCTCCACATGCTCAGTTCTGAGAGATAAGTGTGTGTGAAAGCCGTCCTTCACCTAGCTTTTTGGGAACACAAAGATTCTCTTCAGTTGCAAACTCCACTCCATACATATATATGGGAGGAAATAGGTCCAACTCGGTTTTACAGTGAAAAGTGCAGGAACTTCAAACCGGAACTAGGAAACAGACTGAGAAACCAGAGTAAAAGTTTCTCCTGCAACCCGTTCCCTTTGTGCTAGATGAACGAACGTCTCTCCACATGCTCAGTTCTGAGAGATAAGTGTGTGTGAAAGAGGTCCTTCAACTTGCTTGTTGGGAACACAAAGTTTCCCTTCAGTTACAAACTCCACTCGATACATATATATGGGGAGGTACTAGCTTCAACTCGGTTTTACAGTGAAAACTGCAGGAACTTCAAACTGGCACTAGGAAACAGACTGAGAAACCAGAGTAAAAGTTTCTCCTGCAACCCGTTCCCTTTTTGCTAGATGAACGAACGTCTCTCCACATGCTCAGTTCTGAGAGATAAGTGTGTGTGAAAGCCGTCCTTCACCTAGCTTGTTGAGAACACAAAGTTTTTCTTCAGTTGCAAACTCCACTCCATACATATATATAGGGAGGAACTAGCTCCAACTCGGTTTTACATTGAAAACTGCAGGAACTTCAAACCGGCACTAGGAAACAGACTGAGAAACCAGAGTAAAAGTTTCCCCTGAAACCCGTTCCCTTTGTGCTAGATGAACGAACGTCTCTCCACATGCTCAGTTCTGAGAGATGTGTGTGTGTGAAAGCCGTCCTTCACCTAGCTTGTTGGGAACACAAAGTTTCTCTTCAGTTGCAAACTCCACACTATACATACATATGGGGAGGTACAAGCTCCAACTCGGTTTTACAATGAGAACTTCAGGAACTTCAAACCGGCACTAGGAAACAGACTGAGAAACCAGAGTAAAAGTTTCTCCTGCAACCCGTTCCATTTGTGCTAGATGAACGAACGTCTCTCCACATGCTCATTTCTGAGAGAAAAGTGTGTGTGAAAGCCGTCCTTCAACTAGCTTTTTGGGAACACAAAGTTTCACTTCAGTTGCAAACTCCACTCCATACATATATATGGGGAGGAACTAGCTCCAACTCGGTTTTACAGTGAATACTGCAGGAACATCAAACCGGCACTAGGAAACAGACAGAAACCAGAGTAAAAGTTTTTCCTGCAACCCTTTCCCTTTGAGCTAGATTAACGAACGTCTCTCCACATGCTCAGTTCTGAGAGATAAGTGTGTGTGAAAGCCGTCCTTCACCTAGCTAGTTGGGAACACAAAGTTTCTCTTCAGTTGCAAACTCCACTCCATACATATATATGGGTAGGAAATAGCTCCAACTCGGTTTTACAGTGAAAACTGCAGGAACTTCAAACCGGCACTAGGAAACAGACTGAGAAACCAGAGTAAAAGTTTCTCCTGCAAACCGTTCCCTTTGTGCTAGATGAACGAACGTCTCTCCACATGCTCAGTTCTGAGAGATAAGTGTGTGTGAAAGCCGTCCTTCACATAACTTGTTAGGAATACAAAGTTTCTCTTCAGTTGCAAACTCCACTCCATACATATATATGCGAAAGTACTAGCTCCAACTCGCTTTTACAGTGAAAACTGCAGGAACTTCAAACCGGCACTAGGAAACAGACTGAGTAACCAGAGTAAAAGTTTCTCCTGCATCCGTTCCCTTTGTGCTAGATGAACGAACGTCTCTCCACATGCTCAGTTCTGAGAGATAAGTGTGTGTGTGAAAACCGTCCTTCACCTAGCTTGTTGGGAACACAAATTTTCTCTTCAGTTGCAAAGTCCACTCCGTACATATATATAGGGAGGAACTAGCTCCAACTCGGTTTTACAGTGAAAACTGCAGGAACTTCAAACAAGCACTAGGAAACAGACTGAGAAACCAGAGTAAAAGTTTCTCCTGCAAACGGTTCCCATTGTGCTAGATGAACGAACGCCTCTCCACATGCTCAGTTCTGAGAGATAAGTGTGTGTGAAAGCCGTCCTTCACCTTGCTTGTTGGGAACACAAAGTTTCTCTTCAGTTGCAAACTCCACTCGATACAAACATATGGGTAGGTACTAGCTCCAAATCGGTTTTACAGTTAAAACTGCAGGAACTTCAAACCGGCACTAGGAAACAGACTGAGAAACCAGAGTATTAGTTTCTCCTGCAACCCGTTCCCTTTGTGCTAGATGAACGAACGTCTCTCCACATGCTCAGTTCTGAGAGATAAGTGTGTGTGAAAGCCGTCCTTCACCTAGCTTGTTGAGAACACAAAGTTTTTCTTCAGTTGCAAACTCCAATCCATACATATATATAGGGAGGAACTAGCTCCAACTCGGTTTTACATTGAAAACTGCAGGAACTTCAAACCGGCACTAGGAAACAGACTGAGAAACCAGAGTAAAAGTTTCCCCTGAAACCCGTTCCCTTTGTGTTAGATGAACGAACGTCTCTCCACATGCTCAGTTCTGAGAGATAAGTGTGTGTGAAAGCCGTCCTTCACCTAGCTTGTTGGGAACACAAAGTTTCTCTTCAGTTGCAAACTCCACTCTATACATACATATGGGGAGGTACAAGCTCCAACTCGGTTTTACAATGAGAACTTCAGGAACTTCAAACCGGCACTAGGAAACAGACTGAGAAACCAGAGTAAAAGTTTCTCCTGCAACCCGTTCCATTTGTGCTAGATGAACGAACGTCTCTCCACATGCTCATTTCTGAGAGAAAAGTGTGTGTGAAAGCCGTCCTTCAACTAGCTTGTTGGGAACACAAAGCTTCTCTTCAGTTGCAAACTCCACTCCATACATATATATGGGGAGGAACTAGCTCCAACTCGGTTTTGCAGGGAAAACTGCAGGAACATCAAACCGGCACTAGGAAACAGACTGAGAAACCAGAGTAAAAGTTTCTCCTGCAAACCGTTCCCTTTGTGCTAGATGAACGAACGTCTCTCCACATGCTCAGTTCTGAGAGTTAAGTGTGTGTGAAAGCCGTCCTTCACCTTGCTTTTTGGGAACACAAAGTTTCTCTTCAGTTGCAAACTCCACTCTATACATATATATGGGGAGGTACAAGCTCCAACTCTGTTTTACAGTGAAAACTGCAGGAACTTCAAACCGGCACTAGGAAACAGACTGAGAAACCAGAGTAAAAGTTTCTCCTGCAACCCGTTCCATTTGTGCTAGATGAACGAACGTCTCTCCACATGCTCAGTTCTGAGAGATAAGTGTGTGTGTGAAAACCGTCCTTCACCTAGCTTGTTGGGAACACAAATTTTCTCTTCAGTTGCAAAGTCCACTCCGTACATATATATAGGGAGGAACTAGCTCCAACTCGGTTTTACAGTGAAAACTGCAGGAACTTCAAACAAGCACTAGGAAACAGACTGAGAAACCAGAGTAAAAGTTTCACCTGCAAACGGTTCCCATTGTGCTAGATGAACGAACGCCTCTCCACATGCTCAGTTCTGAGAGATAAGTGTGTGTGAAAGCCGTCCTTCACCTAGCTAGTTGGGAACACAAAGTTTCTCTTCAGTTGCAAACTCCACTCCATACATATATATAGGGAGGAACTAGCTCCAACTCGGTTTTACATTGAAAACTGCAGGAACTTCAAACCGGCACTAGGAAACAGACTGAGAAACCAGAGTAAAAGTTTCCCCTGAAACCCGTTCCCTTTGTGCTAGATGAACGAACGTCTCTCCACATGCTCAGTTCTGAGAGATGTGTGTGTGTGAAAGCCGTCCTTCACCTAGCTTGTTGGGAACACAAAGTTTCTCTTCAGTTGCAAACTCCACACTATACATACATATGGGGAGGTACAAGCTCCAACTCGGTTTTACAATGAGAACTTCAGGAACTTCAAACCGGCACTAGGAAACAGACTGAGAAACCAGAGTAAAAGTTTCTCCTGCAACCCGTTCCATTTGTGCTAGATGAACGAACGTCTCTCCACATGCTCATTTCTGAGAGAAAAGTGTGTGTGAAAGCCGTCCTTCAACTAGCTTTTTGGGAACACAAAGTTTCACTTCAGTTGCAAACTCCACTCCATACATATATATGGGGAGGAACTAGCTCCAACTCGGTTTTACAGTGAATACTGCAGGAACATCAAACCGGCACTAGGAAACAGACAGAAACCAGAGTAAAAGTTTTTCCTGCAACCCTTTCCCTTTGAGATAGATTAACGAACGTCTCTCCACATGCTCAGTTCTGAGAGATAAGTGTGTGTGAAAGCCGTCCTTCACCTAGCTAGTTGGGAACACAAAGTTTCTCTTCAGTTGCAAACTCCACTCCATACATATATATGGGTAGGAAATAGCTCCAACTCGGTTTTACAGTGAAAACTGCAGGAACTTCAAACCGGCACTAGGAAACAGACTGAGAAACCAGAGTAAAAGTTTCTCCTGCAAACCGTTCCCTTTGTGCTAGATGAACGAACGTTTCTCCACATGCTCAGTTCTGAGAGATAAGTGTGTGTGAAAGCCGTCCTTCACATAACTTGTTAGGAATACAAAGTTTCTCTTCAGTTGCAAACTCCACTCCATACATATATATGCGAAAGTACTAGCTCCAACTCGCTTTTACAGTGAAAACTGCAGGAACTTCAAACCGGCACTAGGAAACAGACTGAGTAACCAGAGTAAAAGTTTCTCCTGCATCCGTTCCCTTTGTGCTAGATGAACGAACGTCTCTCCACATGCTCAGTTCTGAGAGATAAGTGTGTGTGTGAAAACCGTCCTTCACCTAGCTTGTTGGGAACACAAATTTTCTCTTCAGTTGCAAAGTCCACTCCGTACATATATATAGGGAGGAACTAGCTCCAACTCGGTTTTACAGTGAAAACTGCAGGAACTTCAAACAAGCACTAGGAAACAGACTGAGAAACCAGAGTAAAAGTTTCTCCTGCAAACGGTTCCCATTGTGCTAGATGAACGAACGCCTCTCCACATGCTCAGTTCTGAGAGATAAGTGTGTGTGAAAGCCGTCCTTCACCTTGCTTGTTGGGAACACAAAGTTTCTCTTCAGTTGCAAACTCCACTCGATACAAACATATGGGTAGGTACTAGCTCCAAATCGGTTTTACAGTTAAAACTGCAGGAACTTCAAACCGGCACTAGGAAACAGACTGAGAAACCAGAGTATTAGTTTCTCCTGCAACCCATTCCCTTTGTGCTAGATGAACGAACGTCTCTCCACATGCTCAGTTCTGAGAGATAAGTGTGTGTGAAAGCCGTCCTTCACCTAGCTTGTTGAGAACACAAAGTTTTTCTTCAGTTGCAAACTCCAATCCATACATATATATAGGGAGGAACTAGCTCCAACTCGGTTTTACATTGAAAACTGCAGGAACTTCAAACCGGCACTAGGAAACAGACTGAGAAACCAGAGTAAAAGTTTCCCCTGAAACCCGTTCCCTTTGTGTTAGATGAACGAACGTCTCTCCACATGCTCAGTTCTGAGAGATAAGTGTGTGTGAAAGCCGTCCTTCACCTAGCTTGTTGGGAACACAAAGTTTCTCTTCAGTTGCAAACTCCACTCTATACATACATATGGGGAGGTACAAGCTCCAACTCGGTTTTACAATGAGAACTTCAGGAACTTCAAACCGGCACTAGGAAACAGACTGAGAAACCAGAGTAAAAGTTTCTCCTGCAACCCGTTCCATTTGTGCTAGATGAACGAACGTCTCTCCACATGCTCATTTCTGAGAGAAAAGTGTGTGTGAAAGCCGTCCTTCAACTAGCTTGTTGGGAACACAAAGCTTCTCTTCAGTTGCAAACTCCACTCCATACATATATATGGGGAGGAACTAGCTCCAACTCGGTTTTGCAGGGAAAACTGCAGGAACATCAAACCGGCACTAGGAAACAGACTGAGAAACCAGAGTAAAAGTTTCTCCTGCAACCCGTTCCCTTTGTGCTAGATGAACGAACGTCTCTCCACATGCTCAGTTCTGAGAGTTAAGTGTGTGTGAAAGCCGTCCTTCACCTTGCTTTTTGGGAACACAAAGTTTCTCTTCAGTTGCAAACTCCACTCTATACATATATATGGGGAGGTACAAGCTCCAACTCTGTTTTACAGTGAAAACTGCAGGAACTTCAAACCGGCACTAGGAAACAGACTGAGAAACCAGAGTAAAAGTTTCTCCTGCAACCCGTTCCATTTGTGCTAGATGAACGAACGTCTCTCCACATGCTCAGTTCTGAGAGATAAGTGTGTGTGTGAAAACCGTCCTTCACCTAGCTTGTTGGGAACACAAATTTTCTCTTCAGTTGCAAAGTCCACTCCGTACATATATATAGGGAGGAACTAGCTCCAACTCGGTTTTACAGTGAAAACTGCAGGAACTTCAAACAAGCACTAGGAAACAGACTGAGAAACCAGAGTAAAAGTTTCTCCTGCAAACGGTTCCCATTGTGCTAGATGAACGAACGCCTCTCCACATGCTCAGTTCTGAGAGATAAGTGTGTGTGAAAGCCGTCCTTCACCTTGCTTGTTGGGAACACAAAGTTTCTCTTCAGTTGCAAACTCCACTCGATACAAACATATGGGTAGGTACTAGCTCCAAATCGGTTTTACAGTTAAAACTGCAGGAACTTCAAACCGGCACTAGGAAACAGACTGAGAAACCAGAGTATTAGTTTCTCCTGCAACCCGTTCCCTTTGTGCTAGATGAACGAACGTCTCTCCACATGCTCAGTTCTGAGAGATAAGTGTGTGTGAAAGCCGTCCTTCACCTAGCTTGTTGAGAACACAAAGTTTTTCTTCAGTTGCAAACTCCAATCCATACATATATATAGGGAGGAACTAGCTCCAACTCGGTTTTACATTGAAAACTGCAGGAACTTCAAACCGGCACTAGGAAACAGACTGAGAAACCAGAGTAAAAGTTTCCCCTGAAACCCGTTCCCTTTGTGTTAGATGAACGAACGTCTCTCCACATGCTCAGTTCTGAGAGATAAGTGTGTGTGAAAGCCGTCCTTCACCTAGCTTGTTGGGAACACAAAGTTTCTCTTCAGTTGCAAACTCCACTCTATACATACATATGGGGAGGTACAAGCTCCAACTCGGTTTTACAATGAGAACTTCAGGAACTTCAAACCGGCACTAGGAAACAGACTGAGAAACCAGAGTAAAAGTTTCTCCTGCAACCCGTTCCATTTGTGCTAGATGAACGAACGTCTCTCCACATGCTCATTTCTGAGAGAAAAGTGTGTGTGAAAGCCGTCCTTCAACTAGCTTGTTGGGAACACAAAGCTCCTCTTCAGTTGCAAACTCCACTCCATACATATATATGGGGAGGAACTAGCTCCAACTCGGTTTTGCAGGGAAAACTGCAGGAACATCAAACCGGCACTAGGAAACAGACTGAGAAACCAGAGTAAAAGTTTCTCCTGCAACCCGTTCCCTTTGTGCTAGATGAACGAACGTCTCTCCACATGCTCAGTTCTGAGAGTTAAGTGTGTGTGAAAGCCGTCCTTCACCTTGCTTTTTGGGAACACAAAGTTTCTCTTCAGTTGCAAACTCCACTCTATACATATATATGGGGAGGTACAAGCTCCAACTCTGTTTTACAGTGAAAACTGCAGGAACTTCAAACCGGCACTAGGAAACAGACTGAGAAACCAGAGTAAAAGTTTCTCCTGCAACCCGTTCCATTTGTGCTAGATGAACGAACGTCTCTCCACATGCTCAGTTCTGAGAGATAAGTGTGTGTGAAAGCCGTCCTTCACATAACTTGTTAGGAATACAAAGTTTCTCTTCAGTTGCAAACTCCACTCCATACATATATATGCGAAAGTACTAGCTCCAACTCGCTTTTACAGTGAAAACTGCAGGAACTTCAAACCGGCACTAGGAAACAGACTGAGTAACCAGAGTAAAAGATTCTCCTGCATCCGTTTCCTTTGTGCTAGATGAACGAACGTCTCTCCACATGCTCAGTTCTGAGAGATAAGTGTGTGTGTGAAAACCGTCCTTCACCTAGCTTGTTGGGAACACAAATTTTCTCTTCAGTTGCAAAGTCCACTCCGTACATATATAGGGAGGAACTAGCTCCAACTCGGTTTTACATTGAAAACTGCAGGAACTTCCAACAGGCACTAGGAATCAGACTGAGAAACCAGAGTAAAAGTTTCTCCTGCAACCCGTTCATTTTGGGCTAGATGAACGAACGTCTCTCCACATGCTCAGTTCTGAGAGATATATGTGTGTGAATGCCGTCCTGCACCTAGCTTGTTGGGAACACAATGTTTCTCTTCAGTTGCAAACTCCACTCTATACATATATATGGGGAGGTACTAGCTCCAACTCGGTTTTACAGTGAAAACTGCAGGAACTTCCAACAGGCACTAGGAATCAGACTGAGAATCCAGAGTAAAAGTGTCTCCTGCAACCCGTTCCCTTTGTGCTAGATGAACGAACGTCTCTCCACATGCTCAGTTCTGAGAGATAAGTGTGTGTGAAAGCCGTCCTTCACCTAGCTTGTTGGGAACACAAAGATTCTCTTCAGTTGCAAATTCCACTCGATACATATATATGGGGAGGTACTAGCTCCAACTCGGTTTTACAGTGAAAACTGCAGGAATTTCATACCGGCACTAGGAAACAGACTGAGAA
Organism: Camelus bactrianus; assembly: GCF_048773025.1. NCBI lineage: Eukaryota > Metazoa > Chordata > Mammalia > Artiodactyla > Camelidae > Camelus > Camelus bactrianus. The sequence continues at coordinate 5,200,233 of NC_133569.1, forward strand.
ACCAGAGTAAAAGTTCCTTCTGCAACCCGTTCCCTTTGTGATAGATGAACGATCGTCTCTCCACATGCTCAGTTCTTAGAGATAATTGTGTGTGAAAGCCGTCCTTCAACTAGATTGTTGGGAACACAAAGTTTCTCTTCAGTTGCAAACTACACTCCATACATATATATGGGGAGGTACTAGCTCCAACTCGGTTTTACAGAGAAAACTGCAGTAACTTCAAACCGGAACTAGGAAACAGACTGAGAAACCAGAGTAAAAATTTCTCCTGCAACCGTTCCCTTTCTGCTAGATGAACGAACGTCTCACCACATGCTCAGTTCTGAGAGATAATTGTGTGTGAAAGCCGTCCTTCACCTAACTTGTTAGGAATACAAACTTCTCTTCAGTTGAAAACTCCACTCCATACATATATATGCGAAGGTACCAGCTCCAACTCGCTTTTACAGTGAAAAGTGCAGGAACTTCAAACCGGCACTTGGAAATAGACTGAGAAACCAGAGTAAAAGTTTCTCCTCCAACCGTTCCCTTTGTGCTAGATGAACGAACGTCTCTCCACATGCTCAGTTCTGAGAGATAAGTGTGTGTGAAAGCCGTACTTCACCTAGCTTTTTGGGAACACAAAGTTTCTCTTCAGTTGCAAACTCCACTCCATACATATATATGGGGAGGAAATAGCTCCAACTCGGTTTTACAGTGAAAAGTGCAGGAACTTCAAACCGGCACTAGGAAACAGACTGAGAAACCAGAGTAAAAGTTTCTCCTGCAACCCGTTCCCTTTGTGCTAGATGAACGAACGTCTCTCCACATGCTCAGTTCTGAGAGATAAGTGTGTGTGAAAGCCGTCCTTCAACTTGCTTGTTGGGAACACAAAGTTTCCCTTCAGTTACAAACTCCACTCGATACATATATATGGGGAGGTACTAGCTCCAACTCGGTTTTACAGTGAAAACTGCAGGAACTTCAAACCGGCACTAGGAAACAGACTGAGAAACCAGAGAAAAAGTTTCTCCTGCAACCCGTTCAGTTTGTGCTAGATGAACGAACGTCTCTCCACATGCTCAGTTCTGAGAGATAAGTGTGTGTGAAAGCAGTCCTTCACCTTGCTTGTTGGGAACACAAAGTTTCTCTTCAGTTGCCAACTCCACTCTATACATATATATGGGGAGGTACTAGCTCCAACTCGGTTTTACAGTGAAAACTGCAGGAACTTCAAACCGGCACTAGGAAACAGACTGAGAAACCAGAGTAAAAGTTTCTCCTGCAATACGTTCCATTTTTGCTAGATGAACGAACGTCTCTCCACATGCTCAGTTCTGAGAGATATGTGTGTGTGAAAGCCGTCCTTCACATAACTTGTTAGGAATACAAAGTTTGTCTTCAGTTGCAAACTCCACTCCATACATATATATGCGAAGGTACTAGCTCCAACTCGATTTTACAGTAAAAAATGCAGGAACTTCAAACCGGCACTAGGAAACAGACTGAGAAACCAGAGTAAAAGTTTCTCCTGCAACCCGTTCCCTTTGTGCTAGATGAACGAACGTCTCTCCACATGCTCAGTTCTGAGAGATAAGTTTGTGTGAAAGCCGTCCTTCACCTAGCTTGTTGAGAACACAAAGGTTTTCTTAAGTTGCAAACTCCACTCCATACATATATATAGGGAGGAACTAGCTCCAACTCGGTTTTACACTGAAAACTGCAGGAACTTCAAACCGGCACTAGGAAACAGACTGAGAAACCAGAGTAAAAGTTTCCCCTGAAACCCGTTCCCTTTGTGCTAGATGAACGAACGTCTCTCCACATGCTCAGTTCTGAGAGATAAGTGTGTGTGAAAGCCGTCCTTCACCTAGCTTGTTGGGAACACAAAGTTTCTCTTCAGTTGCAAACTCCACTCTATACATACATATGGGGAGGTACAAGCTCCAACTCGGTTTTACAATGAGAACTGCAGGAACTTCAAACCGGCACTAGGAAACAGACTGAGAAACCAGAGTAAAAGTTTCTCCTGCAACCCGTTCCATTTGTGCTAGATGAACGAACGTCTCTCCACATGCTCAGTTCTGAGAGATAAGTGTGTGTGAAAGCCGTCCTTCAACTAGCTTGTTGGGAACACAAAGTTTCACTTCAGTTGCAAACTCCACTCCATACATATATATGGGGAGGAACTAGCTCCAACTCGGTTTTACAGTGAAAACTGCAGGAACATCTAACCGGCACTAGAAACAGACAGAAACCAGAGTAAAAGTTTCTCCTGCAACCCGTTCCCTTTGAGCTAGATGAACGAACGTCTCTCCACATGCTCAGTTCTGAGAGATAAGTGTGTGTGAAAGCCGTCCTTCACCTAGCTTGTTGGGAACAAAAAAGTTTCTCTTCAGTTGCAAACTCCACTCCATACATATATATGGGGAGGAAATAGCTCCAACTCGGTTTTACAGTGAAAACTGCAGGAACTTCAAACCGGCACTAGGAAACAGACTGAGAAACCAGAGTAAAAGTTTCTCCTGCAACCCGTTCCCTTTGTGCTAGATGAACGAACGTCTCTCCACATGCTCAGTTCTGAGAGATAAGTGTGTGTGAAAGCCGTCCTTCACCTTGCTTGTTGGGAACACAAAGTTTCTCTTCAGTTGCAAACTCCACTCTATACATATATATGGGGAGGTACTAGCTCCAACTCTGTTTTACAGTGAAAACTGCAGGAACTTCAAACCGGCACTAGGAAACAGACTGAGAAACCAGAGTAAATGTTTCTCGTGCAACCCGTTCCATTTGTGCTAGATGAACGAACGTATCTCCACATGCTCAATTCTGAGAGATAAGTGTGTGTGAAAGCCGTCCTTCACCTAACTTGTTAGGAATACAAAGTTTCTCTTCAGTTGCAAACTCCACTCCATACATATATATGCGAAAGTACTAGCTCCAACTCGGTTTTACAGTGAAAACTGCAGGAACTTCAAACCGGCACTAGGAAACAGACTGAGTAACCAGAGTAAAATTTTCTCCTGCATCCGTTCCCTTTGTGCTAGATGAACGAACGTCTCTCCACATGCTCAGTTCTGAGAGATAAGTGTGTGTGTGAAAACCGTCCTTCACCTAGCTTGTTGGGAACACAAAGTTTCTCTTCAGTTGCAAACTACACTCCGTACATATATATAGGGATGAACTAGCTCCAACTTGGTTTTACAGTGAAAACTGCAGGAACTTCAAACAAGCACTAGGAAACAGACTGAGAAAAAAGAGAAAAAGTTTCTCCTGCAACCGGTTCCCATTGTGCTAGATGAACGAACGTCTCTCCACATGCTCAGTTCTGAGTTATAAGTGTGTGTGAAAGCCGTCCTTCACCTAGCTTGTTGGGAACACAAAGATTCTCTTAAGTTGCAAACTCCACTCGAGACATATATAAGGGGAGGTACTAGGTCCAACTCGGTTTTACAGTGAAAACTGCAGGAACTTCAAACCGGCACTAGGAAACAGACTGAGAAACCAGAGTAAAAGTTTCTCCTGCAACCCGTTCCCTTTGTGCTAGATGAACGAACCTCTCTCCACATGCTCAGTTCTGAGAGATAAGTGTGTGTGAAAGCCGTTCTTCACCTAGCTTGTTGGGAACACAAAGTTTCTCTTCAGTTGCAAACTCCACTCCATACATATATATGGGGAGGAACTAGCTCCAACACGGTTTTACAGTGAAAAGTGCAGGAACATCAAACCGGCACTAGGAAACAGACTGAGAAACCAGAGTAAAAATTTCTCCAGCAACCCGTTCCCTTTGTGCTAGATGAACGAACATCTCTCCACATGCTCAGTTCTGAGAGATAAGTGTGTGTGAATGCCGTCCTTCACATAACTTGTTAGGAATACAAAGTTTCTCTTCAGTTGAAAACTCCACTCCATACATATATATGGGGAGGTACTAGCTCCAACTCGCTTTTACAGTGAAAACTGCAGGAACTTCAAACCGGCACTAGGAAACAGACTGAGAAACCAGAGTAAAAGTTTCTCCTGCAACCCGTTCCCTTTGTGCTAGATGAACGAACGTCTCTCCACATGCTCAGTTCTGAGAGATAAGTGTGTGTGAAAGCCGTCCTTCACCTAGCTTTTTGGGAACACAAAGTTTCTCTTCAGTTGCAAACTCCACTCCATACATATATATGTGGAGGTACTAGCTCCAACTCGGTTTTACAGTGAAAACTGCAGGAACATCAAAACGGCACTAGGAAACAGACTGAGAAACCAGAGTAAATGTTTCTCCTTCAACCCGTTCCCTTTGTGCTAGATGAACGAACGTCTCTCCACATGCTCAGTTCTTAGAGTTAAGTGTGTGTGAAAGCCGTCCTTCATCTAGATTGTTGGGAACACAAATTTTCTCTTCAGTTGCAAACTCCACTCCATACATATATATGGGGAGGAACTAGCTCCAACTCGGTTTTACAGTGAAAAGTGCAGGAACTTCAAGCAGGCACTAGGAAACAGACTGAGAAACTAGAGTAAAAGTTTCTCCTGCAACCCGTTCCCTTTGTGCTAGATGAACGAACGTCTCTCCACATGCTCAGTTCTGAGAGATAAGTGTGTGTGAAAGCCGTCCTTCACCAAGCTTGTTGGGAACACAATGTTTCTCTTCAGTTGCAAACTCCACTCCATACATATATATGGGGAGGAAATAGCTCCAACTCGGTTTTACAGTGAAAACTGCAGGAACTTCAAACCGGCACTAGGAAACAGACTGAGAATCCAGAGTAAAGTTTTTCCTGCAACCCGTTCCCTTTGAGCTAGATGAACGAAAGTCTCTCCACATGCTTAGTTCTGAGAGATATGTGTGTGTGAAAGCCGTCCTTCACCTAGCTTGTTGGGAACACAAAGTTTCTCTTCAGTTGCAAACTCCACTCCATACATATATATGGGTAGGAAATAGCTCCAACTCGGTTTTACAGTGAAAACTGCAGGAACTTCAAACCGGCACTAGGAAACAGACTGAGAAAACAGAGTTAAAGTTTTTCCTGCAACCCGTTCGTTTTGAGCTAGATGAACGAACGACTCTCCACATGCTCAGTTCTGAGAGATAAGTGTGTGTGAAAGCCGTCCTTCACCTAGCTTGTTGGGAACACAAAGCTTCTCTTCAGTTGCAAACTCCACTCAATTCATATATATGGGGAGGAAATAGCTCCAACTCGGTTTTACAGTGAAAACTGCAGGAACTTCAAACCGGCACTAGGAAACAGACTGAGAAACCAGAGTAAAAGTTTCTCCTGCAAACTCTTCCCTTTGAGCTAGATGAACGAACGTCTCTCCACATGCTCAGTTCTGAGAGATAAGTGTGTGTGAAAGCCGTCCTTCACCTTGCTTGTTGGGAACACAAAGTTTCCCTTCAGTTGCAAACTCCACTCCATACATATATATGGGGAGGTACTAGCTCCAACTCGGTTTTACAGTGAAACCTGCAGGAACTTCAAACCGGCACTAGGAAACAGACTGAGAAACCAGAGTAAAAGTTTCTCCTGCAACCTGTTCCCTTTGTGCTAGATGAACGAACGTCTCTCCACATGCTCAGTTCTGAGAGATATGTGTTTGTGAAAGCCGCCCTTCACCTTGCTTGTTGGGAACACAAAGTTTCTCTTCAGTTGCAAACTCCACTCGATACATATATATGGGGAGGTACTAGCTCCAACACGGTTTTACAGTGAAAACTGCAGGAACTTCAAACCGGCACTAGGAAACAGACTGAGAAACCAGAGTAAAACTTTCTCATGCAACCCGTTCCATTTGTGCTAGATGAACGAACGTCTCTCCACTTGCTCAGTTCTGAGAGATAAGTGTGTGTGAAAGCCTTCCTTCATATAACTTGTTAGGAATACAAAGTTTCTCTTCAGTTGCAAACTCCATTCCATACATATATATGCGAAAGTACTAGCTCCAACTCGCATTTACAGTGGAAACTGCAGGAACTTCAAACTGGCACTAGGAAACAGACTGAGTAACCAGAGTAAAAGTTTTTCCTGCATCCGTTCCCTTTGTGCTAGATGAACGAACGTCTCTCCACATGCTCAGTTCTGAGAGATAAGTGTGTGTGAAAGCCGTCCTTTAACTAGCTTGTTGGGAAAAAAAAGTTTCTCTTCAGTTGCAAACTCCACTCCATACATATATACGGGGAGGAACTAGCTCCAACTCGGTTTTACAGTGAAAAGTGCAGGAACTTCAAATCGGCACTAGGAAACAGACTAAGAAACCAGAGTAAAAGTTTCTCCAGCAACACGTTCCCTTTGTGCTAGATGAACGAACGTCTCTCCACATGCTCAGTTCTGAGAGATAAGTGTGTGTGAAAGCCGTCCTTCACATAACTTGTTAGGAATACAAAGTTTCTCTTCAGTTGAAAACTCCTCTCCATACATATATATGCGAAGGTACTAGCTCCAAATCGCTTTTACAGTGAAAACTGCAGGAACTTCAAACCGGCACTAGGAAACAGAATGAGAAACCAGAGTAAAAGTTTCTCCTGCAACAGTTCCCTTTGTGCTAGATGAACGAACGTCTCTCCACATGCTCAGTTCTGAGAGATAAGTGTGTGTGAAAGCCGTCCTTCACCTAGCTTGTTTGGAACACAAAGATTCTCTTCAGTTGCAAACTCCACTCGATACATATATATGGGGAGGTACAAGCTCCAACTCGGTTTTACAGTGAAAACTGCAGGAACTTCAAACCGGCACTATGAAACAGACTGAGAAACCAGAGTAAAAGTTTCTCCTGCAACCCGTTCCCTTTGTGCTAGATGAACGAACGTCTCTCCACATGCTCAGTTCTGAGAGATAATTGTGTGTGAAAGCCGTCCTTCACCTAGCTTTATGGGAACACAAAGTTTCTCTTAGGTTGCAAACTCCACTCCATACATATATATGGGGAGGAACTAGCTCCAACTCGGTTTTACAGTGAAAACTGCAGGAACTTCAAACCGGCACTAGGAAACAGACTGAGAAACCAGAGTAAAAGTTTCTCCTGCAACCCGTTCCCTTTGAGCTAGATGAACGAACGTCTCTCCACATGCTCAGTTCTGAGAGGTAAGTGTGTGTGAAAGCCGTCCTTCACCTAGCTTGTTGGGAACACAAAGTTTCTCTTCAGTTGCAAACTCCACTCCATACATATATATGGGGAGGAAATAGCTCCAACTCGGTTTTAGAGTGAAAACTGCAGGAACTTCAAACCGGCACTAGGAAACAGACTGAGAATCCAGAGAAAAAGTTTTTCCTGCAACCCGTTCCGTTTGAGCTAGATGAACGAACGTCTCTCCACATGCTCAGTTCTGAGAGATAAGTGTGTGTGAAAGCCGTCCTTCACCTAGCTTGTTGGGAACACAAAGTTTCTCTTCAGTAGCAAACACCACTCCATACATATATATGGGTAGGAAATAGCTCCAACTCGGTTTTACAGTGAAAACTGCAGGAACTTCAAACCGGCACTAGGAAACATACTGAGAAACCAGAGTAAAAGTTTTTCCTGCAAACCGTTCCTTTTGAGCTAGATGAATGAACGTCTCTCCACATGCTCAGTTCTGAGAGATAAGTGTGTGTGAAAGCCGTCCTTCAACTAGCTTGTAGGGAACACAAAGCTTCTCTTCAGTTGCAAACTCCATTCCATACATATATATGGGGAGGTACTAGCTCCAACTCGGTTTTACAGTGAAAACTGCAGGAACATCAAACCGGCACTAGGAAACAGACTGAGAAACCAGAGTAAAAGTTTCTCCTGCAACCCGTTCCATTTGTGCTAGATGAACGAACGTCTCTCCACATGCTCAGTTCTGAGAGATAAGTGTGTTTGAAAGCCGTCCTTCACATAACTTGTTAGGAATACAAAGATTCTCTTCAGTTGCAAACTCCACTCCATACATATATATGCGAAAGTACTAGATCCAACTCGCTTTTACAGTGAAAACTGCAGGAACTTCAAACCGGCACTAGGAAACAGACTGAGTAACCAGAGTAAAAGTTTCTCCTGCATCCGTTCCCTTTGTGCTAGATGAACGAACGTCTCTCCACATGCTCAGTTCTGAGAGATAAGTGTGTGTGTGAAAGCCGTCCTTCACCTAGCTTGTTGGGAACACAAAGTTTCTCTTCAGTTGCAAACTCCACTCCGTACATATATATAGGGAGGAACTAGCTCCAACTCGGTTTTACAGTGAAAACTGCAGGAACTTCAAACCAGCACTAGGAAACAGACTGAGAACCCAGAGTAAAAGTTTCTCCTGCAACCCGTTCCCTTTGTGCTAGATGAAAAAACGTCTCTCCACATGCTCAGTTCTGAGAGATAATTGTGTGTGAAAGCCGTCCTTCACCTAGCTTGTTGGGAACACAAAGTTTCTCTTCAGTTGCAAACTCTACTCCATACATATATATGGGGAGGTACTAGCTCCAACTCGGTTTTACAGTGAAAACTGCAGGAACTTCAAACAGGCACTTGGAATCAGACTGAGAAACCAGAGTAAAAGTTTCTCCTGCAAACCGTTCCCTTTGTGCTAGATGAACGAACGTCTCTCCACATGCTCAGTTCTGAGAGATAAGTGTGTGTGAATGCCGTCCTGCACCTAGCTTGTTGGGAACACAAAGTTTCTCTTCAGTTGCAAACTCCACTCCATACATATATATGCGGAGGTACAAACTGAACTCGGTTTTACAGTGAAAACTGCAGGAACTTCAAACCGGCACTAGGAAACAGACTGAGAATCCAGAGAAAAAGTTTTTCCTGCAACCCGTTCCGTTTGAGCTAGATGAACATACGTCTCTCCACATGCTCAGTTCTGAGAGATAAGTGTGTGTGAAAGCCGTCCTTCACCTAGCTTGTTGGGAACACAAAGTTTCTCTTCAGTAGCAAACACCACTCCATACATATATATGGGGAGGAAATAGCTCCAACTCGGTTTTACAGTGAAAACTGCAGGAACTTCAAACCGGCACTAGGAAACATACTGAGAAACCAGAGTAAAAGTTTTTCCTGCAAACCGTTCCTTTTGAGCTAGATGAATGAACGTCTCTCCACATGCTCTGTTCTGAGAGATAAGTGTGTGTGAAAGCCGTCCTTCACCTAGCTTGTTGGGAACACAATGTTTCTCTTCAGTTGCAAATTCCACTCCATAAATATATATTGGGAGGTACTAGCTCCAACTCGGTTTTACAGTGAAAACTGCAGGAACATCAAACCGGCACTAGGAAACAGACTGAGAAACCAGAGTAAAAGTTTCTCCTGCAACCCGTTCCATTTGTGATAAATGAACGAACGTCTCTCCACATGCTCAGTTCTGAGAGATAAGTGTGTGTGAAAGACGTCCTTCACCTAGCTTGTTTGGAACACAAAGTTTCTCTTCAGTTGCAAACTCCACTCCATACATATATAAGGGGAGGTAGTAGATCCAACTCGGTTTTACAGTGAAAACTGCAGGAACTTCAAACCGGCACTAGGAAACAGACTGAGAAACCAGAGTAAAAGTTTCTCCTACAAACTGTTCCCTTTGAGCTAGATGAACGAACGTCTCTCCACATGCTCAGTTCTGAGAGATAAGTGTGTATGAAAGCCGTTCTTCACCTTGCTTGATGGGAACACAAAGTTTCCCTTCAGTTGCAAACTCCACTCCATACATATATATGGGGAGGTACTAGCTCCAACTCGGTTTTACAGTGAAAACTGCAGGAACTTCAAACAGGCACTAGGAATCAGACTGAGAAACCAGAGTAAAAGTTTCTCCTGCAACCCGTTCCCTTTGTGCTAGATGAACGAACGTCTCTCCACATGCTCAGTTCTGAGAGATAAGTGTGTGTGAATGCCGTCCTGCACCTAGCTTTTTGGGAACACAAAGTTTCTCTTCAGTTGCAAACTCCACTCCATACATATATATGCGGAGGTACAAACTGAACTCGGTTTTACAGTGAAAACTGCAGGAACTTCAAACCGGCACTAGGAAACATACTGAGAAACCAGAGTAAAAGTTTCTCCTGCAACCCGTTCCCTTTGTGCTAGATGAACGAACGTCTCTCCACATGCTCAGTTCTGAGAGATATTCGTGTGTGAAAGCCGTCCTTCACCTAGCTTGTTGGGAACACAAAGTTTCTCTTCAGTTGCAAACTCCACTCCATAAATATATATGGGGAGGTACTAGATCCAACTCGGTTTTACAGTGAAAACTGCAGGAACATCAAACCGGCACTAGGAAACAGACTGAGAAACCAGAGTAAAAGTTTCTCCTGCAACCCGTTCCATTTGTGATAAATGAACGAACGTCTCTCCACATGCTCAGTTCTGAGAGATAAGTGTGTGTGAAAGACGTCCTTCACCTAGCTTGTTTGGAACACAAAGTTTCACTTCAGTTGCAAACTCCACTCCGTACATATATATAGGGAGGAACTAGCTCCAACTCGATCTTACAGTGAAAACTGCAGGAACTTCAAACCAGCACTAGGGAACAGACTGAGAACCCAGAGTAAAAGTTTCTCCTGCAACCCGTTCCCTTTGTGCTAGATGAAAAAACGTCTCTCCACATGCTCAGTTCTGAGAGATAATTGTGTGTGAAAGACGTCCTTCACCTAGCTTGTTGGGAACACAAAGTTTCTCTTCAGTTGCAAACTCCACTCCATACATATATATGGGGAGGTACTAGCTCCAACTCGGTTTTACAGTGAAAACTGCAGGAACTTCAAACAGGCACTAGAAATCAGACTGAGAAACCAGAGTAAAAGTTTCTCCTGCAAACCGTTCCCTTTGTGCTAGATGAACGAACGTCTCTCCACATGCTCAGTTCTGAGAGATAAGTGTGTGTGAAAGACGTCCTTCACATAGCTTGTTTGGAACACAAAGTTTCTCTTCAGTTGCAAACTCCACTCCATACATATATAAGGGGAGGTAGTAGATCCAACTCGGTTTTACACTAAAAACTGCAGGAACTTCAAATCGGCACTAGGAAACAGACTGAGAAACCAGAGTAAAAGTTTCTCCTGCAAACTGTTCCCTTTGAGCTAGATGAACGAACGTCTCTCCACATGCTCAGTTCTGAGAGATAAGTGTGTATGAAAGCCGTCCTTCACCTTGCTTGTTGGGAACACAAAGTTTCCCTTCAGTTGCAAACTCCACTCCATACATATATATGGGGAGGTTCTAGCTCCAACTCGGTTTTACAGTGAAAACTGCAGGAACTTCAAACCGGCACTAGGAAACAGACTGAGAAACCAGAGTAAAAGTTTCTCCTGCAACCCGTTCCCTTTGTGCTAGATGAACGAACGTCTCTCCACATGCTCAGTTCTGAGAGATAAGTGTGTGTGAAAGCCGTCCTTCACCTTGCTTGTTGGGAACACAAAGATTCTCTTCAGTTGCAAACTCCACTCGATACATATATATGGGGAGGTACTAGCCCAACTCGGTTTTACAGTGAAAACTGCAGGAACTTCAAACCGGCACTAGGAAACAGACTGAGAAACCAGAGTAAAAGTTTCTCCTGCAACCCGTTCCAGTTGTGCTAGATGAACGAACGTCTCTCCACATGCTCAGTTCTGAGAGATATGTGTGTGTGAAAGCCGTCCTTCACATAACTTGTTAGGAATACAAAGTTTCTCTTCAGTTGCAAACTCCACTCCATACATATGTATGCGAAAGTACTAGCTCCAACTCGCTTTTACAGTGAAAACTGCAGGAACTTCAAACCGGCACTAGGAAACAGACTGAGTAACCAGAGTAAAAGTTTCTCCTGCATCCGTTCCCTTTGTGCTAGATGAACGAACGTCTCTCCACATGCTCAGTTCTGAGAGATAAGTGTGTGTGAAAGCCGTCCTACACCTAGCTTGTTGGGAACACAAAGTTTCTCTTCAGTTGCAAACACCACTCCATACATATATATGGTGAGGAACTAGCTCCAACTCGGTTTTACAGTGAAAAGTGCTGGAACTTCAAACAGGCACTAGGAAACAGACTGAGAAACCAGAGTAAAAGTTTCTCCAGCAAACCGTTCCCTTTGTGCTAGATGAACGAACGTCTCTCCACATGCTCAGTTCTGAGAGATAAGTGTGTGTGAAAGCCGTCCTTCACATAACTTGTTAGGAATACAAAGTTTTTCTTCAGTTGATAACTCCTCTCCATACATATATATGCGAAGGTACTAGCTCCAACTCGCTTTTACAGTGAAAACTGCAGGAACTTCAAACCGGCACTAGGAAACAGACTGAGAAACCAGAGTAAAAGTTTCTCCTGCAACCGTTCCCTTTGTGCTAGATGAACGAACGTCTCTCCATATGCTCAGTTCTGAGAGATAAGTGTGTGTGAATGCCGTCCTGCACCTAGCTTGTTGGGAACACAAAGTTTCTCTTCAGTTGCAAACTCCACTCCATACATATATATGGGGAGGTACTAGTTCTAACTGGGTTTTACAGTGAAAACTGCAGGAACTTCAAACAAGCACTAGGAATCAGACTGAGAAACCAGAGTAAATGTTTCTCCAGCAAACCGTTCCCTTTGTGCTAGATGAACGAACGTCTCTCCACAAGCTCAGTTCTGAGAGATAAGTGTGTGTGAATGCCGTCCTGCAACTAGCTTGTTGGGAACACAAAGTTTCTCTTCAGTTGCAAACTACATTCCGTACATATATATAGGGAGGAACTAGCTCCAACTCGGTTTTACTGTGAAAACTGCAGGAACTTCAAACCGGCACTAGGAAACAGACTAAGAAACCAGAGTAAAAGTTTCTCCTGCAACCCGTTCCCTTTGTGCTAGATGAACGAACGTCTCTCCACATGCTCAGTTCTGAGAGATAAGTGTGTGTGAATGCCGTCCTTCACCTAGCTTGTTGGGAACGCAAAGTTTCTCTTCAGTTGCAAACTCCACTCCATACATATATATGGGGTGGTACTAGCTCCAACTCGGTTTTACAGTGAAAACTGCAGGAACTTCAAACCGGCACTAGGAAACAGACTAAGAAACCAGAGTAAAAGTTTCTCCTGCAACCCGTTCCCTTTGTGCTAGATGAACGAACGTCTCTCCACATGCTCAGTTCTGAGAGATAAGTGTGTGTGAATGCCGTCCTTCACCTAGCTTGTTGGGAACACAAAGTTTCTCTTCAGTTGCAAACTCCACTCCATACATATATATGGGGTGGTACTAGCTCCAACTCGGTTTTACAGTGAAAACTGCAGGAACTTCAAACCGGCACTAGGAATCAGACAGAGAAACCAGAGTAAAAGTTCCTTCTGCAAACCGTTCCCTTTGTGCTAGATGAACGAACGTCTCTCCACATGCTCAGTTCTGAGAGATAAGTGTGTGTGAAAGCCGTCCTTCACCTTGCTTGTTGGGAACACAAAGTTTCCCTTCAGTTGCAAACTCCACTCCATACATATATATGGGGAGGTACTAGCTCCAACTCGATTTTACAGTGAAAACTGCAGGAACTTCAAACCGGCACTAGGAAACAGACTGAGAAACCAGAGTAAAAGTTTCTCCTGCAACCCGTTCCCTTTGTGCTAGATGAAAAAACGTCTCTCCACATGCTCAGTTCTGAGAGATAATTGTGTGTGAAAGCCGTCCTTCACATAGCTTGATGGGAACACAAAGTTTCTCTTCAGTTGCAATCTCCACTCCATACATATATATGGGGAGGTACTAGCTCCAACTCGGTTTTACAGTGAAAACTGCAGGAACTTCAAACCGGCACTAGGAATCAGACAGAGAAATCAGAGAAAAAGTTTCTCCTGCAAACCGTTCCCTTTGTGCTAGATGAACGAACGTCTCTCCACATGCTCAGTTCTGAGAGATAAGTGTGTTTGAAAGCCGTCCTTCACCTTCCTTGTTGGGAACACAAAGTTTCCCTTCAGTTGCTAACTCCACTCCATACATATATATGGGGAGGTACTAGCTCCAACTCGGTTTTACAGTGAAAACTGCAGGAACTTCAAACCGGCACTAGGAAACAGACTGAGAAGCCAGAGTAAAAGTTTCTCCTGCAACCCGTTCCCTTTGTGCTAGATGAACGAACGTCTCTCCACATGCTCAGTTCTGAGAGATAAGTGTGTGTGAAAGCCGTCCTTCACCTTGCTTGTTTGGAACACAAAGTTTCTCTTCAGTTGCAAACTCCACTCGATACATATATAAGGGGAGGTACTAGCTCCAACTCGGGTTTAAAGTGAAAACTGCAGGAACTTCAAACCGGCACTAGGAAACAGACTGAGAAACCAGAGTAAAAGTTTCTCCTGCAACCCATTCCATTTGTGCTAGATGAACGAACTTCTCTCCACATGTTCAGTTCTGAGAGATATGTGTGTGTGAAAGCCGTTCTTCACATAACTTGTTAGGAATACAAAGTTTCTCTTCAGTTGCAAACTCCACTCCATACGTATATATGCGAAAGTACTAGCTCCAACTCGCTTTTACAGTGAAAACTGCAGGAACTTCAAACCGGCACTAGGAAACAGACTGAGTAACCAGAGTAAAAGTTTCTCCTGCATCCGTTCCCTTTGTGCTAGATGAACGAACGTCTCTCCACATGCTCAGTTCTGAGAGATAAGTGTGTGTGAAAGCCGTCCTTCACATAGCTTGTTGGGAACACAAAGTTTCTCTTCAGTTGATAACTCCTCTCCATACATATATATGCGAAGGTACTAGCTCCAACTCGCTTTTACAGTGAAAACTGAAGGAACATCAAACCGGCACTAGGAAACAGACTGAGAAACCAGAGTAAAATTTTCTCCTGCAACCGTTCCCTTTGTGCTAGATGAACGAACGTCTCTCCATATGCTCAGTTCTGAGAGATAAGTGTGTGTGAATGCCGTCCTGCACCTAGCTTGTTGGGAACACAAAGTTTCTCTTCAGTTGCAAACTCCACTCCATACATATATATGGGGAGGTAATAGCTCCAACTGGGTTTTACAGTGAAAACTGCAGGAACTTCAAACAGGCACTAGGAATCAGACTGAGAAACCAGAGTAAAAGTTTCTCCTGCAAACCGTGCCTTTTGTGCTAGATGAACGAACGTCTCTCCACATGCTCAGTTCAGAGAGATAAGTGTGTGTGAATGCCGTCCTGCACCTAGCTTGTTGGGAACACAAAGTTTCTCTTCAGTTGCAAACTCCACTCCATACATATATATGGGGAGGTACAAGCACCAACTCGGTTTTACAGTGAAAACTGCAGGAACTTCAAACCGGCACTATGAAACAGACTGAGAAACCAGAGTAAAAGTTTCACCTGCAACCCGTTCCCTTTGTGCTAGATGAACGAACGTCTCTCCACATGCTCAGTTCTGAGAGATAAGTGTGTGTGAAAGCCGTCCTTCACCTAGCTTGTTGGGAACACAAAGTTTCTCTTCAGTTGCAAACTCCACTCCATACATATATATGGGGAGGAACTAGCTCCAACTCGGTTTTACAGTGAAAACTGCAGGAACTTCAAACCGGCACTAGGAAACAGACTGAGAAACCAGAGTAAAAGTTTCTCCTGCAACCCGTTCCTTTTGAGCTAGATGAACGAACGTCTCTGCACATGCTCAGTTATGAGAGATAATTGTGTGTGAAAGCCGTCCTTCACATAATTGTTGGGAACACAAAGTTTCTCTTCAGTAGCAAACTCCACTCCATACATATATATGGGGAGGTACTAGCTCCAACTCGGTTTTACAGTGAAAACTGCAGGAACTTCAAACCGGCACTAGGAATCAGACAGAGAAACCAGAGTAAAAGTTTCTCCTGCAAACCGTTCCCATTGTGCTAGATGAACGAACCTCTCTCCACATGCTCAGTTCTGAGAGATAAGTGTGTGTGAAAGCCGTCCTTCACCTTGCTTGTTGGGAACACAAAGTTTCCCTTCAGTTGCAAACTCCACTCCATACATATATATGGGGAGGTACTAGCTCCAACTCGGTTTTACAGTGAAAACTGCAGGAACTTCAAACCGGCACTAGGAAACAGACTGAGAATCCAGAGTAAAAGTTTCTCCTGCAAACCGTTCCCTTTGTGCTAGATGAACGAACGTCTCTCCACATGCTCAGTTCTGAGAGATAAGTGTGTGTGAATGCCGTACTGCAACTAGCTTGTTGGGAACACAAAGTTTCTCTTCAGTTGCAAACTCCACTCTATACATATATATGGTGAGGAACAAGCTCCAACTCGGTTTTACAGTGAAAAGTGCTGGAACTTCAAACAGGCACTAGGAAACAGACTGAGAAACCAGAGTAAAAGTTTCACCTGCAACCCGTTCCCTTTGTGCTAGATGAACGAACGTCTCTCCACATGCTCAGTTCTGAGAGATAAGTGTGTGTGAAAGCCGTCCTTCACCTAGCTTGTTGGGAACACAAAGTTTCTCTTCAGTTGCAAACTCCACTCCATACATATATATGGGGAGGAACTAGCTCCAACTCGGTTTTACAGTGAAAACTGCAGGAACTTCAAACCGGCACTAGGAAACAGAATGAGAAACCAGAGTAAAAGTTTCTCCTGCAACCCGTTCCCTTTGAGCTAGATGAACGAACGTCTCTGCACATGCTCAGTTCTGAGAGATAATTGTGTGTGAAAGCCGTCCTTCACATAATTGTTGGGAACACAAAGTTTCTCTTCAGTAGCAAACTCCACTCCATACATATATATGGGGAGGTACTAGCTCCAACTCGGTTTTACAGTGAAAACTGCAGGAACTTCAAACCGGCACTAGGAATCAGACAGAGAAACCAGAGTAAAAGTTTCTCCTGCAAACCGTTCCCATTGTGCTAGATGAACGAACGTCTCTCCACATGCTCAGTTCTGAGAGATAAGTGTGTGTGAAAGCCGTACTTCACCTTGCTTGTTGGGAACACAAAGTTTCCCTTCAGTTGCAAACTCCACTCCATACATATATATGGGGAGGTACTAGCTCCAACTCGGTTTTACAGTGAAAACTGCAGGAACTTCAAACCG
The DNA here is from genome assembly GCF_048773025.1 of Camelus bactrianus. Taxonomy (NCBI): domain Eukaryota; kingdom Metazoa; phylum Chordata; class Mammalia; order Artiodactyla; family Camelidae; genus Camelus; species Camelus bactrianus. The sequence continues at coordinate 5,217,128 of NC_133569.1, forward strand.
GCACTAGGAAACAGACTGAGAATCCAGAGTAAAAGTTTCTCCTGCAAACCGTTCCCTTTGTGCTAGATGAACGAACGTCTCTCCACATGCTCAGTTCTGAGAGATAAGTGTGTGTGAATGCCGTACTGCAACTAGCTTGTTGGGAACACAAAGTTTCTCTTCAGTTGCAAACTCCACTCCATACATATATATGGGGAGGTACAAGCTGAACTCGGTTTTACAGTGAAAACTGCAGGAACTTCAAACCGGCACTAGGAAACAGACTGAGTAACCAGAGTAAAAGTTTCTCCTGCATCCGTTCCCTTTGTGCTAGATGAACGAACGTCTCTCCACATGCTCAGTTCTGAGAGATAAGTGTGTGTGAAGCCGTCCTACACCTAGCTTGTTGGGAACACAAAGTTTCTCTTCAGTTGCAAACTCCACTCTATACATATATATGGTGAGGAACAAGCTCCAACTCGGTTTTACAGTGAAAAGTGCTGGAACTTCAAACAGGCACTAGGAAACAGACTGAGAAACCAGAGTAAAAGTTTCTCCAGCAACCCGTTCCCTTTGTGCTAGATGAACGAACGTCTCTCCTCATGCTCAGTTCTGAGAGATAAGTGTGTGTGAAAGCCGTCCTTCACATAACTTGTTAGGAATACAAAGTTTCTCTTCAGTTGATAACTCCTCTCCATACATATATATGCGAAGGTACTAGCTCCAACTCGCTTTTACAGTGAAAACTGCAGGAACTTCAAACCGGCACTAGGAAACAGACTGAGAAACCAGAGTAAAAGTTTCTCCTGCAACCGTTCCCTTTGTGCTAGATGAACGAACGTCTCTCCATATGCTCAGTTCTGAGAGATAAGTGTGTGTGAATGCCGTCCTGCACCTAGCTTGTTGGGAACACAAAGTTTCTCTTCAGTTGCAAACTCCAATCCATACATATATATGGGGAGGTACTAGCTCCAACTGGGTTTTACAGTGAAAACTGCAGGAACTTCAAACAGGCACTAGGAATCAGACTGAGAAACCAGAGTAAAAGTTTCTCCAGCAAACCGTTCCCTTTGTGCTAGATGAACGAACGTCTCTCCACAAGCTCAGTTCTGAGAGATAAGTGTGTGTGAATGCCATCCTGCAACTAGCTTGTTGGGAACACAAAGTTTCTCTTCAGTTGCAAACTACATTCCTTACATATATATAGGGAGGAACAAGCTCCAACTCGGTTTTACTGTGAAAACTGCAGGAACTTCAAACTGGCACAAGCAAACATACTGAGAAACCAGAGTAAAAGTATCTCCTGCAACCCGTTCCATTTGTGCTAGATGAACGAACGTCTCTCCACATGCTCAGTTCTGAGAGATAAGTGTGTGTGAAAGCCGTCCTTCACCTAGCTTATTGGGAACACAAAGTTTCTCTTAAGTTGCAAACTAAACTCGTTACATATATATGGGGAGGTACTAGCTCCAACTCGGTTTTACAGTGAAAACTGCAGGAACTTCAAACCGGCACTAGGAATCAGACAGAGAAACCAGAGTAAAAGTTCCTCCTGCAAACAGTTCCCTTTGTGCTAGATGAACGAACGTCTCTCCACATGCTCAGTTCTGAGAGATAAGTGTGTGTGAAAGCCGTCCTTCACCTTGCTTGTTGGGAACACAAAGTTTCCCTTCAGTTGCAAACTCCACTCCATACATATATATGGGGAGGTACTAGCTCCAACTCGGTTTTACAGTGAAAACTGCAGGAACTTCAAACCGGCACTAGGAAACAGACTGAGAAACCAGAGTAAAAGTTTCTCCTGCAACCCGTTCCCTTTGTGCTAGATGAAAAAACGTCTCTCCACATGCTCAGTTCTGAGAGATAATTGTGTGTGAAAGCCGTCCTTCACATAGCTTGTTGGGAACACAAAGTTTCTCTTCAGTTGCAAACTCCACTCCATACATATATATGGGGAGGTACTAGCTCCAACTCGGTTTTACAGTGAAAACTGCTGGAACTTCAAACCGGCACTAGGAATCAGACAGAGAAATCAGAGTAAAAGTTTCTCCTTCAAACCGTTCCCTTTGTGCTAGATGAACGAACGTCTCTCCACATGCTCAGTTCTGAGAGATAAGTGTGTTTGAAAGCCGCCCTTCACCTTGCTTGTTGGGAACACAAAGTTTCCCTTCAGATGCAAACTCCACTCCATACATATATATGGGGAGGTACTAGCTCCAACTCGGTTTTACAGTGAAAACTGCAGGAAATTCAAACCGGCACTAGGAAACAGACTGAGAAACCAGAGTAAAAGTTTCTCCTGCAACCCGTTCCCTTTGTGCTAGATGAACGAACGTCTCTCCACATGCTCAGTTCTGAGAGATAAGTGTGTGTGAAAGCCGTCCTTCACCTAGCTTGTTGGGAACACAAAGTTTCTCTTCAGTTGCAAACTCCACTCCATACATATATATGGGGAGGTACTAGCTCCAACTCGGTTTTACAGTGAAAACTGCAGGAACTTCAAACCGGCACTAGGAATCAGACAGAGAAACCAGAGTAAAAGTTCCTCCTGCAAACCGTTCCCTTTGTGCTAGATGAACGAACGTCTCTCCACATGCTCAGTTCTGAGAGATAAGTGTGTGTGAAAGCCGTCCTTCACCTTGCTTGTTGGGAACACAAAGTTTCCCTTCAGTTGCAAACTCCACTCCATACATATATATGGGGAGGTACTAGCTCCAACACGGTTTTACATTGAAAACTGCAGGAACTTCAAACCGGCACTAGGAAACAGACTGAGAAACCAGAGTAAAAGTTTCTCCTGCAACCCGTTCCCTTTGTGCTAGATGAAAAAACGTCTCTCCACATGCTCAGTTCTGAGAGATAATTGTGTGTGAAAGCCGTCCTTCACATAGCTTGTTGGGAACACAAAGTTTCTCTTCAGTTGCAAACTCCACTCCATACATATATATGGGGAGGTACTAGCTCCAACTCGGTTTTACAGTGAAAACTGCAGGAACTTCAAACCGGCACTAGGAATCAGACAGAGAAATCAGAGTAAAAGTTTCACCTTCAAACCGTTCCCTTTGTGCTAGATGAACGAACGTCTCTCCACATGCTCAGTTCTGAGAGATAAGGGTGTTTGAAAGCCGCCCTTCACCTTGCTTGTTGGGAACACAAAGTTTCCCTTCAGTTGCAAACTCCACTCCATACATATATATGGGGAGGTACTAGCTCCAACTCGGTTTTACAGTGAAAACTGCAGGAACTTCAAACCAGCACTAGGAAACAGACTGAGAAACCAGAGTAAAAGTTTCTCCTGCAACCCGTTCCCTTTGTGCTAGATGAACGAACGTCTCTCCACATGCTCAGTTCTGAGAGATAAGTGTGTGTGAAAGCCGTCCTTCACCTTGCTTGTTGGGAACACAAAGTTTCTCTTCAGTTGCAAACTCCACTCGATACATATATAAGGGGAGGTACTAGCTCCAACTCGGGTTTAAAGTGAAAACTGCAGGAACTTCAAACCGACACTAGGAAACAGACTGAGAAACCAGAGTAAAAGTTTCTCCTGCAACCCGTTCCATTTGTGCTAGATGAACGAACGTCTCTCCACATGTTCAGTTCTGAGAGATATGTGTGTGTGAAAGCCGTCCTTCACATAACTTGTTAGGAATACAAAGTTTCTCTTCAGTTGCAAACTCCAGTCCATACGTATATATGCGAAAGTACTAGCTCCAACTCGCTTTTACAGTGAAAACTGCAGGAACTTCAAACCGGCACTAGGAAACAGACTGAGTAACCAGAGTAAAAGTTTCTCCTGCATCCGTTCCCTTTGTGCTAGATGAACGAACGTCTCTCCACATGCTCAGTTCTGAGAGATTAGTGTGTGTGAAAGCCGTCCTTCACATAGCTTGTTGGGAACACAAAGTTTCTCTTCAGTTGATAACTCCTCTCCATACATATATATGCCTAGGTACTAGCTCCAACTCGCTTTTACAGTGAAAACTGAAGGAACATCAAACCGGCACTAGGAAACAGACTGAGAAACCAGAGTATAATTTTCTCCTGCAACCGTTCCCTTTGTGCTAGATGAACGAACGTCTCTCCATATGCTCAGTTCTGAGAGATAAGTGTGTGTGAATGCCGTCCTGCACCTAGCTTGTTGGGAACACAAAGTTTCTCTTCAGTTGCAAACTCCACTCCATACATATATATGGGGAGGTACTAGCTCCAACTGGGTTTTACAGTGAAAACTGCAGGAACTTCAAACAGGCACTAGGAATCAGACTGAGAAACCAGAGTAAAAGTTTCTCCTGCAAACCGTGCCCTTTGTGCTAGATGAACGAACGTCTCTCCACATGCTCAGTTCTGAGAGATAAGTGTGTGTGAATGCCGTCCTGCACGTAGCTTGTTTGGAACACAAAGTTTCTCTTCAGTTGCAAACTCCACTCCATACATATATATGGGGAGGTACAAGCACCAACTCGGTTTTACAGTGAAAACTGCAGGAACTTCAAACCGGCACTAGGAAACAGACTGAGAAACCAGAGTAAAAGTTTCTCCTGCAACCCGTTCCCTTTGAGCTAGATGAACGAACGTCTCTCAACATGCTCAGTTCTGAGAGATAAGTGTGTGTGAAAGCCGTCCTTCACCTAGCTTGTTGTGAACACAAAGTTTCCCTTCAGTTGCAAACTCCACTCCATACATATATATGGGGAGGTACTAGCTCCAACTCGGTTTTACAGTGAAAACTGCAGGAACATCAAACCGGCACTAGGAAACAGACTGAGAAACCAGAGTAAAAGTTTCTCCTGCAACCCGTTCCCTTTGTGCTAGATGAAAAAACGTCTCTCCACAAGCTCAGTTCTGAGAGATAATTGTGTGTGAAAGCCGTCCTTCACATAATTGTTGGGAACACAAAGTTTCTCTTCAGTAGCAAACTCCACTCCATACATATATATGGGGAGGTACTAGCTCCAACTCGGTTTTACAGTGAAAACTGCAGGAACTTCAAACCGGCACTAGGAATCAGACAGAGAAACCAGAGTAAAAGTTTCTCCTGCAAACCGTTCCCATTGTGCTAGATGAACGAACGTCTCTCCACATGCTCAGTTCTGAGAGATAAGTGTGTGTGAAAGCCGTCCTTCACCTTGCTTGTTGGGAACACAAAGTTTCCCTTCAGTTGCAAACTCCACTCCATACATATATATGGGGAGGTACTAGCTCCAACTCGGTTTTACAGTGAAAACTGCAGGAACTTCAAACCGGCACTAGGAAACAGACTGAGAATCCAGAGTAAAAGTTTCTCCTGCAAACCGTTCCCTTTGTGCTAGATGAACGAACGTCTCTCCACATGCTCAGTTCTGAGAGATAAGTGTGTGTGAATGCCGTACTGCACCTAGCTTGTTGGGAACACAAAGTTTCTCTTCAGTTGCAAACTCCACTCCATACATATATATGGGGAGGTACAAGCTGAACTCGGTTTTACAGTGAAAACTGCAGGAACTTCAAACCGGCACTAGGAAACAGACTGAGAAACCAGAGTAAAAGTTTCTCCTGCAACCCGTTCCAGTTGTGCTAGATGAACGAACGTCTCTCCACATGCTCAGTTCTGAGAGATATGTGTGTGTGAAAGCCGTCCTTCACATAACTTGTTAGGAATACAAAGTTTCTCTTCAGTTGCAAACTCCACTCCATACATATATATGCGAAAGTACTAGCTCCAAATCGCTTTTACAGTGAAAACTGCAGGAACTTCAAACCGGCACTAGGAAACAGACTGAGTAACCAGAGTAAAAGTTTCTCCTGCATCCGTTCCCTTTGTGCTAGATGAACGAACGTCTCTCCACATGCTCAGTTCTGAGAGATAAGTGTGTGTGAAAGCCGTCCTACACCTAGCTTGTTGGGAACACAAAGTTTCTCTTCAGTTGCAAACTCCACTCTATACATATATATGGTGAGGAACAAGCTCCAACTCGGTTTTACAGTGAAAAGTGCTGGAACTTCAAACAGGCACTAGGAAACAGACTGAGAAACCAGAGTAAAAGTTTCTCCAGCAACCCGTTCCCTTTGTGCTAGATGAACGAACGTCTCTCCTCATGCTCAGTTCTGAGAGATAAGTGTGTGTGAAAGCCGTCCTTCACATAACTTGTTAGGAATACAAAGTTTCTCTTCAGTTGATAACTCCTCTCCATACATATATATGCGAAGGTACTAGCTCCAACTCGCTTTTACAGTGAAAACTGCAGGAACTTCAAACCGGCACTAGGAAACAGACTGAGAAACCAGAGTAAAAGTTTCTCCTGCAACCGTTCCCTTTGTGCTAGATGAACGAACGTCTCTCCATATGCTCAGTTCTGAGAGATAAGTGTGTGTGAATGCCGTCCTGCACCTAGCTTGATGGGAACACAAAGTTTCTCTTCAGTTGCAAACTCCAATCCATACATATATATGGGGAGGTACTAGCTCCAACTGGGTTTTACAGTGAAAACTGCAGGAACTTCAAACAGGCACTAGGAATCAGACTGAGAAACCAGAGTAAATGTTTCTCCAGCAAACCGTTCCCTTTGTGCTAGATGAACGAACGTCTCTCCACAAGCTCAGTTCTGAGAGATAAGTGTGTGTGAATGCCATCCTGCAACTAGCTTGTTGGGAACACAAAGTTTCTCTTCAGTTGCAAACTACATTCCGTACATATATATAGGGAGGAACAAGCTCCAACTCGGTTTTACTGTGAAAACTGCAGGAACTTCAAACTGGCACAAGCAAACAGACTGAGAAACCAGAGTAAAAGTATCTCCTGCAACCCGTTCCATTTGTGCTAGATGAACGAAAGTCTCTCCACATGCTCAGTTCTGAGAGATAAGTGTGTGTGAAAGCCGTCCTTCACCTAGCTTGTTGGGAACACAAAGTTTCTCTTCAGTTGCAAACTCCACTCGTTACATATATATGGGGAGGTACTAGCTCCAACTCGGTTTTACAGTGAAAACTGCAGGAACTTCAAACCGGCACTAGGAATCAGACAGAGAAACCAGAGTAAAAGTTCCTCCTGCAAACCGTTCCCTTTGTGCTAGATGAACGAACGTCTCTCCACATGCTCAGTTCTGAGAGATAAGTGTGTGTGAAAGCCGTCCTTCACCTTGCTTTTTGGGAACACAAAATTTCCCTTCAGTTGCAATCTCCACTCCATACATATATATGGGGAGGTACTAGCTCCAACTCGGTTTTACAGTGAAAACTGCAGGAACTTCAAACCGGCACTAGGAAACAGACTGAGAAACCAGAGTAAAAGTTTCTCCTGCAACCCGTTCCCTTTGTGCTAGATGAAAAAACGTCTCTCCACATGCTCAGTTCTGAGAGATAATTGTGTGTGAAAGCCGTCCTTCACATAGCTTGTTGGGAACACAAAGTTTCTCTTCAGTTGCAAACTCCACTCCATACATATATATGGGGAGGTACTAGCTCCAACTCGGTTTTACAGTGAAAACTGCAGGAACTTCAAACCGGCACTAGGAATCAGACAGAGAAATCAGAGTAAAAGTTTCTCCTTCAAACCGTTCCCTTTGTGCTAGATGAACGAACGTCTCTCCACATGCTCAGTTCTGAGAGATAAGTGTGTTTGAAAGCCGCCCTTCACCTTGCTTGTTGGGAACACAAAGTTTCCCTTCAGTTGCAAACTCCACTCCATACATATATATGGGGAGGTACTAGCTCCAACTCGGTTTTACAGTGAAAACTGCAGGAAATTCAAACCGGCACTAGGAAACAGACTGAGAAACCAGAGTAAAAGTTTCTCATGCAACCCGTTTATTTTGTGCTAGATGAACGAACGTCTCTCCACATGCTCAGTTCTGAGAGATAAGTGTGTGTGAAAGCCGTCCTTCACCTAGCTTGTTGGGAACACAAAGTTTCTCTTCAGTTGCAAACTCCACTCCATACATATATATGGGGAGGTACTAGCTCCAACCCGGTTTTACAGTGAAAACTGCAGGAACTTCAAACCGGCACTAGGAATCAGACAGAGAAACCAGAGTAAAAGTTCCTCCTGCAAACCGTTCCCTTTGTGCTAGATGAACGAACGTCTCTCCACATGCTCAGTTCTGAGAGATAAGTGTGTGTGAAAGCCGTCCTTCACCTTGCTTGTTGGGAACACAAAGTTTCCCTTCAGTTGCAATCTCCACTCCATACATATATATGGGGAGGTACTAGCTCCAACACGGTTTTACAGTGAAAACTGCAGGAACTTCAAACCGGCACTAGGAAACAGACTGAGAAACCAGAGTAAAAGTTTCTCCTGCAACCCGTTCCCTTGTGCTAGATGAAAAAACGTCTCTCCACATGCTCAGTTCTGAGAGATAAGTGTGTGTGAAAGCCGTCCTTCACCTAGCTTGTTGGGAACACAAAGTTTCTCTTCAGTTGCAAACTCCACTCCATACATATATATGGGGAGGTACTAGCTCCAACTCGGTTTTACAGTGAAAACTGCAGGAACTTCAAACCGGCACTAGGAATCAGACAGAGAAATCAGAGTAAAAGTTTCACCTTCAAACCGTTCCCTTTGTGCTAGATGAACGAACGTCTCTCCACATGCTCAGTTCTGAGAGATAAGTCTGTGTGAAAGCCGTCCTTCATCTAGATTGTTGGGAACACAAATTTTCTCTTCAGTTGCAAACTCCACTCCATACATATATATGGGGAGGAACTAGCTCCAACTCGGTTTTACAGTGAAAAGTGCAGGAACTTCAAACAGGCACTAGGAAACAGACTGAGAATCTAGAGTAAAAGTTTCTCCTGCAACCCGTTCCCTTTGTGCTAGATGAACGAACGTCTCTCCACATGCTCAGTTCTGAGAGATAAGTGTGTGTGAAAGCCGTCCTTCACCAAGCTTGTTGGGAACACAATGTTTCTCTTCAGTTGCAAACTCCACTCCATACATATATATGGGGAGGAAATAGCTCCAACTCGGTTTTACAGTGAAAACTGCAGGAACTTCAAACCGGCACTAGGAAACAGACTGAGAATCCAGAGTAAAGTTTTTCCTGCAACCCGTTCCCTTTGAGCTAGATGAACGAAAGTCTCTCCACATGCTTAGTTCTGAGAGATATGTGTGTGTGAAAGCCGTCCTTCACCTTGCTTGTTGGGAACACAAAGTTTCCCTTCAGTTGCAAACTCCACTCCATACATATATATGGGGAGGTTCTAGCTCCAACTCGGTTTTACAGTGAAAACTGCAGGAACTTCAAACCGGCACTAGGAAACAGACTGAGAAACCAGAGTAAAAGTTTCTCCTGCAACCTGTTCCCTTTGTGCTAGATGAACGAACGTCTCTCCACATGCTCAGTTCTGAGAGATAAGTGTTTGTGAAAGCCGCCCTTCACCTTGCTTGTTGGGAACACAAAGTTTCTCTTCAGTTGCAAACTCCACTCGATACATATATATGGGGAGGTACTAGCTCCAACACGGTTTTACAGTGAAAACTGCAGGAACTTCAAACCGGCACTAGGAAACAGACTGAGAAACCAGAGTAAAACTTTTTTATGCAACCCGTTCCATTTGTGCTAGATGAACGAACGTCTCTCCACTTGCTCAGTTCTGAGAGATAAGTGTGTGTGAAAGCCTTCCTTCATAGAACTTGTTAGGAATACAAAGTTTCTCTTCAGTTGCAAACTCCATTCCATACATATATATGCGAAAGTACTAGCTCCAACTCGCATTTACAGTGGAAACTGCAGGAACTTCAAACTGGCACTAGGAAACAGACTGAGTAACCAGAGTAAAAGTTTCTCCTGCATCCGTTCCCTTTGTGCTAGATGAACGAACGTCTCTCCACATGCTCAGTTCTGAGAGATAAGTGTGTGTGAAAGCCGTCCTTTAACTAGCTTGTTGGGAAAAAAAAGTTTCTCTACAGTTGCAAACTCCACTCCATACATATATACGGGGAGGAACTAGCTCCAACTCGGTTTTACAGTGAAAAGTGCAGGAACTTCAAATCGGCACTAGGAAACAGACTAAGAAACCAGAGTAAAAGTTTCTCCAGCAACACGTTCCCTTTGTGCTAGATGAACGAACGTCTCTCCACATGCTCAGTTCTGAGAGATAAGTGTGTGTGAAAGCCGTCCTTCACATAACTTGTTAGGAATACAAAGTTTCTCTTCAGTTGAAAACTCCTCTCCATACATATATATGCGAAGGTACTAGCTCCAAATCGCTTTTACAGTGAAAACTGCAGGAACTTCAAACCGGCACTAGGAAACAGACTGAGAAACCAGAGTAAAAGTTTCTCCTGCAACCCGTTCCCTTTGTGTTAGATGAAAAAACGTCTCTCCACATGCTCATTTCTGAGAGATAATTGTGTGTGAAAGCCGTCCTTCACCTAGCTTGTTGGGAACACAAAGTTCTCTTCAGTTGCAAAATCCACTCCATGCATATATATGGGGAGGTACTAGCTCCAACTCGGTTTTACAGTGAAAACTGCAGGAACTTCAAACAGGCACTAGGAATCAGACTGAGAAACCAGAGTAAAAGTTTCTCCTGCAACCCGTTACCTTTGTGCTAGATGAACGAACGTCTCTCCACATGCTCAGTTCTGAGAGATAAGTGTGTGTGAATGCCGTCCTGCACCTAGCTTGTTGGGAATACAAAGTTTCTCTTCAGTTGCAAACTCCACTCCATACATATATATGGGGAGGTACAAGCTCCAACTCGGTTTTACAGTGAAAACTGCAGGAACTTCAAACCGGCACTATGAAACAGACTGAGAAACCAGAGTAAAAGTTTCTCCTGCAACCCGTTCCCTTTGTGCTAGATGAACGAACGTCTCTCCACATGCTCAGTTGTGAGAGATAATTGTGTGTGAAAGCCGTCCTTCACCTAGCTTTTTGGGAACACAAAGTTTCTCTTAGGTTGCAAACTCCACTCCATACATATATATGGGGAGGAACTAGCTCCAACTCGGTTTTACAGTGAAAACTGCAGGAACTTCAAACCGGCACTAGGAAACAGACTGAGAAACCAGAGTAAAAGTTTCTCCTGCAAACCGTTCACTTTGAGCTAGATGAACGAACGTCTCTCCACATGCTCAGTTCTGAGAGATAATTGTGTGTGAAAGCCGTCCTTCACCTAGCTTGTTGGGAACACAAAGTTTCTCTTAGGTTGCAAACTCCACTCCATACATATATATGGGGAGGAAATAGCTCCAACTCGGTTTTAGAGTGAAAACTGCAGGAACTTCAAACCGGCACTAGGAAACAGACTGAGAATCCAGAGAAAAAGTTTTTCCTGCAACCCGTTCCGTTTGAGCTAGATGAACGAACGTCTCTCCACATGCTCAGTTCTGAGAGATAAGTGTGTGTGAAAGCCGTCCTTCACCTAGCTTGTTGGGAACACAAAGTTTCTCTTCAGTAGCAAACACCACTCCATACATATATATGGGTAGGAAATAGCTCCAACTCGGTTTTACAGTGAAAACTGCAGGAACTTCAAACCGGCACTAGGAAACATACTGAGAAACCAGAGTAAAAGTTTTTCCTGCAAACCGTTCCTTTTGAGCTAGATGAATGAACGTCTCTCCACATGCTCAATTCTGAGAGATAAGTGTGTGTGAAAGCCGTCCTTCAACTAGCTTGTAGGGAACACAAAGCTTCTCTTCAGTTGCAAACTCCATTCCATACATATATATGGGGAGGTACTAGATCCAACTCGGTTTTACAGTGAAAACTGCAGGAACATCAAACCGGCACTAGGAAACAGACTGAGAAACCAGAGTAAAAGTTTCTCCTGCAACCCGTTCCATTTGTGCTAGATGAACGAACGTCTCTCCACATGCTCAGTTCTGAGAGATAAGTGTGTTTGAAAGCCGTCCTTCACATAACTTGTTAGGAATACAAAGATTCTCTTCAGTTGCAAACTCCACTCCATACATATATATGCGAAAGTACTAGATCCAACTCGCTTTTACAGTGAAAACTGCAGGAACTTCAAACCGGCACTAGGAAACAGACTGAGTAACCAGAGTAAAAGTTTCTCCTGCATCCGTTCCCTTTGTGCTAGATGAACGAACGTCTCTCCACATGCTCAGTTCTGAGAGATAAGTGTGTGTGTGAAAGCCGTCCTTCACCTAGCTTGTTGGGAACACAAAGTTTCTCTTCAGTTGCAAACTCCACTCCGTACATATATATAGGGAGGAACTAGCTCCAACTCGGTTTTACAGTGAAAACTGCAGGAACTTCAAACCAGCACTAGGAAACAGACTGAGAACCCAGAGTAAAAGTTTTTCCTGCAACCCGTTCCCTTTGTGCTAGATGAAAAAACGTCTCTCCACATGCTCAGTTCTGAGAGATAATTGTGTGTGAAAGCCGTCCTTCACCTAGCTTGTTGGGAACACAAAGTTTCTCTTCAGTTGCAAACTCCACTCCATACATATATATGCGGAGGTACAAACTGAACTCGGTTTTACAGTGAAAACTGCAGGAACTTCAAACCGGCACTAGGAAACAGACTGAGAATCTAGAGAAAAAGTTTTTCCTGCAACCCGTTCCGTTTGAGCTAGATGAACGAACGTCTCTCCACATGCTCAGTTCTGAGAGATAAGTGTGTGTGAAAGCCGTCCTTCACCTAGCTTGTTGGGAACACAAAGTTTCTCTTCAGTAGCAAACACCACTCCATACATATATATGGGGAGGAAATAGCTCCAACTCGGTTTTACAGTGAAAACTGCAGGAACTTCAAACCGGCACTAGGAAACATACTGAGAAACCAGAGTAAAAGTTTTTCCTGCAAACCGTTCCTTTTGAGCTAGATGAATGAACGTGTCTCCACATGCTCAGTTCTGAGAGATAAGTGTGTGTGAAAGCCGTCCTTCACCTAGCTTGTTGGGAACACAAAGTTTCTCTTCAGTTGCAAATTCCACTCCATAAATATATATTGGGAGGTACTAGCTCCAACTCGGTTTTACAGTGAAAACTGCAGGAACATCAAACCGGCACTAGGAAACAGACTGAGAAACCAGAGTAAAAGTTTCTCCTGCAACCCGTTCCATTTGTGATAAATGAACGAACGTCTCTCCACATGCTCAGTTCTGAGAGATAAGTGTGTGTGAAAGACGTCCTTCACCTAGCTTGTTTGGAACACAAAGTTTCTCTTCAGTTGCAAACTCCACTCCATACATATATAAGGGGAGGTAGTAGATCCAACTCGGTTTTACAGTGAAAACTGCAGGAACTTCAAACCGGCACTAGGAAACAGACTGAGAAACCAGAGTAAAAGTTTCTCCTGCAAACTGTTCCCTTTGAGCTAGATGAACGAACGTCTCTCCACATGCTCAGTTCTGAGAGATAAGTGTGTATGAAAGCCGTTCTTCACCTTGCTTGATGGGAACACAAAGTTTCCCTTCAGTTGCAAACTCCACTCCATACATATATATGGGGAGGTACTAGCTCCAACTCGGTTTTACAGTGAAAACTGCAGGAACTTCAAACAGGCACTAGGAATCAGACTGAGAAACCAGAGTAAAAGTTTCTCCTGCAACCCGTTCCCTTTGTGCTAGATGAACGAACGTCTCTCCACATGCTCAGTTCTGAGAGATAAGTGTGTGTGAATGCCGTCCTGCACCTAGCTTGTTGGGAACACAAAGTTTCTCTTCAGTTGCAAACTCCACTCCATACATATATATGCGGAGGTACAAACTGAACTCGGTTTTACAGTGAAAACTGCAGGAACTTCAAACCGGCACTAGGAAACAGACTGAGAAACCAGAGTAAAAGTTTCTCCTGCAACCCGTTCCCTTTGTGCTAGATGAACGAACGTCTCTCCACATGCTCAGTTCTGAGAGATAATCGTGTGTGAAACCCGTCCTTCACCTAGCTTGTTGGGAACACAAAGTTTCTCTTCAGTTGCAAACTCCACTCCATAAATATATATGGGGAGGTACTAGCTCCAACTCGGTTTTACAGTGAAAACTGCAGGAACATCAAACCGGCACTAGGAAACAGACTGAGAAACCAGAGTAAAAGTTTCTCCTGCAACCCGTTCCATTTGTGATAAATGAACGAAAGTCTCTCCACATGCTCAGTTCTGAGAGATAAGTGTGTGTGAAAGACGTCCTTCACCTAGCTTGTTTGGAACACAAAGTTTCTCTTCAGTTGCAAACTCCACTCCATACATATATAAGGGGAGGTAGTAGATCCAACTCGGTTTTACAGTGAAAACTGCAGGAACTTCAAACCGGCACTAGGAAACAGACTGAGAAACCAGAGTAAAAGTTTCTCCTGCAAACTGTTCCCTTTGAGCTAGATGAACGAACGTCTCTCCACATGCTCAGTTGTGAGAGATAAGTGTGTATGAAAGCCGTTCTTCACCTTGCTTGATGGGAACACAAAGTTTCCCTTCAGTTGCAAACTCCACTCCATACATATATATGGGGAGGTACTAGCTCCAACTCGGTTTTACAGTGAAAACTGCAGGAACTTCAAACCGGCACTAGGAAACAGACTGAGAAACCAGAGTAAAAGGTTCTCCTGCAACCCGTTCCCTTTGTGCTAGATGAACGAACGTCTCTCCACATGCTCAGTTCTGAGAGATAAGTGTGTGTGAAAGCCGTCCTTCACATAACTTGTTAGGAATACAAAGTTTCTCTTCAGTTGCAAATTCCACTCCATACATATATATGCGAAAGTACTAGATCCAACTCGCTTTTACAGTGAAAACTGCAGGAACTTCAAACCGGCACTAGGAAACAGACTGAGTAACCAGAGTAAAAGTTTCTCCTGCATCCTTTCCCTTTGTGCTAGATGAACGAACGTCTCTCCACATGCTCAGTTCTGAGAGATAAGTGTGTGTGTGACAGACGTCCTTCACCTAGCTTGTTGGGAACACAAAGTTTCTCTTCAGTTGCAAACTCCACTCCGTACATATATATAGGGAGGAACTAGCTCCAACTCGGTTTTACAGTGAAAACTGCAGGAACTTCAAACCAGCACTAGGAAACAGACTGAGAACCCAGAGTAAAGTTTCTACTGCAACCCGTTCCCTTTGTGCTAGATGAAAAAACGTCTCTCCACATGCTCAGTTCTGAGAGATAATTGTGTGTGAAAGCCGACCTTCACCTAGCTTGTTGGGAACACAAAGTTTCTCTTCAGTTGCAAACTCCACTCCATACATATATATGGGGAGGTACTAGCTCCAACTCGGTTTTACAGTGAAAACTGCAGGAACTTCAAACAGGCACTAGGAATCAGACTGAGAAACCAGAGTAAAAGTTTCTCCTGCAAACCGTTCCCTTTGTGCTAGATGAACGAACGTCTCTCCACATGCTCAGTTCTGAGAGATAAGTGTGTGTGAATGCCGTCCTGCACCTAGCTTGTTGGGAACACAAAGTTTCTCTTCAGTTGCAAACTCCACTCCATACATATATATGGGTAGGTACAAGCTGAACTCGGTTTTACAGTGAAAACTGCAGGAACTTCAAACCGGCACTAGGAAACAGACTGAGAAACCAGAGTAAAAGTTTCTCCTGCAACCCGTTCCCTTTGTGCTAGATGAATGAACGTCTCTCCACATGCTCAGTTCTGAGAGATAATCGTGTGTGAGAGCCGTCCTACACCTAGCTTGTTGGGAACACAAAGTTTCTCTTCAGTTGCAAAATCCACTCCATAAATATATATGGGGAGGTACTAGCTCCAACTCGGTTTTACAGTGAAAACTGCAGGAACATCAAAACGGCACTAGGAAACAGACTGAGAAACCAGAGTAAAAGTTTCTCCTGCAACCCGTTCCCTTTGTGCTAAATGAACGAACGTCTCTCCACATGCTCAGTACTCAGAGATAAGTGTGTGTGAAAGACGTCCTTCACATAATTGTTGGGAACACAAAGTTTCTCTTCAGTTGCAAACTCCACTCCATACATATATAAGGGGAGGTAGTAGATCCAACTCGGTTTTACACTGAAAACTGCAGGAACATCAAACCGGCACTAGGAAACAGACTGAGAAACCAGAGTAAAAGTTTCTCCTGCAAACTGTTCCCTTTGAGCTAGATGAACGAACGTCTCTCCACATGCTCAGTTCTGAGAGATAAGTGTGTATGAAAGCCGTCCTTCACATTGCTTGTTGGGAACACAAAGTTTCCCTTCAGTTGCAAACTCCACTCCATACATATATATGGGGAGGTACTAGCTCCAACTCGGTTTTACAGTGAAAACTGCAGGAACTTCAAACCGGCACTAGGAAACAGACTGAGAAACCAGAGTAAAAGTTTCTCCTGCAACCCGTTCCCTTTGTGCTAGATGAACGAACGTCTCTCCACATGCTCAGTTCTGAGAGATAAGTGTGTGTGAAAGCCGTCCTTCACATAACTTGTTAGGAATACAAAGTTTCTCTTCAGTTGCAAACTCCACTCCATACATATATATGCGAAAGTACTAGATCCAACTCGCTTTTACAGTGAAAACTGCAGGAACTTCAAACCAGCACTAGGAAACAGACTGAGTAACCAGAGTAAAAGTTTCTCCTGCATCCGTTCCCTTTGTGCTAGATGAACGAACGTCTCTCCACATGCTCAGTTCTGAGAGATAAGTGTGTGTGTGAAAGCCGTCCTTCACCTAGCTTGTTGGGAACACAAAGTTTCTCTTCAGTTGCAAACTCCACTCCGTACATATATATAGGGAGGAACTAGCTCCAACTCGGTTTTACAGTGAAAACTGCAGGAACTTCAAACCAGCACTAGGAAACAGACTGAGAACCCGGAGTAAAAGTTTCTCCTGCAACCCGTTCCCTTTGTGCTAGATGAAAAAACGTCTCTCCACATGCTCAGTTCTGAGAGATAATTGTGTGTGAAAGACGTCCTTCACCTAGCTTGTTGGGAACACAACGTTTCTCTAAGGTTGCAAACTCCACTCCATACATATATATGGGGAGGTACAAGCTCAAACTCGGTTTTGCAGTGAAAACTGCAGGAACTTCAAACCGGCACTAGGAAACAGACTGAGAAACCAGAATAAAAGTTTCTCCTGAAACCCGTTCCAATTGTGCTAGATGAACGAACGTCTCTCCACATGCTCAGTTCTGAGAGATAAGTGTGTGTGAAAGCCGTCCTTCACCTAACTTGTTGGGAACACAAAGTTTCTCTTCAGTTGCAAACTCCACTCGATACATATATATGGGGAGGTACTAGCTCCAACTCGGTTTTACAGTGAAAACTGGAGGAACTTCAAACCGGCACTAGGAAACAGACTGAGAAACCAGAGTAAAAGTTTCTCCTGCAAACCGTTCCCTTTGTGCTAGATGAACAAACGTCTCTCCACATGCTCTGTTCTGAGGGATATGTGGGTGTGAAAGCCGTCCTTCACCTAGCTTGTTGGGAACTCAAAGTTTCTATTCAGTTGCAAACTCCAATCCATGCATATATATGGGGAGGTACTAGCTCCAACTCGGTTTTACAGTGAAAAGTGCAGGAAATTCATACCGGCACTATGAAACAGACTGAGAAACCAGAGTAAAAGTTTCTCCTGCAACCCGATCCTTTTTTGCTAGATGAAAGAACGTCTCTCCACATGCTCATTTCTGAGAGATATGTGTGTGTGAAAGCCGTCCTTCACCTAGCTTGTTGGGAACACAAAGTTTCTTTAGGTTGCAAACTCCACTCCATACATATATATGGGGAGGTACAAGCTCAAACTCGGTTTTGCAGTGAAAACTGCAGGAACTTCAAACCGGCACTAGGAAACAGACTGAGAAACCAGAGTAAAAGTTTCTCCTGCAACCCGTTCCGTTTGTGCTAGATGAACGAACGTCTCTCCACATGCTCAGTTCTGAGAGAAAAGTGTGTGTGAAAGCCGTGCTTCACATAGCTTGTTGGGAACACAAAGTTTCTCTTACGTTGCAAACTCCACTCCATACATATATATGGGGAGGTACTAGCTCAAAATCGGGTTTGCAGTGAAAACTGCAGGAACTTCAAACCGGCACTAGGAAACAGACTGAGAAACCAGAGTAATAGTTTCTCCTGCAACCCGTTCCCTTTGTGCTAGATGAACGAACGTCTCTCCAAATGCTCAGTTCTGAGAGATATGTGTGTGTGAAAGCCGTCCTTCACCTAGCTTGTTGGGAACACAAAGTTTCGCTTCAGTTGCAAACTCCACTCCATACATATATATGGGGAGGTACTAGCTCCAACTCGGTTTTACAGTGAAAAGTGCAGGAAATTCATACCGGCACTAGGAAACAGACTGAGAAACCAGAGTAAAAGTTTCTCCTGCAACCCGATCCTTTTGTGCTAGATGAACGAACGTCTCTCCACATGCTCAGTTCTGAGAGATATGTGTGTGTGAATGCAGTCCTTCACCTAGCTTGTTGGGAACACAAAGTTTTTCTTAGGTTGCAAATTCCACTCCATACATATATATGGGGAGGTACAAGCTCAAACTCGGTTTTGCAGTGAAAACTGCAGGAACTTCAAACCGGCACTAGGAAACAGACTGAGAAACCAGAGTAAAAGTTTCTCCTGCAACCCGTTCCGTTTGTGCTAGATGAACGAACGTCTCTCCACATGCTCAGTTCTGAGAGATAAGTGTGTGTGAAAGCCGTCCTTCACATAGCTTGTTGGGAACACAAAGTTTCTCTTAGGTTGCAAACTCCACTCCATACATATATATGGGGAGGTACAAGCTCAAACTCGGTTTTGCAGTGAAAACTGCAGGAACTTCAAACCGGCACTAGGAAACAGACTGAGAAACCAGAGTAAAAGTTTCTCCTGCAACCCGTTCCCTTTGTGCTAGATGAACGAACGTCTCTCCACATGCTCAGTTCTGAGAGATAAGTGTGTGTGAAAGCCGTCCTTCACCTGGCTTGTTGGGAACACAAAGTTTCTCTTCAGTTGCAAACTCCACTCCATATATATATATGGGGAGGTACAAGCTCCAACTCGGTTTTACAGTGAAATCTGCAGGAACTTCAAACCGGCACTAGGAAACAGACTGAGAAACCAGAGTAAAAGTTTCTCCTGCAACCGTTCCCTTTGTGCTAGATGAACGAACGTCTCTCCACATGCTCAGTTCTGAGAGATAAGTGTGTGTGAAAGCCGTCCTTCACCTACCTTGTTGTGAACACAAAGATTCTCTTCACTTGCAAACTCCACTCCATACATATATATAGGGAGGAACTAGCTCCAAATCGGTTTTACAGTGAAAACTGCAGGAACTTCAAACCGGAACTAGGAAACAGACTGAGAAACCAGAGTAAAAGTTTCTCCTGTAACCCGTTCCCTTTGGGCTAGATGAACGAACGTCTCTCCACATGCTCATTTCTGAGAGATAAGTGTGTGTGAAAGCCGTACTTCACCTAGCTTGTTGGGAACACAAAGTTACTTTTCACTTGCAAACTCCACTCCATACATATATATGGGGAAGTACTAGCTCCAACTTGGTTTTACAGTGAAAACTGCAGGAACTTCAAACCGGCACTTGGAAACAGACTGAGAAACCAGAGTAAAAGTTTCTCCTGCAACCGTTCCCTTTGTGCTAGATGAACGAACGTCTCTCCACATGCTCGGTTCTGAGAGATAAGTGTGTGTGAAAGCCGTCCTTCACCTAGCTTGTTAGGAACACAAAGTTTCTCTTCAGCTGCAAACTCCACTACTTACATATATATAGGGTGGAACTAGCTCCAACACGGTTTTACAGTGAAAACTGCAGGAACTTCAAACCGGCACGAGGAAACAGACTGAGAAACCAGAGTAAAAGTTTCTCCTGCAAACCGTTCCCTTTGTGCTAGATGAACAAACGTCTCTCCACATGCTCTGTTCTGAGGGATAATTGGGTGTGAAAGCCGTCCTTCACCTAGCTTGTTGGGAACTCAAAGTTTCTATTCAGTTGCAAACCCCACTCCATACATATATATGGGGAGGTACTAGCTCCAACTCGGTTTTACAGTGAAAACTGCAGGAAAATATAAACGGCACTAGTAAACAGACTGAAAACCGAGAGAAATAGTTTCACCTGCAACCAGTTAACATTGTGCTAGATGAACGAACGTCTCTCCACATGCTCAGTTCTGAGAGATAATTGTGTGTGAAAGCCGTCCTTCACCTAGCTTGTTGGGAACACAAAGTTTCTCTTAGGTTGCAAACTCCACTCCATACATATATATGGGGAGGTACAAGCTCAAACTCGGTTTTGCAGTGAAAACTGCAGGAACTTCAAACCGGCACTAGGAAACAGACTGAGAAACCAGAGTAAAAGTTTCTCCTGCAAACCGTTCCCTTTGTGCTAGATGAACGAACGTCTCTCCACATGCTCAGTTCTGAGGGATAAGTGTTTGTGAAAGCCGTCCTTCACCTAGCTTGTTGGGAACTCAAAGTGTCTATTCAGTTGCAAAATCCACTCCATACATATATATGGGGATGTACTAGCTCCAACTCGGTTTTACAGTGAAAAGTGCAGGAACTTCAAACCGACACTAGGAAACAGACTGAGAAACCAGAGTAAAAGTTTCCCCTGCAACCCGTTCCCTTTGTGCTAGATGAACGAACGTCTCTCCACATGCTCAGTTCTGAGAGATATGTGTGTGTGAAAGCCGTCCTTCACCTAGCTTGTTGGGAACACAAAGTTTCTCTTCAGTTGCAATCTCCACACCATACATATATATGGGGAGGTACTAGCTCCAACTCGGTTTTACAGTGAAAACTGCAGGAAATTATAAACGGCACTAGGAAACAGACTGAAAACCCTGAGTAAAAGTTTCTCCTGCAACCAGTTAACTTTGTGCTAGATGAACGAACGTCTCTCCACATGCTCAGTTCTGAGAGATAATTGTGTGTGAAAGCCGTCCTTCACCTAGCTTGTTGGGAACACAAAGTTTCTCTTCAGTTGCAAACTCCACTCCATACATATATATGGGGAGGTACTAGCTCCAACTCGGTTTTACAGTGAAAACTGCAGGAACTTCAAACCGGCACTAGGAAACAGACTGAGAAACCAGAGTAAAAGTTTCTCCTGCAACACGTTCCCTTTGTGCTAGATGAACGAACGTCTCTAAACATGCTCAGTTCTGAGAGATAAGTGTGTGTGAAAGCCGTCCTTCACCTAGCTTGTTGGGAACACAAAGTTTCTCTTCAGTTGCAAACTCCACTCCATACATATATAAGGGGAGTTACTAGCTCCAACTCGGTTTTACAGTGAAAACTGCAGGAACTTCAAACCGGCACTAGGAAACAGACTGAGAAACCAGAGTAAAAGTTTCTCCTGCAACCCGTTCCCTTTGTGCTAGATGAACGAACGTCTCTAAACATGCTCAGTTCTGAGAGATAAGTGTGTGTGAAAGCCGTCCTTCCCCTAGCTTGTTGGGAACACAAAGTTTCTCTTAGGTTGCAAACTCCTCTCCATACATATATATGGGGTGTTACAAGCTCAAACTCGGTTTTGCAGTGAAAACTGCAGGAACTTCAAACCGGCACTAGGAAGCAGACTGAGAAACCAGAGTAAAAGTTTCTCCTGCAACCCGTTCCCTTTGTGCTAGATGAACGAACGTCTCTCCACATGCTCATTTCTGAGGGATAAGTGGGTATGAAAGCCGTCCTTCACCTAGCTTGTTGGGAACACAAAGTTTCTATTCAGTTGCAAACTCCACTCCATACATATATATGGGGAGGTACTAGCTCCAACTCGGTTTTACAGTGAAAACTGCAGGAAATTATAAACGGCACTAGGAAACAGACTGAAAACCCAGAGTAAAAGTTTCTCCTGCAACCCGTTCCCTTTGTGCTAGATGAACGAACGTCTCACCACATACTCAGTTCTGAGAGATAGGTGTGTGTGAAAGCCGTCCTTCACCTAGCTTTTTGGGAACACAACGTTTCTCTAAGGTTGCAAAATCCACTCCATACATATATATGGGGAGGTACAAGCTCAAACTCGGTTTTGCAGTGAAAACTGCAGGAACTTCAAACCGGCACTAGGAAACAGACTGAGAAACCAGAGTAAAAGTTTCTCCTGCAACCCGTTCCATTTGTGCTAGATGAACGAACGTCTCTCCACATGCTCAGTTCTGAGAGATAAGTGTGTGTGAAAGCCGTCCTTCACCTAACTTGTTGGGAACACAAAGTTTCTCTTCAGTTGCAAACTCCACTCGATATATATATATGGGGAGGTGCTAGCTCCAACTCGGTTTTACAGTGAAAACTGGAGGAACTTCAAACCGGCACTAGGAAACAGACTGAGAAACCAGAGTAAAAGTTTCTCCTGCAAACCGTTCCCTTTGTGCTAGATGAACAAACGTCTCTCCACATGCTATGTTCTGAGGGATATGTGGGTGTGAAAGCCGTCCTTCACCTAGCTTGTTGGGAACTCAAAGTTTCTATTCAGTTGCAAACTCCAATCCATACATATAAATGGGGAGGTACTAGCTCCAACTCGGTTTTACAGTGAAAAGTGCAGGAAATTCATACCGGCACTAGGAAACAGACTGAGAAACCAGAGTAAATGTTTCTCCTGCAACCCGATCTTTTTGTGCTAGATGAACGAACGTCTCTCCACATGCTCATTTCTGAGAGATAAGTGTGTGTGAAAGCCGTCCTTCACCTAGCTTGTTGGGAACACAAAGTTTCTCTTCAGTTGCAAACTCCACTCCATACATATATATGGGGAGGTACAAGCTCAAACTCGGTTTTGCAGTGAAAACTGCAGGAACTTCAAACCGGCACTAGGAAACAGACTGAGAAACCAGAGTAAAAGTTTCTCCTGCAACCCGTTCCGTTTGTGCTAGATGAACGAACGTCTCTCCACATGCTCAGTTCTGAGAGATAAGTGTGTGTGAAAGCCGTCCTTCACATAGCTTGTTGGGAATACAAAGTTTCTCTTCAGTTGCAAACTCCACTCGATACATATATATGGGGAGGTACTAGCTCCAACTCGGTTTTACAGTGAAAACTGCAGGAACTTCAAACCGGCACTAGGAAACAGACTGAGAAACCAGAGTAAAAGTTTCTCCTGCAAACCGTTCCGTTTGTGCTAGATGAACAAACGTCTCTCCACATGCTCTGTTCTGAGGGATAATTGGGTGTGAAAGCCGTCCTTCACCTAGCTTGTTGGGAACTCAAAGTTTCTATTCAGTTGCAAACTCCACTCCATACATATATATGGGGAGGTACAAGCTCCAACTCGGTTTTACAGTGAAAAGTGCAGGAAATTCATACCGGCACTAGGAAACAGACTGAGAAACCAGAGTAAAAGTTTCTCCTGCAACCCGATCCTTTTGTGCTAGATGAACGAACGTCTCTCCACATGCTCAGTTCTGAGCGATATGTGTGTGTGAAAGCAGTCCTTCACCTAGCTTGTTGGGAAAACAAAGTTTTTCTTAGGTTGCAAATTCCACTCCATACATATATATGGGGAGGTACAAGCTCAAACTCGGTTTTGCAGTGAAAACTGCAGGAACTTCAAACCGGCACTAGGAAACAGACTGAGAAACCAGAGTAAAAGTTTCTCCTGCAACCCGTTCCGTTTTTGCTAGATGAACGAACGTCTCTCCACATGCTCAGTTCTGAGAGATAAGTGTGTGTGAAAGCCGTCCTTCACATAGCTTGTTGGGAACACAAAGTTTCTCTTAGGTTGCAAACTCCACTCCATACATATATATGGGGAGGTACAAGCTCCAACTCGGTTTTATATTGAAAACTGCAGGAACTTCAAACCGGCACTAGGAAACAGACTGAGAAACCAGAGTAAAAGTTTCTCCTGCAACCCGTTCCCTTTGTGCTAGATGAACGAACGTCTCTCCACATGCTCAGTTCTGAGAGATAAGTGTGTGTTAAAGCCGTCCTTCACCTACCTTGTTGTGAACACAAAGATTCTCTTCAGTTGCAAACTCCACTCCATACATATATATAGGGAGGAACTAGCTCCAAATCGGTTTTACAGTGAAAACTGCAGGAACTTCATCCGGAACTAGGAAACAGAATGAGAAACCAGAGTAAAAGTTTCTCCTGTAACCCGTTCCCTTTGGGCTAGATGAACGAACGTCTCTCCACATGCTCAGTTCTGAGAGATAAGTGTGTGTGAAAGCCGTCCTTCACCTAGCTTGTTGGGAACACAAAGTTACTTTTCACTTGCAAACTCCACTCCATACATATATATGGGGAAGTACTAGCTCCAAATTGGTTTTACAGTGAAAACTGCAGGAACTTCAAACCGGCACTAGGAAACAGACTGAGAAACCAGAGTAAAAGTTTCTCCTGCAACCGTTCCCTTTGTGCTAGATGAACGAACGTCTCTCCACATGCTCAGTTCTGAGAAATAAGTGTGTGTGAAAGCCGTCCTTCACCTAGCTTCTTAGGAACACAAAGTTTCTCTTCAGCTTCAAACTCCACTCCTTACATATAAATAGGGTGGAACAAGCTCCAACACGGTTTTACAGTGAAAACTGCAGGAACTTCAAACCGGCACGAGGAAACAGACTGAGAAACCAGAGTAAAAGTTTCTCCTGCTAACCGTTCCCTTTGTGCTAGATGAACAAACGTCTCTCCACATGCTCTGTTCTGAGGGATAAGTGGGTGTGAAAGCCGTCCTTCACCTAGCTTGTTGGGAACTCAAAGTTTCTATTCAGTTGCAAACTCCACTCCATACATATATATGGGGAGGTACTAGCTCCAACTCGGTTTTACAGTGAAAACTGCAGGAAAATATAAACGGCACTAGGAAACAGACTGAAAACCCAGAGTAAAAGTTTCACCTGCAACCAGTTAACTTTGTGCTAGATGAACGAACGTCTCTCCACATGCTCAGTTCTGAGAGATAATTGTGTGTGAAAGCCGTCCTTCACCTAGCTTGTTGGGAACACAAAGTTTCTCTTAGGTTGCAAACTCCACTCCATACATATATATGGGGAGGAACTAGCTCCAACTCGGTTTTACAGTGAAAACTGCAGGAACTTCAAACCGGCACTAGGAAACAGACTGAGAAACCAGAGTAAAAGTTTCTCCTGCAAACCGTTCACTTTGAGCTAGATGAACGAACGTCTCTCCACATGCTCAGTTCTGAGAGGTAAGTGTGTGTGAAAGCCGTCCTTCACCTAGCTTGTTGGGAACACAAAGTTTCTATTCAGTTGCAAACTCCACTCCATACATATATATGGGGAGGAAATAGCTCCAACTCGGTTTTAGAGTGAAAACTGCAGGAACTTCAAACCGGCACTAGGAAACAGACTGAGAATCCAGAGAAAAAGTTTTTCCTGCAACCCGTTCCGTTTGAGCTAGATGAACGAACGTCTCTCCACATGCTCAGTTCTGAGAGATAAGTGTGTGTGAAAGCCGTCCTTCACCTAGCTTGTTGGGAACACAAAGTTTCTCTTCAGTAGCAAACACCACTCCATACATATATATGGGTAGGAAATAGCTCCAACTCGGTTTTACAGTGAAAACTGCAGGAACTTCAAACCGGCACTAGGAAACATACTGAGAAACCAGAGTAAAAGTTTTTCCTGCAAACCGTTCCTTTTGAGCTAGATGAATGAACGTCTCTCCACATGCTCAATTCTGAGAGATAAGTGTGTGTGAAAGCCGTCCTTCAACTAGCTTGTAGGGAACACAAAGCTTCTCTTCAGTTGCAAACTCCATTCCATACATATATATGGGGAGGTACTAGCTCCAACTCGGTTTTACAGTGAAAACTGCAGGAACATCAAACCGGCACTAGGAAACAGACTGAGAAACCAGAGTAAAAGTTTCTCCTGCAACCCGTTCCATTTGTGCTAGATGAACGAACGTCTCTCCACATGCTCAGTTCTGAGAGATAAGTGTGTTTGAAAGCCGTCCTTCACATAACTTGTTAGGAATACAAAGATTCTCTTCAGTTGCAAACTCCACTCCATACATATATATGCGAAAGTACTAGATCCAACTCGCTTTTACAGTGAAAACTGCAGGAACTTCAAACCGGCACTAGGAAACAGACTGAGTAACCAGAGTAAAAGTTTCTCCTGCATCCGTTCCCTTTGTGCTAGATGAACGAACGTCTCTCCACATGCTCAGTTCTGAGAGATAAGTGTGTGTGTGAAAGCCGTCCTTCACCTAGCTTGTTGGGAACACAAAGTTTCTCTTCAGTTGCAAACTCCACTCCGTACATATATATAGGGAGGAACTAGCTCCAACTCGGTTTTACAGTGAAAACTGCAGGAACTTCAAACCAGCACTAGGAAACAGACTGAGAACCCAGAGTAAAAGTTTCTCCTGCAACCCGTTCCCTTTGTGCTAGATGAAAAAACGTCTCTCCACATGCTCAGTTCTGAGAGATAATTGTGTGTGAAAGCCGTCCTTCACCTAGCTTGTTGGGAACACAAAGTTTCTCTTCAGTTGCAAACTCTACTCCATACATATATATAGGGAGGTACTAGCTCCAACTCGGTTTTACAGTGAAAACTGCAGGAACTTCAAACAGGCACTAGGAATCAGACTGAGAAACCAGAGTAAAAGTTTCTCCTGCAAACCGTTCCCTTTGTGCTAGATGAACGAACGTCTCTCCACATGCTCAGTTCTGAGAGATAAGTGTGTGTGAATGCCGTCCTGCACCTAGCTTGTTGGGAACACAAAGTTTCTCTTCAGTTGCAAACTCCACTCCATACATATATATGCGGAGGTACAAACTGAACTCGGTTTTACAGTGAAAACTGCAGGAACTTCAAACCGGCACTAGGAAACAGACTGAGAATCTAGAGAAAAAGTTTTTCCTGCAACCCGTTCCGTTTGAGCTAGATGAACGAACGTCTCTCCACATGCTCAGTTCTGAGAGATAAGTGTGTGTGAAAGCCGTCCTTCACCTAGCTTGTTGGGAACACAAAGTTTCTCTTCAGTAGCAAACACCACTCCATACATATATATGGGGAGGAAATAGCTCCAACTCGGTTTTACAGTGAAAACTGCAGGAACTTCAAACCGGCACTAGGAAACATACTGAGAAACCAGAGTAAAAGTTTTTCCTGCAAACCGTTCCTTTTGAGCTAGATGAATGAACGTGTCTCCACATGCTCAGTTCTGAGAGATAAGTGTGTGTGAAAGCCGTCCTTCACCTAGCTTGTTGGGAACACAAAGTTTCTCTTCAGTTGCAAATTCCACTCCATAAATATATATTGGGAGGTACTAGCTCCAACTCGGTTTTACAGTGAAAACTGCAGGAACATCAAACCGGCACTAGGAAACAGACTGAGAAACCAGAGTAAAAGTTTCTCCTGCAACCCGTTCCATTTGTGATAAATGAACGAACGTCTCTCCACATGCTCAGTTCTGAGAGATAAGTGTGTGTGAAAGACGTCCTTCACCTAGCTTGTTTGGAACACAAAGTTTCTCTTCAGTTGCAAACTCCACTCCATACATATATAAGGGGAGGTAGTAGATCCAACTCGGTTTTACAGTGAAAACTGCAGGAACTTCAAACCGGCACTAGGAAACAGACTGAGAAACCAGAGTAAAAGTTTCTCCTGCAAACTGTTCCCTTTGAGCTAGATGAACGAACGTCTCTCCACATGCTCAGTTCTGAGAGATAAGTGTGTATGAAAGCCGTTCTTCACCTTGCTTGATGGGAACACAAAGTTTCCCTTCAGTTGCAAACTCCACTCCATACATATATATGGGGAGGTACTAGCTCCAACTCGGTTTTACAGTGAAAACTGCAGGAACTTCAAACAGGCACTAGGAATCAGACTGAGAAACCAGAGTAAAAATTTCTCCTGCAACCCGTTCCCTTTGTGCTAGATGAACGAACGTCTCTCCACATGCTCAGTTCTGAGAGATAAGTGTGTGTGAATGCCGTCCTGCACCTAGCTTGTTGGGAACACAAAGTTTCTCTTCAGTTGCAAACTCCACTCCATACATATATATGCGGAGGTACAAACTGAACTCGGTTTTACAGTGAAAACTGCAGGAACTTCAAACCGGCACTAGGAAACAGACTGAGAAACCAGAGTAAAAGTTTCTCCTGCAACCCGTTCCCTTTGTGCTAGATGAACGAACGTCTCTCCACATGCTCAGTTCTGAGAGATAATCGTGTGTGAAACCCGTCCTTCACCTAGCTTGTTGGGAACACAAAGTTTCTCTTCAGTTGCAAACTCCACTCCATAAATATATATGGGGAGGTACTAGCTCCAACTCGGTTTTACAGTGAAAACTGCAGGAACATCAAACCGGCACTAGGAAACAGACTGAGAAACCAGAGTAAAAGTTTCTCCTGCAACCCGTTCCATTTGTGATAAATGAACGAACGTCTCTCCACATGCTCAGTTCTGAGAGATAAGTGTGTGTGAAAGACGTCCTTCACCTAGCTTGTTTGGAACACAAAGTTTCTCTTCAGTTGCAAACTCCACTCCATACATATATAAGGGGAGGTAGTAGATCCAACTCGGTTTTACAGTGAAAACTGCAGGAACTTCAAACCGGCACTAGGAAACAGACTGAGAAACCAGAGTAAAAGTTTCTCCTGCAAACTGTTCCCTTTGAGCTAGATGAACGAACGTCTCTCCACCTGCTCAGTTGTGAGAGATAAGTGTGTATGAAAGCCGTTCTTCACCTTGCTTGATGGGAACACAAAGTTTCCCTTCAGTTGCAAACTCCACTCCATACATATATATGGGGAGGTACTAGCTCCAACTCGGTTTTACAGTGAAAACTGCAGGAACTTCAAACCGGCACTAGGAAACAGACTGAGAAACCAGAGTAAAAGTTTCTCCTGCAACCCGTTCCCTTTGTGCTAGATGAACGAACGTCTCTCCACATGCTCAGTTCTGAGAGATAAGTGTGTGTGAAAGCCGTCCTTCACATAACTTGTTAGGAATACAAAGTTTCTCTTCAGTTGCAAATTCCACTCCATACATATATATGCGAAAGTACTAGATCCAACTCGCTTTTACAGTGAAAACTGCAGGAACTTCAAACCGGCACTAGGAAACAGACTGAGTAACCAGAGTAAAAGTTTCTCCTGCATCCTTTCCCTTTGTGCTAGATGAACGAACGTCTCTCCACATGCTCAGTTCTGAGAGATAAGTGTGTGTGTGACAGACGTCCTTCACCTAGCTTGTTGGGAACACAAAGTTTCTCTTCAGTTGCAAACTCCACTCCGTACATATATATAGGGAGGAACTAGCTCCAACTCGGTTTTACAGTGAAAACTGCAGGAACTTCAAACCAGCACTAGGAAACAGACTGAGAACCCAGAGTAAAGTTTCTACTGCAACCCGTTCCCTTTGTGCTAGATGAAAAAACGTCTCTCCACATGCTCAGTTCTGAGAGATAATTGTGTGTGAAAGCCGACCTTCACCTAGCTTGTTGGGAACACAAAGTTTCTCTTCAGTTGCAAACTCCACTCCATACATATATATGGGGAGGTACTAGCTCCAACTCGGTTTTACAGTGAAAACTGCAGGAACTTCAAACAGGCACTAGGAATCAGACTGAGAAACCAGAGTAAAAGTTTCTCCTGCAAACCGTTCCCTTTGTGCTAGATGAACGAACGTCTCTCCACATGCTCAGTTCTGAGAGATAAGTGTGTGTGAATGCCGTCCTGCACCTAGCTTGTTGGGAACACAAAGTTTCTCTTCAGTTGCAAACTCCACTCCATACATATATATGGGTAGGTACAAGCTGAACTCGGTTTTACAGTGAAAACTGCAGGAACTTCAAACCGGCACTAGGAAACAGACTGAGAAACCAGAGTAAAAGTTTCTCCTGCAACCCGTTCCCTTTGTGCTAGATGAACGAACGTCTCTCCACATGCTCAGTTCTGAGAGATAATCGTGTGTGAGAGCCGTCCTACACCTAGCTTGTTGGGAACACAAAGTTTCTCTTCAGTTGCAAAATCCACTCCATAAATATATATGGGGAGGTACTAGCTCCAACTCGGTTTTACAGTGAAAACTGCAGGAACATCAAAACGGCACTAGGAAACAGACTGAGAAACCAGAGTAAAAGTTTCTCCTGCAACCCGTTCCCTTTGTGCTAAATAAACGAACGTCTCTCCACATGCTCAGTACTCAGAGATAAGTGTGTGTGAAAGACGTCCTTCACATAATTGTTGGGAACACAAAGTTTCTCTTCAGTTGCAAACTCCACTCCATACATATATAAGGGGAGGTAGTAGATCCAACTCGGTTTTACACTGAAAACTGCAGGAACATCAAACCGGCACTAGGAAACAGACTGAGAAACCAGAGTAAAAGTTTCTCCTGCAAACTGTTCCCTTTGAGCTAGATGAACGAACGTCTCTCCACATGCTCAGTTCTGAGAGATAAGTGTGTATGAAAGCCGTCCTTCACATTGCTTGTTGGGAACACAAAGTTTCCCTTCAGTTGCAAACTCCACTCCATACATATATATGGGGAGGTACTAGCTCCAACTCGGTTTTACAGTGAAAACTGCAGGAACTTCAAACCGGCACTAGGAAACAGACTGAGAAACCAGAGTAAAAGTTTCTCCTGCAACCCGTTCCCTTTGTGCTAGATGAACGAACGTCTCTCCACATGCTCAGTTCTGAGAGATAAGTGTGTGTGAAAGCCGTCCTTCACATAACTTGTTAGGAATACAAAGTTTCTCTTCAGTTGCAAACTCCACTCCATACATATATATGCGAAAGTACTAGATCCAACTCGCTTTTACAGTGAAAAATGCAGGAACTTCAAACCGGCACTAGGAAACAGACTGAGTAACCAGAGTAAAAGTTTCTCCTGCATCCGTTCCCTTTGTGCTAGATGAACGAACGTCTCTCCACATGCTCAGTTCTGAGAGATAAGTGTGTGTGTGAAAGCCGTCCTTCACCTAGCTTGTTGGGAACACAAAGTTTCTCTTCAGTTGCAAACTCCACTCCGTACATATATATAGGGAGGAACTAGCTCCAACTCGGTTTTACAGTGAAAACTGCAGGAACTTCAAACCAGCACTAGGAAACAGACTGAGAACCCGGAGTAAAAGTTTCTCCTGCAACCCGTTCCCTTTGTGCTAGATGAAAAAACGTCTCTCCACATGCTCAGTTCTGAGAGATAATTGTGTGTGAAAGACGTCCTTCACCTAGCTTGTTGGGAACACAAAGTTTCTCTTCAGTTGCAAACTCCACTCCATACATATATATGGGGAGGTACTAGCTCCAACTCGGTTTTACAGTGAAAACTGCAGGAACTTCAAACAGGCACTAGGAATCAGACTGAGAAACCAGAGTAAAAGTTTCTCCTGCAAACCGTTCCCTTTGTGCTAGATGAACGAACGTCTCTCCACATGCTCAGTTCTGAGAGATAAGTGTGTGTGAAAGACGTCCTTCACATAGCTTGTTTGGAACACAAAGTTTCTCTTCAGTTGCAAACTCCACTCCATACATATATAAGGGGAGGTAGTAGATCCAACTCGGTTTTACACTAAAAACTGCAGGAACTTCAAACCGGCACTAGGAAACAGACTGAGAAACCAGAGTAAAAGTTTCTCCTGCAAACTGTTCCCTTTGAGCTAGATGAACGAACGTCTCTCCACATGCTCAGTTCTGAGAGATAAGTGTGTATGAAAGCCGTCCTTCACCTTGCTTGTTGGGAACACAAAGTTTCCCTTCAGTTGCAAACTCCACTCCATACATATATATGGGGAGGTTCTAGCTCCAACTCGGTTTTACAGTGAAAACTGCAGGAACTTCAAACCGGCACTAGGAAACAGACTGAGAAACCAGAGTAAAAGTTTCTCCTGCAACCCGTTCCCTTTGTGCTAGATGAACGAACGTCTCTCCACATGCTCAGTTCTGAGAGATAAGAGTGTGTGAAAGCCGTCCTTCACCTTGCTTGTTGGGAACACAAAGATTCTCTTCAGTTGCAAACTCCACTCGATACATATATATGGGGAGGTACTAGCTCCAACTCGGTTTTACAGTGAAAACTGCAGGAACTTCAAACCGGCACTAGGAAACAGACTGAGAAACCAGAGAAAAAGTTTCTCCTGCAACCCGTTCCAGTTGTGCTAGATGAACGAACGTCTCTCCACATGCTCAGTTCTGAGAGATATGTGTGTGTGAAAGCCGTCCTTCACATAACTTGTTAGGAATACAAAGTTTCTCTTCAGTTGCAAACTCCACTCCATACATATGTATGCGAAAGTACTAGCTCCAACTCGCTTTTACAGTGAAAACTGCAGGAACTTCAAACCGGCACTAGGAAACAGACTGAGTAACCAGAGTAAAAGTTTCTCCTGCATCCGTTCCCTTTGTGCTAGATGAACGAACGTCTCTCCACATGCTCAGTTCTGAGAGATAAGTGTGTGTGAAAGCCGTCCTACACCTAGCTTGTTGGGAACACAAAGTTTCTCTTCAGTTGCAAACACCACTCCATACATATATATGGTGAGGAACTAGCTCCAAATCGGTTTTACAGTGAAAAGTGCTGGAACTTCAAACAGGCACTAGGAAACAGACTGAGAAACCAGAGTAAAAGTTTCTCCTGCAAACCGTGCCCTTTGTGCTAGATGAACGAACGTCTCTCCACATGCTCAGTTCTGAGAGATAAGTGTGTGTGAAAGCCGTCCTTCACATAACTTGTTAGGAATACAAAGTTTCTCTTCAGTTGATAACTCCTCTCCATACATATATATGCGAAGGTACTAGCTCCAACTCGCTTTTACAGTGAAAACTGCAGGAACTTCAAACCGGCACTAGGAAACAGACTGAGAAACCAGAGTAAAAGTTTCTCCTGCAACCGTTCCCTTTGTGCTAGATGAACGAACGTCTCTCCATATGCTCAGTTCTGAGAGATAAGTGTGTGTGAATGCCGTCCTGCACCTAGCTTGTTGGGAACACAAAGTTTCTCTTCAGTTGCAAACTCCACTCCATACATATATATGGGGAGGTACTAGCTCTAACTGGGTTTTACAGTGAAAACTGCAGGAACTTCAAACAGGCACTAGGAATCAGACTGAGAAACCAGAGTAAATGTTTCTCCAGCAAACCGTTCCCTTTGTGCTAGATGAACGAACGTCTCTCCACAAGCTCAGTTCTGAGAGATAAGTGTGTGTGAATGCCGTCCTGCAACTAGCTTGTTGGGAACACAAAGTTTCTCTTCAGTTGCAAACTACATTCCGTACATATATATAGGGAGGAACTAGCTCCAACTCGGTTTTACTGTGAAAACTGCAGGAACTTCAAACCGGCACTAGGAAACAGACTAAGAAACCAGAGTAAAAGTTTCTCCTGCAACCCGTTCCCTTTGTGCTAGATGAACGAACGTCTCTCCACATGCTCAGTTCTGAGAGATAAGTGTGTGTGAATGCCGTCCTTCACCTAGCTTGTTGGGAACACAAAGTTTCTCTTCAGTTGCAAACTCCACTCCATACATATATATGGGGTGGTACTAGCTCCAACTCGGTTTTACAGTGAAAACTGCAGGAACTTCAAACCGGCACTAGGAATCAGACAGAGAAACCAGAGTAAAAGTTCCTTCTGCAAACCGTTCCCTTTGTGCTAGATGAACGAACGTCTCTCCACATGCTCAGTTCTGAGAGATAAGTGTGTGTGAAAGCCGTCCTTCACCTTGCTTGTTGGGAACACAAAGTTTCCCTTCAGTTGCAAACTCCACTCCATACATATATATGGGGAGGTACTAGCTCCAACTCGATTTTACAGTGAAAACTGCAGGAACTTCAAACCGGCACTAGGAAACAGACTGAGAAACCAGAGTAAAAGTTTCTCCTGCAACCCGTTCCCTTTGTGCTAGATGAAAAAACGTCTCTCCACATGCTCAGTTCTGAGAGATAATTGTGTGTGAAAGCCGTCCTTCACATAGCTTGATGGGAACACAAAGTTTCTCTTCAGTTGCAATCTCCACTCCATACATATATATGGGGAGGTACTAGCTCCAACTCGGTTTTACAGTGAAAACTGCAGGAACTTCAAACCGGCACTAGGAATCAGACAGAGAAATCAGAGAAAAAGTTTCTCCTGCAAACCGTTCCCTTTGTGCTAGATGAACGAACGTCTCTCCACATGCTCAGTTCTGAGAGATAAGTGTGTTTGAAAGCCGTCCTTCAACTTCCTTGTTGGGAACACAAAGTTTCCCTTCAGTTGCTAACTCCACTCCATACATATATATGGGGAGGTACTAGCTCCAACTCGGTTTTACAGTGAAAACTGCAGGAACTTCAAACCGGCACTAGGAATCAGACTGAGAAGCCAGAGTAAAAGTTTCTCCTGCAACCCGTTCCCTTTGTGCTAGATGAACGAACGTCTCTCCACATGCTCAGTTCTGAGAGATAAGTGTGTGTGAAAGCCGTCCTTCACCTTGCTTGTTGGGAACACAAAGTTTCTCTTCAGTTGCAAACTCCACTCGATACATATATAAGGGGAGGTACTAGCTCCAACTCGGGTTTAAAGTGAAAACTGCAGGAACTTCAAACCGGCACTAGGAAAAAGACTGAGAAACCAGAGTAAAAGGTTCTCCTGCAACCCATTCCATTTGTGCTAGATGAACGAACTTCTCTCCACATGTTCAGTTCTGAGAGATATGTGTGTGTGAAAGCCGTCCTTCACATAACTTGTTAGGAATACAAAGTTTCTCTTCAGTTGCAAACTCCACTCCATACGTATATATGCGAAAGTACTAGCTCCAACTCGCTTTTACAGTGAAAACTGCAGGAACTTCAAACCGGCACTAGGAAACAGACTGAGTAACCAGAGTAAAAGTTTCTCCTGCATCCGTTCCCTTTGTGCTAGATGAACGAACGTCTCTCCACATGCTCAGTTCTGAGAGATAAGTGTGTGTGAAAGCCGTCCTTCACATAGCTTGTTGGGAACACAAAGTTTCTCTTCAGTTGATAACTCCTCTCCATACATATATATGCGAAGGTACTAGCTCCAACTCGCTTTTACAGTGAAAACTGAAGGAACATCAAACCGGCACTAGGAAACAGACTGAGAAACCAGAGTAAAATTTTCTCCTGCAACCGTTCCCTTTGTGCTAGATGAACGAACGTCTCTCCATATGCTCAGTTCTGAGAGATAAGTGTGTGTGAATGCCGTCCTGCACCTAGCTTGTTGGGAACACAAAGTTTCTCTTCAGTTGCAAACTCCACTCCATACATATATATGTGGAGGTACTAGCTGCAACTGGGTTTTACAGTGAAAAATGCAGGAACTTCAAACAGGCACTAGGAATCAGACTGAGAAACCAGAGTAAAAGTTTCTCCTGCAAACCGTGCCCTTTGTGCTAGATGAACGAACGTCTCTCCACATGCTCAGTTCTGAGAGATAAGTGTGTGTGAATGCCGTCCTGCACCTAGCTTGTTGGGAACACAAAGTTTCTCTTCAGTTGCAAACTCCACTCCATACATATATATGGGGAGGTACAAGCACCAACTCGGTTTTACAGTGAAAACTGCAGGAACTTCAAACCGGCACTATGAAACAGACTGAGAAACCAGAGTAAAAGTTTCACCTGCAACCCGTTCCCTTTGTGCTAGATGAACGAACGTCTCTCCACATGCTCAGTTCTGAGAGATAAGTGTGTGTGAAAGCCGTCCTTCACCTAGCTTGTTGGGAACACAAAGTTTCTCTTCAGTTGCAAACTCCACTCCATACATATATATGGGGAGGAACTAGCTCCAACTCGGTTTTACAGTGAAAACTGCAGGAACTTCAAACCGGCACTAGGAAACAGACTGAGAAACCAGAGTAAAAGTTTCTCCTGCAACCCGTTCCCTTTGAGCTAGATGAACGAACGTCTCTGCACATGCTCAGTTCTGAGAGATAATTGTGTGTGAAAGCCGTCCTTCACATAATTGTTGGGAACACAAAGTTTCTCTTCAGTAGCAAACTCCACTCCATACATATATATGGGGAGGTACTAGCTCCAACTCGGTTTTACAGTGAAAACTGCAGGAACTTCAAACCGGCACTAGGAATCAGACAGAGAAACCAGAGTAAAAGTTTCTCCTGCAAACCGTTCCCATTGTGCTAGATGAACGAACGTCTCTCCACATGCTCAGTTCTGAGAGATAAGTGTGTGTGAAAGCCGTCCATCACCTTGCTTGTTGGGAACACAAAGTTTCCCTTCAGTTGCAAACTCCACTCCATACATATATATGGGGAGGTACTAGCTCCAACTCGGTTTTACACTGAAAACTGCAGGAGCTTCAAACCGGCACTAGGAAACAGACTGAGAATCCAGAGTAAAAGTTTCTCCTGCAAACCGTTCCCTTTGTGCTAGATGAACGAACGTCTCTCCACATGCTCAGTTCTGAGAGATAAGTGTGTGTGAATGCCGTACTGCAACTAGCTTGTTGGGAACACAAAGTTTCTCTTCAGTTGCAAACTCCACTCCATACATATATATGGGGAGGTACAAGCTGAACTCGGTTTTACAGTGAAAACTGCAGGAACTTCAAACCGGCACTAGGAAACAGACTGAGAAACCAGAGTAAAAGTTTCTCCTGCAACCCGTTCCAGTTGTGCTAGATGAACGAACGTCTCTCCACATGCTCAGTTCTGAGAGATATGTGTGTGTGAAAGCCGTCCTTCACATAACTTGTTAGGAATACAAAGTTTCTCTTCAGTTGCAAACTCCACTCCATACATATATATGCGAAAGTACTAGCTCCAAATCGCTTTTACAGTGAAAACTGCAGGAACTTCAAACCGGCACTAGGAAACAGACTGAGTAACCAGAGTAAAAGTTTCTCCTGCATCCGTTCCCTTTGTGCTAGATGAACGAACGTCTCTCCACATGCTCAGTTCTGAGAGATAAGTGTGTGTGAAAGCCGTCCTACACCTAGCTTGTTGGGAACACAAAGTTTCTCTTCAGTTGCAAACTCCACTCTATACATATATATGGTGAGGAACAAGCTCCAACTCGGTTTTACAGTGAAAAGTGCTGGAACTTCAAACAGGCACTAGGAAACAGACTGAGAAACCAGAGTAAAAGTTTCTCCAGCAACCCGTTCCCTTTGTGCTAGATGAACGAACGTCTCTCCTCATGCTCAGTTCTGAGAGATAAGTGTGTGTGAAAGCCGTCCTTCACATAACTTGTTAGGAATACAAAGTTTCTCTTCAGTTGATAACTCCTCTCCATACATATATATGCGAAGGTACTAGCTCCAACTCGCTTTTACAGTGAAAACTGCAGGAACTTCAAACCGGCACTAGGAAACAGACTGAGAAACCAGAGTAAAAGTTTCTCCTGCAACCGTTCCCTTTGTGCTAGATGAACGAACGTCTCTCCATATGCTCAGTTCTGAGAGATAAGTGTGTGTGAATGCCGTCCTGCACCTAGCTTGTTGGGAACACAAAGTTTCTCTTCAGGTGCAAACTCCAATCCATACATATATATGGGGAGGTACTAGCTCCAACTGGGTTTTACAGTGAAAACTGCAGGAACTTCAAACAGGCACTAGGAATCAGACTGAGAAACCAGAGTAAAAGTTTCTCCAGCAAACCGTTCCCTTTGTGCTAGATGAACGAACGTCTCTCCACAAGCTCAGTTCTGAGAGATAAGTGTGTGTGAATGCCATCCTGCAACTAGCTTGTTGGGAACACAAAGTTTCTCTTCAGTTGCAAACTACATTCCGTACATATATATAGGGAGGAACAAGCTCCAACTCGGTTTTACTGTGAAAACTGCAGGAACTTCAAACTGGCACAAGCAAACATACTGAGAAACCAGAGTAAAAGTATCTCCTGCAACCCGTTCCATTTGTGCTAGATGAACGAACGTCTCTCCACATGCTCAGTTCTGAGAGATAAGTGTGTGTGAAAGCCGTCCTTCACCTAGCTTATTGGGAACACAAAGTTTCTCTTAAGTTGCAAACTAAACTCGTTACATATATATGGGGAGGTACTAGCTCCAACTCGGTTTTACAGTGAAAACTGCAGGAACTTCAAACCGGCACTAGGAATCAGACAGAGAAACCAGAGTAAAAGTTCCTCCTGCAAACAGTTCCCTTTGTGCTAGATGAACGAACGTCTCTCCACATGCTCAGTTCTGAGAGATAAGTGTGTGTGAAAGCCGTCCTTCACCTTGCTTGTTGGGAACACAAAGTTTCCCTTCAGTTGCAAACTCCACTCCATACATATATATGGGGAGGTACTAGCTCCAACTCGGTTTTACAGTGAAAACTGCAGGAACTTCAAACCGGCACTAGGAAACAGACTGAGAAACCAGAGTAAAAGTTTCTCCTGCAACCCGTTCCCTTTGTGCTAGATGAAAAAACGTCTCTCCACATGCTCAGTTCTGAGAGATAATTGTGTGTGAAAGCCGTCCTTCACATAGCTTGTTGGGAACACAAAGTTTCTATTCAGTTGCAAACTCCACTCCATACATATATATGGGGAGGTACTAGCTCCAACTCGGTTTTACAGTGAAAACTGCAGGAACTTCAAACCGGCACTAGGAATCAGACAGAGAAATCAGAGTAAAAGTTTCTCCTTCAAACCGTTCCCTTTGTGCTAGATGAACGAACGTCTCTCCACATGCTCAGTTCTGAGAGATAAGTGTGTTTGAAAGCCGCCCTTCACCTTGCTTGTTGGGAACACAAAGTTTCCCTACAGATGCAAACTCCACTCCATACATATATATGGGGAGGTACTAGCTCCAACTCGGTTTTACAGTGAAAACTGCAGGAAATTAAAACCGGCACTAGGAAACAGACTGAGAAACCAGAGTAAAAGTTTCTCCTGCAACCCGTTCCCTTTGTGCTAGATGAACGAACGTCTCTCCACATGCTCAGTTCTGAGAGATAAGTGTGTGTGAAAGCCGTCCTTCACCTAGCTTGTTGGGAACACAAAGTTTCTCTTCAGTTGCAAACTCCACTCCATACATATATATGGGGAGGTACTAGCTCCAACTCGGTTTTACAGTGAAAACTGCAGGAACTTCAAACCGGCACTAGGAATCAGACAGAGAAACCAGAGTAAAAGTTCCTCCTGCAAACCGTTCCCTTTGTGCTAGATGAACGAACGTCTCTCCACATGCTCAGTTCTGAGAGATAAGTGTGTGTGAAAGCCGTCCTTCACCTTGCTTGTTGGGAACACAAAGTTTCCCTTCAGTTGCAAACTCCACTCCATACATATATATGGGGAGGTACTAGCTCCAACACGGTTTTACAGTGAAAACTGCAGGAACTTCAAACCGGCACTAGGAAACAGACTGAGAAACCAGAGTAAAAGTTTCTCCTGCAACCCGTTCCCTTTGTGCTAGATGAAAAAACGTCTCTCCACATGCTCAGTTCTGAGAGATAATTGTGTGTGAAAGCCGTCCTTCACCTAGCTTGTTGGGAACACAAAGTTTCTCTTCAGTTGCAAACTCCACTCCATACATATATATGGGGAGGTACTAGCTCCAACTCGGTTTTACAGTGAAAACTGCAGGAACTTCAAACCGGCACTAGGAATCAGACAGAGAAATCAGAGTAAAAGTTTCACCTTCAAACCGTTCCCTTTGTGCTAGATGAACGAACGTCTCTCCACATGCTCAGTTCTGAGAGATAAGTGTGTTTGAAAGCCGCCCTTCACCTTGCTTGTTGGGAACACAAAGTTTCCCTTCAGTTGCAAACTCCACTCCATACATATATATGGGGAGGTACTAGCTCCAACTCGGATTTACAGTGAAAACTGCAGGAACTTCAAACCGGCACTAGGAAACAGACTGAGAAACCAGAGTAAAAGTTTCTCCTGCAAACCGTGCCCTTTGTGCTAGATGAACGAACGTCTCTCCACATGCTCAGTTCTGAGAGATAAGTGTGTGTGAAAGCCGTCCTTCACATAACTTGTTAGGAATACAAAGTTTCTCTTCAGTTGATAACTCCTCTCCATACATATATATGCGAAGGTACTAGCTCCAACTCGCTTTTACAGTGAAAACTGCAGGAACTTCAAACCGGCACTAGGAAACAGACTGAGAAACCAGAGTAAAAGTTTCTCCTGCAACCGTTCCCTTTGTGCTAGATGAACGAACGTCTCTCCATATGCTCAGTTCTGAGAGATAAGTGTGTGTGAATGCCGTCCTGCACCTAGCTTGTTGGGAACACAAAGTTTCTCTTCAGTTGCAAACTCCACTCCATACATATATATGGGGAGGTACTAGCTCTAACTGGGTTTTACAGTGAAAACTGCAGGAACTTCAAACAGGCACTAGGAATCAGACTGAGAAACCAGAGTAAATGTTTCTCCAGCAAACCGTTCCCTTTGTGCTAGATGAACGAACGTCTCTCCACAAGCTCAGTTCTGAGAGATAAGTGTGTGTGAATGCCGTCCTGCAACTAGCTTGTTGGGAACACAAAGTTTCTCTTCAGTTGCAAACTACATTCCGTACATATATATAGGGAGGAACTAGCTCCAACTCGGTTTTACTGTGAAAACTGCAGGAACTTCAAACCGGCACTAGGAAACAGACTAAGAAACCAGAGTAAAAGTTTCTCCTGCAACCCGTTCCCTTTGTGCTAGATGAACGAACGTCTCTCCACATGCTCAGTTCTGAGAGATAAGTGTGTGTGAATGCCGTCCTTCACCTAGCTTGTTGGGAACACAAAGTTTCTCTTCAGTTGCAAACTCCACTCCATACATATATATGGGGTGGTACTAGCTCCAACTCGGTTTTACAGTGAAAACTGCAGGAACTTCAAACCGGCACTAGGAATCAGACAGAGAAACCAGAGTAAAAGTTCCTTCTGCAAACCGTTCCCTTTGTGCTAGATGAACGAACGTCTCTCCACATGCTCAGTTCTGAGAGATAAGTGTGTGTGAAAGCCGTCCTTCACCTTGCTTGTTGGGAACACAAAGTTTCCCTTCAGTTGCAAACTCCACTCCATACATATATATGGGGAGGTACTAGCTCCAACTCGATTTTACAGTGAAAACTGCAGGAACTTCAAACCGGCACTAGGAAACAGACTGAGAAACCAGAGTAAAAGTTTCTCCTGCAACCCGTTCCCTTTGTGCTAGATGAAAAAACGTCTCTCCACATGCTCAGTTCTGAGAGATAATTGTGTGTGAAAGCCGTCCTTCACATAGCTTGATGGGAACACAAAGTTTCTCTTCAGTTGCAATCTCCACTCCATACATATATATGGGGAGGTACTAGCTCCAACTCGGTTTTACAGTGAAAACTGCAGGAACTTCAAACCGGCACTAGGAATCAGACAGAGAAATCAGAGAAAAAGTTTCTCCTGCAAACCGTTCCCTTTGTGCTAGATGAACGAACGTCTCTCCACATGCTCAGTTCTGAGAGATAAGTGTGTTTGAAAGCCGTCCTTCAACTTCCTTGTTGGGAACACAAAGTTTCCCTTCAGTTGCTAACTCCACTCCATACATATATATGGGGAGGTACTAGCTCCAACTCGGTTTTACAGTGAAAACTGCAGGAACTTCAAACCGGCACTAGGAATCAGACTGAGAAGCCAGAGTAAAAGTTTCTCCTGCAACCCGTTCCCTTTGTGCTAGATGAACGAACGTCTCTCCACATGCTCAGTTCTGAGAGATAAGTGTGTGTGAAAGCCGTCCTTCACCTTGCTTGTTGGGAACACAAAGTTTCTCTTCAGTTGCAAACTCCACTCGATACATATATAAGGGGAGGTACTAGCTCCAACTCGGGTTTAAAGTGAAAACTGCAGGAACTTCAAACCGGCACTAGGAAAAAGACTGAGAAACCAGAGTAAAAGGTTCTCCTGCAACCCATTCCATTTGTGCTAGATGAACGAACTTCTCTCCACATGTTCAGTTCTGAGAGATATGTGTGTGTGAAAGCCGTCCTTCACATAACTTGTTAGGAATACAAAGTTTCTCTTCAGTTGCAAACTCCACTCCATACGTATATATGCGAAAGTACTAGCTCCAACTCGCTTTTACAGTGAAAACTGCAGGAACTTCAAACCGGCACTAGGAAACAGACTGAGTAACCAGAGTAAAAGTTTCTCCTGCATCCGTTCCCTTTGTGCTAGATGAACGAACGTCTCTCCACATGCTCAGTTCTGAGAGATAAGTGTGTGTGAAAGCCGTCCTTCACATAGCTTGTTGGGAACACAAAGTTTCTCTTCAGTTGATAACTCCTCTCCATACATATATATGCGAAGGTACTAGCTCCAACTCGCTTTTACAGTGAAAACTGAAGGAACATCAAACCGGCACTAGGAAACAGACTGAGAAACCAGAGTAAAATTTTCTCCTGCAACCGTTCCCTTTGTGCTAGATGAACGAACGTCTCTCCATATGCTCAGTTCTGAGAGATAAGTGTGTGTGAATGCCGTCCTGCACCTAGCTTGTTGGGAACACAAAGTTTCTCTTCAGTTGCAAACTCCACTCCATACATATATATGTGGAGGTACTAGCTCCAACTGGGTTTTACAGTGAAAAATGCAGGAACTTCAAACAGGCACTAGGAATCAGACTGAGAAACCAGAGTAAAAGTTTCTCCTGCAAACCGTGCCCTTTGTGCTAGATGAACGAACGTCTCTCCACATGCTCAGTTCTGAGAGATAAGTGTGTGTGAATGCCGTCCTGCACCTAGCTTGTTGGGAACACAAAGTTTCTCTTCAGTTGCAAACTCCACTCCATACATATATATGGGGAGGTACAAGCACCAACTCGGTTTTACAGTGAAAACTGCAGGAACTTCAAACCGGCACTATGAAACAGACTGAGAAACCAGAGTAAAAGTTTCACCTGCAACCCGTTCCCTTTGTGCTAGATGAACGAACGTCTCTCCACATGCTCAGTTCTGAGAGATAAGTGTGTGTGAAAGCCGTCCTTCACCTAGCTTGTTGGGAACACAAAGTTTCTCTTCAGTTGCAAACTCCACTCCATACATATATATGGGGAGGAACTAGCTCCAACTCGGTTTTACAGTGAAAACTGCAGGAACTTCAAACCGGCACTAGGAAACAGACTGAGAAACCAGAGTAAAAGTTTCTCCTGCAACCCGTTCCCTTTGAGCTAGATGAACGAACGTCTCTGCACATGCTCAGTTCTGAGAGATAATTGTGTGTGAAAGCCGTCCTTCACATAATTGTTGGGAACACAAAGTTTCTCTTCAGTAGCAAACTCCACTCCATACATATATATGGGGAGGTACTAGCTCCAACTCGGTTTTACAGTGAAAACTGCAGGAACTTCAAACCGGCACTAGGAATCAGACAGAGAAACCAGAGTAAAAGTTTCTCCTGCAAACCGTTCCCATTGTGCTAGATGAACGAACGTCTCTCCACATGCTCATTTCTGAGAGATAAGTGTGTGTGAAAGCCGTCCATCACCTTGCTTGTTGGGAACACAAAGTTTCCCTTCAGTTGCAAACTCCACTCCATACATATATATGGGGAGGTACTAGCTCCAACTCGGTTTTACACTGAAAACTGCAGGAGCTTCAAACCGGCACTAGGAAACAGACTGAGAATCCAGAGTAAAAGTTTCTCCTGCAAACCGTTCCCTTTGTGCTAGATGAACGAACGTCTCTCCACATGCTCAGTTCTGAGAGATAAGTGTGTGTGAATGCCGTACTGCAACTAGCTTGTTGGGAACACAAAGTTTCTCTTCAGTTGCAAACTCCACTCCATACATATATATGGGGAGGTACAAGCTGAACTCGGTTTTACAGTGAAAACTGCAGGAACTTCAAACCGGCACTAGGAAACAGACTGAGAAACCAGAGTAAAAGTTTCTCCTGCAACCCGTTCCAGTTGTGCTAGATGAACGAACGTCTCTCCACATGCTCAGTTCTGAGAGATATGTGTGTGTGAAAGCCGTCCTTCACATAACTTGTTAGGAATACAAAGTTTCTCTTCAGTTGCAAACTCCACTCCATACATATATATGCGAAAGTACTAGCTCCAAATCGCTTTTACAGTGAAAACTGCAGGAACTTCAAACCGGCACTAGGAAACAGACTGAGTAACCAGAGTAAAAGTTTCTCCTGCATCCGTTCCCTTTGTGCTAGATGAACGAACGTCTCTCCACATGCTCAGTTCTGAGAGATAAGTGTGTGTGAAAGCCGTCCTACACCTAGCTTGTTGGGAACACAAAGTTTCTCTTCAGTTGCAAACTCCACTCTATACATATATATGGTGAGGAACAAGCTCCAACTCGGTTTTACAGTGAAAAGTGCTGGAACTTCAAACAGGCACTAGGAAACAGACTGAGAAACCAGAGTAAAAGTTTCTCCAGCAACCCGTTCCCTTTGTGCTAGATGAACGAACGTCTCTCCTCATGCTCAGTTCTGAGAGATAAGTGTGTGTGAAAGCCGTCCTTCACATAACTTGTTAGGAATACAAAGTTTCTCTTCAGTTGATAACTCCTCTCCATACATATATATGCGAAGGTACTAGCTCCAACTCGCTTTTACAGTGAAAACTGCAGGAAC
The DNA here is from genome assembly GCF_048773025.1 of Camelus bactrianus. Classification (NCBI taxonomy): domain Eukaryota; kingdom Metazoa; phylum Chordata; class Mammalia; order Artiodactyla; family Camelidae; genus Camelus; species Camelus bactrianus. The sequence continues at coordinate 5,261,404 of NC_133569.1, forward strand.
TTCAAACCGGCACTAGGAAACAGACTGAGAAACCAGAGTAAAAGTTTCTCCTGCAACCGTTCCCTTTGTGCTAGATGAACGAACGTCTCTCCATATGCTCAGTTCTGAGAGATAAGTGTGTGTGAATGCCGTCCTGCACCTAGCTTGTTGGGAACACAAAGTTTCTCTTCAGGTGCAAACTCCAATCCATACATATATATGGGGAGGTACTAGCTCCAACTGGGTTTTACAGTGAAAACTGCAGGAACTTCAAACAGGCACTAGGAATCAGACTGAGAAACCAGAGTAAAAGTTTCTCCAGCAAACCGTTCCCTTTGTGCTAGATGAACGAACGTCTCTCCACAAGCTCAGTTCTGAGAGATAAGTGTGTGTGAATGCCATCCTGCAACTAGCTTGTTGGGAACACAAAGTTTCTCTTCAGTTGCAAACTACATTCCGTACATATATATAGGGAGGAACAAGCTCCAACTCGGTTTTACTGTGAAAACTGCAGGAACTTCAAACTGGCACAAGCAAACATACTGAGAAACCAGAGTAAAAGTATCTCCTGCAACCCGTTCCATTTGTGCTAGATGAACGAACGTCTCTCCACATGCTCAGTTCTGAGAGATAAGTGTGTGTGAAAGCCGTCCTTCACCTAGCTTATTGGGAACACAAAGTTTCTCTTAAGTTGCAAACTAAACTCGTTACATATATATGGGGAGGTACTAGCTCCAACTCGGTTTTACAGTGAAAACTGCAGGAACTTCAAACCGGCACTAGGAATCAGACAGAGAAACCAGAGTAAAAGTTCCTCCTGCAAACAGTTCCCTTTGTGCTAGATGAACGAACGTCTCTCCACATGCTCAGTTCTGAGAGATAAGTGTGTGTGAAAGCCGTCCTTCACCTTGCTTGTTGGGAACACAAAGTTTCCCTTCAGTTGCAAACTCCACTCCATACATATATATGGGGAGGTACTAGCTCCAACTCGGTTTTACAGTGAAAACTGCAGGAACTTCAAACCGGCACTAGGAAACAGACTGAGAAACCAGAGTAAAAGTTTCTCCTGCAACCCGTTCCCTTTGTGCTAGATGAAAAAACGTCTCTCCACATGCTCAGTTCTGAGAGATAATTGTGTGTGAAAGCCGTCCTTCACATAGCTTGTTGGGAACACAAAGTTTCTATTCAGTTGCAAACTCCACTCCATACATATATATGGGGAGGTACTAGCTCCAACTCGGTTTTACAGTGAAAACTGCAGGAACTTCAAACCGGCACTAGGAATCAGACAGAGAAATCAGAGTAAAAGTTTCTCCTTCAAACCGTTCCCTTTGTGCTAGATGAACGAACGTCTCTCCACATGCTCAGTTCTGAGAGATAAGTGTGTTTGAAAGCCGCCCTTCACCTTGCTTGTTGGGAACACAAAGTTTCCCTACAGATGCAAACTCCACTCCATACATATATATGGGGAGGTACTAGCTCCAACTCGGTTTTACAGTGAAAACTGCAGGAAATTAAAACCGGCACTAGGAAACAGACTGAGAAACCAGAGTAAAAGTTTCTCCTGCAACCCGTTCCCTTTGTGCTAGATGAACGAACGTCTCTCCACATGCTCAGTTCTGAGAGATAAGTGTGTGTGAAAGCCGTCCTTCACCTAGCTTGTTGGGAACACAAAGTTTCTCTTCAGTTGCAAACTCCACTCCATACATATATATGGGGAGGTACTAGCTCCAACTCGGTTTTACAGTGAAAACTGCAGGAACTTCAAACCGGCACTAGGAATCAGACAGAGAAACCAGAGTAAAAGTTCCTCCTGCAAACCGTTCCCTTTGTGCTAGATGAACGAACGTCTCTCCACATGCTCAGTTCTGAGAGATAAGTGTGTGTGAAAGCCGTCCTTCACCTTGCTTGTTGGGAACACAAAGTTTCCCTTCAGTTGCAAACTCCACTCCATACATATATATGGGGAGGTACTAGCTCCAACACGGTTTTACAGTGAAAACTGCAGGAACTTCAAACCGGCACTAGGAAACAGACTGAGAAACCAGAGTAAAAGTTTCTCCTGCAACCCGTTCCCTTTGTGCTAGATGAAAAAACGTCTCTCCACATGCTCAGTTCTGAGAGATAATTGTGTGTGAAAGCCGTCCTTCACCTAGCTTGTTGGGAACACAAAGTTTCTCTTCAGTTGCAAACTCCACTCCATACATATATATGGGGAGGTACTAGCTCCAACTCGGTTTTACAGTGAAAACTGCAGGAACTTCAAACCGGCACTAGGAATCAGACAGAGAAATCAGAGTAAAAGTTTCACCTTCAAACCGTTCCCTTTGTGCTAGATGAACGAACGTCTCTCCACATGCTCAGTTCTGAGAGATAAGTGTGTTTGAAAGCCGCCCTTCACCTTGCTTGTTGGGAACACAAAGTTTCCCTTCAGTTGCAAACTCCACTCCATACATATATATGGGGAGGTACTAGCTCCAACTCGGATTTACAGTGAAAACTGCAGGAACTTCAAACCGGCACTAGGAAACAGACTGAGAAACCAGAGTAAAAGTTTCTCCTGCAACCCGTTCCCTTTGTGCTAGATGAACGAACGTCTATCCACATGCTCAGTTCTGAGAGATAAGTGTGTGTGAAAGCCGTCCTTCACCTTGCTTGTTGGGAACACAAAGTTTCTCTTCAGTTGCAAACTCCACTCGATACATATATAAGGGGAGGTACTAGCTCCAACTCGGGTTTAAAGTGAAAACTGCAGGAACTTCAAACCGACACTAGGAAACAGACTGAGAAACCAGAGTAAAAGTTTCTCCTGCAACCCGTTCCATTTGTGCTAGATGAACGAACGTCTCTCCACATGTTCAGTTCTGAGAGATATGTGTGTGTGAAAGCCGTCCTTCACATAACTTGTTAGGAATACAAAGTTTCTCTTCAGTTGCAAACTCCACTCCATACGTATATATGCGAAAGTACTAGCTCCAACTCGCTTTTACAGTGAAAACTGCAGGAACTTCAAACCGGCACTAGGAAACAGACTGAGTAACCAGAGTAAAAGTTTCTCCTGCATCCGTTCCCTTTGTGCTAGATGAACGAACGTCTCTCCACATGCTCAGTTCTGAGAGATTAGTGGGTGTGAAAGCCGTCCTTCACATAGCTTGTTGGGAACACAAAGTTTCTCTTCAGTTGATAACTCCTCTCCATACATATATATGCCTAGGTACTAGCTCCAACTCGCTTTTACAGTGAAAACTGAAGGAACATCAAACCGGCACTAGGAAACAGACTGAGAAACCAGAGTAAAATTTTCTCCTGCAACCGTTCCCTTTGTGCTAGATGAACGAACGTCTCTCCATATGCTCAGTTCTGAGAGATAAGTGTGTGTGAATGCCGTCCTGCACCTAGCTTGTTGGGAACACAAAGTTTCTCTTCAGTTGCAAACTCCACTCCATACATATATATGGGGAGGTACTAGCTCCAACTGGGTTTTACAGTGAAAACTGCAGGAACTTCAAACAGGCACTAGGAATCAGACTGAGAAACCAGAGTAAAAGTTTCTCCTGCAAACCGTGCCCTTTGTGCTAGATGAACGAACGTCTCTCCACATGCTCAGTTCTGAGAGATAAGTGTGTGTGAATGCCGTCCTGCACGTAGCTTGTTTGGAACACAAAGTTTCTATTCAGTTGCAAACTCCACTCCATACATATATATGGGGAGGTACAAGCACCAACTCGGTTTTACAGTGAAAACTGCAGGAACTTCAAACCGGCACTATGAAACAGACTGAGAAACCAGAGTAAAAGTTTCACCTGCAACCCGTTCCCTTTGTGCTAGATGAACGAACGTCTCTCCACATGCTCAGTTCTGAGAGATAAGTGTGTTTGAAAGCCGTCCTTCACCTAGCTTGTTGGGAACACAAAGTTTCTCTTCAGTTGCAAACTCCACTCCATACATATATATGGGGAGGAACTAGCTCCAACTCGGTTTTACAGTGAAAACTGCAGGAACTTCAAACCGGCACTAGGAAACAGACTGAGAAACCAGAGTAAAAGTTTCTCCTGCAACCCGTTCCCTTTGAGCTAGATGAACGAACGTCTCTGCACATGCTCAGTTCTGAGAGATAAGTGTGTGTGAAAGCCGTTCTTCACCTAGCTTGTTGTGAACACAAAGTTTCCCTTCAGTTGCAAACTCCACTCCATACATATATATGGGGAGGTACTAGCTCCAACTCGGTTTTACAGTGAAAACTGCAGGAACTTCAAACCGGCACTAGGAAACAGACTGAGAAACCAGAGTAAATGTTTCTCCTGCAACCCGTTCCCTTTGTGCTAGATGAAAAAACGTCTCTCCACAAGCTCAGTTCTGAGAGATAATTGTGTGTGAAAGCCGTCCTTCACATAATTGTTGGGAACACAAAGTTTCTCTTCAGTAGCAAACTCCACTCCATACATATATATGGGGAGGTACTAGCTCCAACTCGGTTTTACAGTGAAAACTGCAGGAACTTCAAACCGGCACTAGGAATCAGACAGAGAAACCAGAGTAAAAGTTTCTCCTGCAAACCGTTCCCATTGTGCTAGATGAACGAACGTCTCTCCACATGCTCAGTTCTGAGAGATAAGTGTGTGTGAAAGCCGTCCTTCACCTTGCTTGTTGGGAACACAAAATTTCCCTTCAGTTGCAAACTCCACTCCATACATATATATGGGGAGGTACTAGCTCCAACTCGGTTTTACAGTGAAAACTGCAGGAACTTCAAACCGGCACTAGGAAACAGACTGAGAATCCAGAGTAAAAGTTTCTCCTGCAAACCGTTCCCTTTGTGCTAGATGAACGAACGTCTCTCCACATGCTCAGTTCTGAGAGATAAGTGTGTGTGAATGCCGTACTGCACCTAGCTTGTTGGGAACACAAAGTTTCTCTTCAGTTGCAAACTCCAATCCATACATATATATGGGGAGGTACAAGCTGAACTCGGTTTTACAGTGAAAACTGCAGGAACTTCAAACCGGCACTAGGAAACAGACTGAGAAACCAGAGTAAAAGTTTCTCCTGCAACCCGTTCCAGTTGTGCTAGATGAACGAACGTCTCTCCACATGCTCAGTTCTGAGAGATATGTGTGTGTGAAAGCCGTCCTTCACATAACTTGTTAGGAATACAAAGTTTCTCTTCAGTTGCAAACTCCACTCCATACATATATATGGTGAGGAACAAGCTCCAACTCGGTTTTACAGTGAAAAGTGCTGGAACTTCAAACAGGCACTAGGAAACAGACTGAGAAACCAGAGTAAAAGTTTCTCCAGCAACCCGTTCCCTTTGTGCTAGATGAACGAACGTCTCTCCTCATGCTCAGTACTGAGAGATAAGTGTGTGTGAAAGCCGTCCTTCACATAACTTGTTAGGAATACAAAGTTTCTCTTCAGTTGATAACTCCTCTCCATACATATATATGCGAAGGTACTAGCTCCAACTCGCTTTTACAGTGAAAACTGCAGGAACTTCAAACCGGCACTAGGAAACAGACTGAGAAACCAGAGTAAAAGTTTCTCCTGCAACCGTTCCCTTTGTGCTAGATGAACGAACGTCTCTCCATATGCTCAGTTCTGAGAGATAAGTGTGTGTGAATGCCGTCCTGCACCTAGCTTGTTGGGAACACAAAGTTTCTCTTCAGTTGCAAACTCCAATCCATACATATATATGGGGAGGTACTAGCTCCAACTGGGTTTTACAGTGAAAACTGCAGGAACTTCAAACAGGCACTAGGAATCAGACTGAGAAACCAGAGTAAAAGTTTCTCCAGCAAACCGTTCCCTTTGTGCTAGATGAACGAACGTCTCTCCACAAGCTCAGTTCTGAGAGATAAGTGTGTGTGAATGCCATCCTGCAACAAGCTTGTTGGGAACACAAAGTTTCTCTTCAGTTGCAAACTACATTCCGTACATATATATAGGGAGGAACAAGCTCCAACTCGGTTTTACTGTGAAAACTGCAGGAACTTCAAACTGGCACAAGCAAACAGACTGAGAAACCAGAGTAAAAGTATCTCCTGCAACCCGTTCCATTTGTGCTAGATGAACGAAAGTCTCTCCACATGCTCAGTTCTGAGAGATAAGTGTGTGTGAAAGCCGTCCTTCACCTAGCTTGTTGGGAACACAAAGTTTCTCTTCAGTTGCAAACTCCACTCGTTACATATATATGGGGAGGTACTAGCTCCAACTCGGTTTTACAGTGAAAACTGCAGGAACTTCAAACCGGCACTAGGAATCAGACAGAGAAACCAGAGTAAAAGTTCCTCCTGCAAACCGTTCCCTTTGTGCTAGATGAACGAACGTCTCTCCACATGCTCAGTTCTGAGAGATAAGTGTGTGTGAAAGCCGTCCTTCACCTTGCTTGTTGGGAACACAAAGTTTCCCTTCAGTTGCAATCTCCACTCCATACATATATATGGGGAGGTACTAGCTCCAACTCGGTTTTACAGTGAAAACTGCAGGAACTTCAAACCGGCACTAGGAAACAGACTGAGAAACCAGAGTAAAAGTTTCTCCTGCAACCCGTTCCCTTTGTGCTAGATGAAAAAACGTCTCTCCACATGCTCAGTTCTGAGAGATAATTGTGTGTGAAAGCCGTCCTTCACATAGCTTGTTGGGAACACAAAGTTTCTCTTCAGTTGCAAACTCCACTCCATACATATATATGGGGAGGTACTAGCTCCAACTCGGTTTTACAGTGAAAACTGCAGGAACTTCAAACCGGCACTAGGAATCAGACAGAGAAATCAGAGTAAAAGTTTCTCCTTCAAACCGTTCCCTTTGTGCTAGATGAACGAACGTCTCTCCACATGCTCAGTTCTGAGAGATTAGTGTGTGTGAAAGCCGTCCTTCACCTTGCTTGTTGGGAACACAAAGTTTCCCTTCAGTTGCAAACTCCACTCCATACATATATATGGGGAGGTACTAGCTCCAACACGGTTTTACAGTGAAAACTGCAGGAACTTCAAACCGGCACTAGGAAACAGACTGAGAAACCAGAGTAAAAGTTTCTCCTGCAACCCGTTCCCTTGTGCTAGATGAAAAAACGTCTCTCCACATGCTCAGTTCTGAGAGATAATTGTGTGTGAAAGCCGTCCTTCACATAGCTTGTTGGGAACACAAAGTTTCTCTTCAGTTGCAAACTCCACTCCATACATATATATGGGGAGGTACTAGCTCCAACTCGGTTTTACAGTGAAAACTGCAGGAACTTCAAACCGGCACTAGGAATCAGACAGAGAAATCAGAGTAAAAGTTTCACCTTCAAACCGTTCCCTTTGTGCTAGATGAACGAACGTCTCTCCACATGCTCAGTTCTGAGAGATAAGTGTGTTTGAAAGCCGTTCTTCACCTTGCTTGTTGGGAACACAAAGTTTCCCTTCAGTTGCAAACTCCACTCCATACATATATATGGGGAGGTACTAGCTCCAACTCGGTTTTACAGTGAAAACTGCAGGAACTTCAAACCGGCACTAGGAAACAGACTGAGAAACCAGAGTAAAAGTTTCTCCTGCAACCCGTTCCCTTTGTGCTAGATGAACGAACGTCTCTCCACATGCTCAGTTCTGAGAGATAAGTGTGTGTGAAAGCCGTCCTTCACCTTGCTTGTTGGGAACACAAAGTTTCTCTTCAGTTGCAAACTCCACTCGATACATATATAAGGGGAGGTACTAGCTCCAACTCGGGTTTAAAGTGAAAACTGCAGGAACTTCAAACCGACACTAGGAAACAGACTGAGAAACCAGAGTAAAAGTTTCTCCTGCAACCCGTTCCATTTGTGCTAGATGAACGAACGTCTCTCCACATGTTCAGTTCTGAGAGATATGTGTGTGTGAAAGCCGTCCTTCACATAACTTGTTAGGAATACAAAGTTTCTCTTCAGTTGCAAACTCCACTCCATACTTATATATGCGAAAGTACTAGCTCCAACTCGCTTTTACAGTGAAAACTGCAGGAACTTCAAACCGGCACTAGGAAACAGACTGAGAAACCAGAGTAAAAGTTTCTCCTGCATCCGTTCCCTTTGTGCTAGATGAACGAACGTCTCTCCACATGCTCAGTTCTGAGAGATAAGTGTGTGTGAAAGCCGTCCTTCACCTAGCTTGTTGGGAACACAAAGTTTCTCTTCAGTTGCAAACTCCACTCCATACATATATATGCGAAGGTACTAGCTCCAACTCGCTTTTACAGTGAAAACTGCAGGAACTTCAAACCGGCACTAGGAAACAGACTGAGAAACCAGAGTAAAATTTTCTCCTGCAACCGTTCCCTTTGTGCTAGATGAACGAACGTCTCTCCATATGCTCAGTTCTGAGAGATAAGTGTGTGTGAATGCCGTCCTGCACCTAGCTTGTTGGGAACACAAAGTTTCTCTTCAGTTGATAACTCCTCTCCATACATATATATGCGAACGTACTAGCTCCAACTCGCTTTTACAGTGAAAACTGCAGGAACTTCAAACCGGCACTAGGAAACAGACTGAGAAACCAGAGTAAAATTTTCTCCTGCAACCGTTCCCTTTGTGCTAGATGAACGAACGTCTCTCCATATGCTCCGTTCTGAGAGATAAGTGTGTGTGAATGCCGTCCTGCACCTAGCTTGTTGGGAACACAAAGTTTCTCTTCAGTTGCAAACTCCACTCCATACATATATATGGGGAGGTACTAGCTCCAACAGGGTTTTACAGTGAAAACTGCAGGAACTTCAAACAGGCACTAGGAATCAGACTGAGAAACCAGAGTAAAAGTTTCTCCTGCAAACCGTGCCCTTTGTGCTAGATGAACGAACGTCTCTCCACATGCTCAGTTCTGAGAGATAAGTGTGTGTGAAAGCCGTCCTTCACCTAGCTTGTTGGGAACACAAAGTTTCTCTTCAGTTGCAAACTCCACTCCATACATATATATGGGGAGGAACTAGCTCCAACTCGGTTTTAAAGTGAAAACTGCAGGAACATCAAACCGGCACTAGGAAACAGACTGAGAAACCAGAGTAAAAGTTTCTCCTGCAACCCGTTCCCTTTGAGCTAGATGAACGAACGTCTCTGCACATGCTCAGTTCTGAGAGATAAGTGTGTGTGAAAGCCGTCCTTCACCTAGCTTGTTGTGAACACAAAGTTTCCCTTCAGTTGCAAACTCCACTCCATACATATATATGGGGATGTACTAGCTCCAACTCGGTTTTACAGTGAAAACTGCAGGAACTTCAAACCGGCACTAGGAAACAGACTGAGAAACCAGAGTAAAATTTTCTCCTGCAAACCGTTCCCTTTGTGCTAGATGAAAAAACGTCTCTCCACATGCTCAGTTCTGAGAGATAATTGTGTGTGAAAGCCGTCCTTCACATAGCTTGTTGGGAACACAAAGTTTCTCTTCAGTAGCAAACTCCACTCCATACATATATATGGGGAGGTACTAGCTCCAACTCGGTTTTACAGTGAAAACTGCAGGAACTTCAAACCGGCACTAGGAATCAGACAGAGAAACCAGAGTAAAAGTTTCTCCTGCAAACCGTTCCCATTGTGCTAGATGAACGAACGTCTCTCCACATGCTCAGTTCTGAGAGATAAGTGTGTGTGAAAGCCGTCCTTCACCTTGCTTGTTGGGAACACAAAGTTTCCCTTCAGTTGCAAACTCCACTCCATACATATATATGGGGAGGTACTAGCTCCAACTCGGTTTTACAGTGAAAACTGCAGGAACTTCAAACCGGCACTAGGAAACAGACTGAGAATCCAGAGTAAAAGTTTCTCCTGCAAACCGTTCCCTTTGTGCTAGATGAACGAACGTCTCTCCACATGCTCAGTTCTGAGAGATAAGTGTGTGTGAATGCCGTACTGCACCTAGCTTGTTGGGAACACAAAGTTTCTCTTCAGTTGCAAAATCCACTCCATACATATATATAGGGAGGTACAAGCTGAACTCGGTTTTACAGTGAAAACTGCAGGAACTTCAAACCGGCACTAGGAAACAGACTGAGAAACCAGAGTAAAAGTTTCTCCTGCAACCCGTTCCCTTTGTGCTAGATGAACGAACGTCTCTCCACATGCTCAGTTCTGAGAGATAATCGTGTGTGAAAGCCGTCCTTCACCTAGCTTGTTGGGAACACAAAGTTTCTCTTCAGTTGCAAACTCCACTCCATAAATATATATGGGGAGGTACTAGCTCCAACTCGGTTTTACAGTGAAAACTGCAGGAACATCAAACCGGCACTAGGAAACAGACTGAGAATCCAGAGTAAAAGTTTCTCCTGCAACCCGTTCCAGTTGTGCTAGATGAACGAACGTCTCTCCACATGCTCAGTTCTGAGAGATATGTGTGTGTGAAAGCCGTCCTTCACATAACTTGTTAGGAATAGAAAGTTTCTCTTCAGTTGCAAACTCCACTCCATACATATATATCCGAAAGTACTAGCTCCAAATCGCTTTTACAGTGAAAACTGCAGGAACTTCAAACCGGCACTAGGAAACAGACTGAGTAACCAGAGTAAAAGTTTCTCCTGCATCCGTTCCCTTTGTGCTAGATGAACGAACGTCTCTCCACATGCTCAGTTCTGAGAGATAAGTGTGTGTGAAAGCCGTCCTACACCTAACTTGTTGGGAACACAAAGTTTCTCTTCAGTTGCAAACTCCACTCTATACATATATATGGTGAGGAACTAGCTCCAACTCGGTTTTACAGTGAAAAGTGCTGGAAATTCAAACAGGCACTAGGAAACAGACTGAGAAACCAGAGTAAAAGTTTCTCCAGCAACCCGTTCCCTTTGTGCTAGATGAACGAACGTCTCTCCACATGCTCAGTTCTGAGAGAAAAGTGTGTGTGAAAGCCGTCCTTCACATAACTTGTTAGGAATACAAAGTTTCTCTTCAGTTGATAACTCCTCTCCATACATATATATGCGAAGGTACTAGCTCCAACTCGCTTTTACAGTGAAAACTGCAGGAACTTCAAACCGGCACTAGGAAACAGACTGAGAAACCAGAGTAAAAGTTTCTCCTGCAACCGTTCCCTTTGTGCTAGATGAACGAACGTCTCTCCATATGCTCAGTTCTGAGAGATAAGTGTGTGTGAATGCCGTCCTGCACCTAGCTTGTTGGGAACACAAAGTTTCTCTTCAGTTGCAAACTCCACTCCATACATATATATGGGGAGGTACTAGCTCCAACTGGGTTTTACAGTGAAAACTGCAGGAACTTCAAACAGGCACTAGGAATCAGACTGAGAAACCAGAGTAAAAGTTTCTCCAGCAAATCGTTCCCTTTGTGCTAGATGAACGAACGTCTCTCCACAAGCTCAGTTCTGAGAGATAAGTGTGTGTGAATGCCATCCTGCAACTAGCTTGTTGGGAAAACAAAGTTTCTCTTCAGTTGCAAACTACATTCCGTACATATATATAGGGAGGAACTAGCTCCAACTCGGTTTTACTGTGAAAACTGCAGGAACTTCAAACCGGCACAAGGAAACAGACTGAGAAACCAGAGTAAAATTATCTCCTGCAACCCGTTCCCTTTGTGCTAGATGAACGAACGTCTCTCCACATGCTCAGTTCTGAGAGATAAGTGTGTGTGAAAGCCGTCCTTCACCTAGCTTGTTGGGAACACAAAGTTTCTCTTCAGTTGCAAACTCCACTCGTTACATATATATGGGGAGGTTCTTGCTCCAACTCGGTTTTACAGTGAAAACTACAGGAACTTCAAACCGGCACTAGGAAACAGACTGAGAAACCAGAGTAAAAGTTTCTCCTGCAACCCGTTCCCTTTGTGCTAGATGAAAAAACGTCTCTTCACATGCTCAGTTCTGAGAGATAATTGTGTGTGAAAGCCGTCCTTCACATAGCTTGTTGGGAACACAAAGTTTCTCTTCAGTTGCAAACTCCACTCCATACATATATATGGGGAGGTACTAGCTCCAACTCGGTTTTACAGTGAAAACTGCAGGAACTTCAAACCGGCACTAGGAAACAGACTGAGAAACCAGTGTAAAAGTTTCTCCTGCAACCCGTTCCCTTTTTGCTAGATGAACGAACGTCTCTCCACATGCTCAGTTCTGAGAGATAAGTGTGTGTGAAAGCCGTCCTTCACCTTGCTTGTTGGGAACACAAAGTTTCTCTTCAGTTGCAAACTCCACTCGATAGATATATAAGGGGAGGTACTAGCTCCAACTCGGGTTTAAAGTGAAAACTGCAGGAACTTCAAACCGGCACTAGGAAACAGACTGAGAAACCAGAGTAAAAGTTTCTCCTGCAACCGTTCCCTTTGTGCTAGATGAACGAACGTCTCTCCATATGCTCAGTTCTGAGAGATAAGTGTGTGTGAATGCCGTCCTGCACCTAGCTTGTTGGGAACACAAAGTTTCTCTTCAGTTGATAACTCCTCTCCATACATATATATGCGAAGGTACTAGCTCCAACTCGCTTTTACAGTGAAAACTGCAGGAACTTCAAACCGGCAGTAGGAAACAGACTGAGAAACCAGAGTAAAAGTTTCTCCTGCAACCGTTCCCTTTGTGCTAGATGAACGAACGTCTCTCCATATGCTCAGTTCTGAGAGATAAGTGTGTGTGAATGCCGTCCTGCACCTAGCTTGTTGGGAACACAAAGTTTCTCTTCAGTTGCAAACTCCACTCCATACATATATATGGGGAGGTACTAGCTCCAACTGGGTTTTACAGTGAAAACTGCAGGAACTTCAAACAGGAACTAGGAATCAGACTGAGAAACCAGAGTAAAGTTTCTCCTGCAAACAGTGCCCTTTGTGCTAGATGAAAGAAAGTCTCTCCACATGCTCAGTTCTGAGAGATAAGTGTGTGTGAAAGCCGTCCTTCACATAGCTTGTTGGGAACACAAAGTTTCTCTTCAGTTGCAAACTCCACTCCATACATATATATGGGGAGGTACTAGCTCCAACTCGGTTTTACAGTGAAAACTGCAGGAACTTCAAACCGGCACTAGGAATCAGACAGAGAAACCAGAGTAAAAGTTTCTCCTGCAAACCGTTCCCTTTGTGCTAGATGAACGAACGTCTCTCCACATGCTCATTTCTGAGAGATAAGTGTGTGTGAAAGCCGTCCTTCACCTTGCTTGTTGGGAACACAAAGTTTCCCTTCAGTTGCAAACTCCACTCCATACATATATATGGGGAGGTACTAGCTCCAACTCGGTTTTACAGTGAAAACTGCAGGAACTTCAAACCGGCACTAGGAAACAGACTGAGAAACCAGAGTAAAAGTTTCTCCTGCAAACCGTTCCCTTTGTGCTAGATGAAAAAACGTCTCTCCACATGCTCAGTTCTGAGAGATAATTGTGTGTGAAAGCCGTTCTTCACATAGCTTGTTGGGAACACAAAGTTTCTCTTCAGTTGCAAACTCCACTCCATACATATATATGGGGAGGTACTAGCTCCAACTCGGTTCTACAGTGAAAACTGCAAGAACTTCAAACCGGCACTAGGAATCAGACAGAGAAACCAGAGTAAAAGTTTCTCCTGCAAAACGTTCCCTTTGTGCTAGATGAACGAACGTCTCTCCACATGCTCAGTTCTGAGAGATAAGTGTGTGTGAAAGCCGTCCTTCACCTTGCTTGTTGGGAACACAAATTTTCCCTTCAGTTGCAAACTCCACTCCATACATATATATGGGGAGGTACTAGCTCCAACTCGGTTTTACAGTGAAAACTGCAGGAACTTCAAACCGGCACTAGGAAACAGACTGAGAAACCAGAGTAAAAGTTTCTCCTGCAACCCGTTCCCTTTGTGCTAGATGAACGAACGTCTCTAAACATGCTCAGTTCTGAGAGATAAGTGTGTGTGAAAGCCGTACTTCACCTTGCTTGTTGGGAACACAAAGTTTCTCTTCAGTTGCAAACTCCACTCGATACATATATAAGGGGAGGTACTAGGTCCAACTCGGGTTTAAAGTGAAAAATGCAGGAACTTCAAACCGGCACTAGGAAACAGACTGAGAAGCCAGAGTAAAATTTCTCCTGCAACCCGTTCCATTTGTGCTAGATGAACGAACGTCTCTCCACATGTTCAGTTCTGAGAGATATGTGTGTGTGAAAGCCGTCCTTCACAAAACTTGTTAGGAATACAAAGTTTCTCTTCAGTTGCAAACTCCACTCCATACATATATATGCGAAAGTACTAGCTCCAACTCGCTTTTACAGTGAAAACTGCAGGAACTTCAAACCGGCACTAGGAAACAGACTGAGTAACCAGAGTAAAAGTTTCTCCTGCATCCGTTCCCTTTGTGCTAGATGAACGAACGTCTCTCCACATGATCAGTTCTGAGAGATAAGTGTGTGTGAAAGCCGTCCTTCACCTAGCTTGTTGGGAACAGAAAGTTTCTCTTCAGTTGATAACTCCTCTCCATACATATATATGCGAAGGTACTAGCTCCAACTCGCTTTTACAGTGAAAACTGCAGGAACTTCAAACCGGCACTAGGAAACAGACTGAGAAACCAGAGTAAAAGTTTCTCCTGCAACCGTTCCCTTTGTGCTAGATGAATGAACGTCTCTCCATATGCTCAGTTCTGAGAGATAAGTGTGTGTGAATGCCGTCCTGCACCTAGCTTGTTGGGAACACAAAGTTTCTCTTCAGTTGCACACTCCACTCCATACATATATATGGGGAGGTACTAGCTCCAACTCGGTTTTACAGTGAAAACTGCAGGAACTTCAAACAGGCACTAGGAATCAGACTGAGAAACCAGAGTAAAAGTTTCTCCTTCAAACCGTGCCCTTTCTGCTAGATGAACGAACGTCTCTCCTCAAGCTCAGTTCTGAGAGATAATTGTGTGTGAATGCCGTCCTGCAAATAGCTTGTTGGGAACACAAAGTTTCTCTTCAGTTGCAAACTACATTCCGTACATATATATAGGGAGGAACTAGCTCCAACTCGGTTTTACAGTGAAAACTGCAGGAACTTCAAACCGGCACTAGGAAACAGACTGAGAAACCAGAGTAAAAGTTTCCCTGCAACCCGTTCCCTTTGTGCTAGATGAACGAACGTCTCTCCACATGCTCAGTTCTGAGAGATAAGTGTGTGTGAAAGCCGTCCTTCACCTAGCTTGTTGGGAACACAAAGATTCTCTTCAGTTGCAAACACCACTCGATACATATATATGGGGAGGTACTAGCTCCAACTAGGTTTTACAGTGAAAACTGCAGGAACTTCAAACCGGCACTAGGAAACAGACTGAGAAACCAGAGTAAAAGTTTCTCCTGCAACCCGTTCCCTTTGTGCTAGATGAAAAAACGTCTCTCCACATGCTCAGTTCTGAGGGATGATTGTGTGTGAAAGCCGTCCTTCACCTAGCTTGTTGGGAACACAAAGTTCTCTTCAGTTGAAAACTCCACTCGTTACATATATATGGGGAGGTACTAGCTCCAACTCGGTTTTACAGTGAAAACTGCAGGAACTTCAAACAGGCACTAGGAATCAGACTGAGAAACCAGAGAAAAGTTTCTCCTGAAAACCGTTCCCTTTGTGCTAGATGAACGAACGTCTCTCCACATGCTCAGTTCTGAGATATAAGTGTGTGTGAATGCCGTCCTGCACCTAGCTTGTTGGGAACACAAAGTTTCTCTTCAGTTGCAAACTCCACTCCATACATATATATGGGGAGGTACTAGCTCCAACTCTGTTTTACAGTGAAAACTGCAGGAACATCAAACCGGCACTAGGAAACAGACTGAGAAACCAGAGTAAAAGTTTCTCCTGCAACCCGTTCCCTTTGTGCTAGATGAACGAACGTCTCTCCACATGCTCAGTTCTGAGAGATATGTGTGTGTGAAAGCCGTCCTTCACATAACTTGTTAGGAATACAAAGTTTCTCTTCAGTTGCAAACTCCACTCCATACATATATATGCGAAAGTACTAGCTCCAAATCGCTTTTACAGTGAAAACTGCAGGAACTTCAAACCGGCACAAGGAAACAGACTGAGTAACCAGAGTAAAAGTTTCTCCTGCATCCGTTCCCTTTGTGCTAGATGAACGAACGTCTCTCCACATGCTCAGTTCTGAGAGATAAGTGTGTGTGAAAGCCGTCCTACACCTAACTTGTTGGGAACACAAAGTTTCTCTTCAGTTGCAAACTCCACTCTATACATATATATGGTGAGGAACTAGCTCCAACTCGGTTTTACAGTGAAAAGTGCTGGAACTTCAAACAGGCACTAGGAAACAGACTGAGAAACCAGAGTAAAAGTTTCTCCAGCAACCCGTTCCCTTTGTGCTAGATGAACGAACGTCTCTCCACATGCTCAGTTCTGAGAGATAATTGTGTGTGAAAGACGTCCTTCACATAACTTGTTAGGAATACAAAGTTTCTCTTCAGTTGATAACTCCTCTCCATACATATATATGCGAAGGTACTAGCTCCAACTCGCTTTTACAGTGAAAACTGCAGGAACTTCAAACCGGCACTAGGAAACAGACTGAGAAACCAGAGTAAAAGTTTCTCCTGCAACCGTTCCCTTTGTGCTAGATGAACGAACGTCTCTCCATATGCTCAGTTCTGAGAGATAAGTGTGTGTGAATGCCGTCCTGCACCTAGCTTGTTGGGAACACAAAGTTTCTCTTCAGTTGCAAACTCCACTCCATACATATATATGGGGAGGTACTAGCTCCAACTGGGTTTTACAGTGAAAACTGCAGGAACTTCAAACAGGCACTAGGAATCAGACTGAGTAACCAGAGTAAAAGTTTCTCCAGCAAACCGTTCCCTTTGTGCTACATGAACGAACGTCTCTCCACAAGCTCAGTTCTGAGAGATAAATTTGTGTGAATGCCATCCTGCAACTAGCTTGTTGGGAACACAAAGTTTCTCTTCAGTTGCAAACTACATTCCGTACATATATATAGGGAGGAACTAGCTCCAACTCGTTTTTACTGTGAAAACTGCAGGAACTTCAAACCGGCACAAGGAAACAGACTGAGAAACCAGAGTAAAAGTATCTCCTGCAACCCGTTCCCTTTGTGCTAGATGAACGAACGTCTCTCCACATGCTCAGTTCTGAGAGATAAGTGTGTGTGAAAGCCGTCCTTCACCTAGCTTGTTGGGAACACAAAGTTTCTCTTCAGTTGCAAACTCCACTCGTTACATATATATGGGGAGGTACTACCTCCAACTCGGTTTTACAGTGAAAACTACAGGAACTTCAAACCGGCACTAGGAAACAGACTGAGAAACCAGAGTAAAAGTTTCTCCTGCAACCCGTTCCCTTTGTGCTAGATGAAAAAACGTCTCTTCACATGCTCAGTTCTGAGAGATAATTGTGTGTGAAAGCCGTCCTTCACATAGCTTGTTGGGAACACAAAGTTTCTTTTCAGTTGCAAACTCCACTCCATACATATATATGGGGAGGTACTAGCTCCAACTCGGTTTTACAGTGAAAACTGCAGGAACTTCAAACCGGCATTAGGAATCAGACAGAGAAACCAGAGTAAAAGTTTCTCCTGCAAAACATTCCCTTTGTGCTAGATGAACGAACGTCTCTCCACATGCTCAGTTCTGAGAGATAAGTGTGTGTGAAAGCCGTACTTCACCTTGCTTGTTGGGAACACAAAGTTTCCCTTCAGTTGCAAACTCCACTCCATACATATATATGGGGAGGTAGTAGCTCCAACTCGGTTTTACAGTGAAAAATGCAGGAACTTCAAACCGGCACTAGGAAACAGACTGAGAAACCAGAGTAAAAGTTTCTCCTGCAACCCGTTCCCTTTGTGCTAGATGAACGAACGTCTCTCCACATGCTCAGTTCTGAGAGATAAATGTGTGTGAAAGCCGTCCTTCACCTTGCTTGTTGGGAACACAAAATTTCTCTTCAGTTGCAAACTCCACTCCATACATATATATGCGGAGGTACTAGCTCCAACTCGGGTTTAAAGTGAAAACTGCAGGAACTTCAAACCGGCAGTAGTAAAGAGACTGAGAAACCAGAGTAAAAGTTTCTCCTGCAACCCGTTCCCTTTGTGCTAGATGAACGAACGTCTCTCCACATGCTCAGTTGTGAGAGATAAGTGTGTGTGAAAGCCGTCCTTCACCTAGCTTTTAGGGAACTCAAAGTTTCTCTTCAGTTGCCAACTCCAATCCATACATATATATGCGAAGGTACTAGCTCCAACTCGCTTTTACACTGAAAACTGCAGGAACTTCAAACCGGCAGTAGGAAACAGACTGAGAAACCAGAGTAAAAGTTTCTCCTGCAAACCGTTCCCTTTGTGCTAGATGAAAAAACGTCTCTCCACATGCTCAGTTCTGAGAGATAATTGTGTGTGAAAGCCGTCCTTCACCTAGCTTGTTGGGAACACAAAGTTTCTCTTCAGTTGCCAACTCCACTCCATACATATATATGGGGAGGTACTAGCTCCAACTCGGTTTTACAGTGAAAACTGCAGGAACTTCAAACCGGCACTAGGAATCAGACAGAGAAACCAGAGTAAAAGTTTCTCATGCAAACCGTTCCCTTTTTGCTAGATGAACGAACGTCTCTCCGCATGCTCAGTTCTGAGAGATAAGTGTGTGTGAAAGCCGACCTTCACCTTGCTTGTTGGGAACACAAAGTTTCCCTTCAGTTGCAAACTCCACTCCATACATATATATGGGGAGGTACTAGCTCCAACTCGGTTTTACAGTGAAAACTGCAGGAACTTCAAACCGGCACTAGGAAACAGACTGAGAAACCAGAGTAAAAGTTTCTCCTGCAACCCGTTCCCTTTGTGCTAGATGAACGAACGTCTCTCCACATGCTCAGTTCTGAGAGATAAGTGTGTGTGAAAGCCGTCCTTCACCTTGCTTGTTGGGAACACAAAGTTTCTCTTCAGTTGCAAACTCCACTCGATACATATATAAGGGGAGGTACTAGCTCCAACTCGGGTTTAAAGTGAAAACTGCAGGAACTTCAAACCGGCACTAGGAAACAGACTGAGAAACCAGAGTAAAAGTTTCTCCTGCAACCCGTTCCATTTGTGCTAGATGAACGAACGTCTCTCCACATGTTCCGTTCTGAGAGATATGTGTGAGTGAAGGCCGTCCTTCACATAACTTGTTAGGAATACAAAGTTTCTCTTCAGTTGCAAACTCCACTCCATACATATATATGTGAAAGTACTAGCTCCAACTCGCTTTTACAGTGAAAACTGCAGGAACTTCAAACCGGCACTAGGAAACAGACTGAGTAACCAGAGTAAAAATTTCTCCTGCATCCGTTCCCTTTTTGCTAGATGAACGAACGTCTCTCCACATGCTCAGTTCTGAGAGATAAGTGTGTGTGTGAAAGCCGTCCTTCACCTAGCTTGTTGGGAACACAAAGTTTCTCTTCAGTTGCAAACTCCACTCCGTACATATATATAGGGAGGAACTAGCTCCAACTCGGTTTTACAGTGAAAACTGCAGGAAATTCAAACCAGCACTAGGAAACAGACTGAGAAACCAGAGTAAAAGTTTCTCCTGCAACCCGTTCCCTTTGTGATAGATGAAAAAACGTCTCTCCACATGCTCAGTTCTGAGAGATAATTGTGTGTGAAAGCCGTCCTTCACCTAGCTTGTTGGGAACACAAAGTTTCTCTTCAGTTGCAAACTCCACTCGATACATATATAAGGGGAGGTACTAGCTCCAACTCGGGTTAAAAGTGAAAACTGCAGGAACTTCAAACCGGCACTAGGAAACAGACTGAGAAACCAGAGTAAAAGTTTCTATGCAACACGTTCCATTTTTGCTAGATGAACGAACGTCTCTCCACATGTTCAGTTCTGAGAGATATGTGTGTGTGAAAGCCGTCCTTCACATAACTTGTTAGGAATACAAAGTTTCTCCTCAGTTACAATCTCCACTCCATACATATATATGCGAAAGTACTAGCTCCAACTCGATTTTACAGTGAAAACTGCAGGAACTTCAAACCGGCACTAGGAAACAGACTGAGTAACCAGAGTAAAAGTTTCTCCTGCATCCGTTCCCTTTGTGCTAGATGAACGAACGTCTCTCCACATGCTCAGTTCTGAGAGATAAGTTTGTGTGAAAGCCGTCCTTCACCTAGCTTGTTGGGAACACAAAGTTTCTCTTCAATTGCAAACTCCACTCCATACATATATATGCGAAGGTACAAGCTCCAACTCGCTTTTACAGTGAAAACTGCAGGAACTTCAAACCGGCACTAGGAAACAGACTGAGAAATCAGAGTAAAAGTTTCTCCTGCAACCGTTCCCTTTGTGCTAGATGAACGAACGTCTCTACGTATGCTCAGTTCTGAGAGATATGTGTGTGTGAATGCCGTCCTGCACCTAGCTTGTTGGGAACACAAAGTTTCTCTTCAGTTGATAACTCCTCTCCATACATATATATGCGAAGTTACTAGCTCCAACTCGCTTTTACAGTGAAAACTGCAGGAACTTCAAACCGGCACTAGGAAACAGACTGAGAAACCAGAGTAAAAGTTTCTCCTGCAACCGTTCCCTTTGTGCTAGATGAACGAACGTCTCTCCATATGCTCAGTTCTGAGAGATAAGTGTGTGTGAATGCGGTCCTGCACCTAGCTTGTTGGGAACACAAAGTTTCTCTTCAGTTGCAAACTCCACTCCATACATATATATGGGGAGGTACTAGCTCCAACTGGGTTTTACAGTGAAAACTGCAGGAACTTCAAACAGGCACTAGGAATCAGACTGAGAAACCAGAGTAAAAGTTTCTCCTGCAAACCGTGCCCTTTGTGCTAGATGAACGAACGTCTCTCCACAAGCTCAGTTCTGAGAGATAAGTGTGTGTGAATGCCGTCCTGCAAATAGCTTGTTGGGAACACAAAGTTTCTCTTCAGTTGCAAACTACATTCCGTACATATATATAGGGAGGAACTAGCTCCAACTCGGTTTTACAGTGAAAACTGCAGGAACTTCAAACCGGCACTAGGAAACAGACTGAGAAACCAGAGTAAAAGTTTCTCCTGCAACCCGTTCCCTTTGTGCTAGATGAACGAACGTCTCTCCACATGCTCAGTTCTGAGAGATAAGTGTGTGTGAAAGCCGTCCTTCACCTAGCTTGTTGGGAACACAAAGATTCTCTTCAGTTGCAAACTCCACTCGATACATATATATGGGGAGGTACTAGCTCCAACTCGGTTTTACAGTGAAAACTGCAGGAACTTCAAACCGGCACTAAGAAACAGACTGAGAAACCAGAGTAAAAGTTTCTCCTGCAACCCGTTCCCTTTTTGCTAGATGAAAAAACGTCTCTCCACATGCTCAGTTCTGAGAGATAATTGTGTGTGAAAGCCGTCCTTCACCTAGCTTGTTGGGAACACAAAGTTCTCTTCAGTTGCAAACTCCACTCCATACATATATATGGGGAGGTACTAGATCCAACTCGGTTTTACAATGAAAACTGCAGGAACTTCAAACAGGCACTAGGAATCAGACTGAGAAACCAGAGTAAAAGTTTCTCCTGCAAACCGTTCCCTTTGTGCTAGATGAACGAACGTCTCTCCACATGCTCAGTTCTGAGAGATAAGTGTGTGTGAATGCCGTCCTGAACCTAGCTTGTTGGGAACACAAAGTTTCTCTTCAGTTGCAAACTCCACTCCATACATATATATGGGGAGGTACAAGCTCCAACTCGGTTTTACAGTGAAAACTGCAGGAACTTCAAACCGGCACTAGGAAACAGACTGAGAAACCAGAGTAAAAGTTTCTCCTGCAACCCGTTCCCTTTGTGCTAGATGAACGAACGTCTCTCCACATGCTCAGTTCTGAGAGATAAGTGTGTGTGAAAGCCGTCCTTCACCTAGCTTGTGGGGAACACAAAGTTTCTCTTCAGTTGCAAACTCCACTCCATACATATATATGGTGAGGAACTAGCTCCAACTCGGTTTTACAGTGAAAACTGCAGGAACTTCAAACCGGCACTAGGAAACAGAATGAGAAACCAGAGTAAAAGTTTCTCCTGCAACCCGTTCCCTTTGATCTAGATGAACGAAAGTCTCTCCACATGCTCAGTTCTGAGAGATAACTGTGTGTGAAAGCCGTCCTTCACCTAGCTTGTTGGGAACACAAAGTTTCTCTTCAGTTGCAAACTCCACTCCATACATATATATGGGGAGGAAATAGCTCCAACTCGGTTTTAGAGTGAAAACTGCAGGAACTTCAAACCGGCACTAGGAAACAGACTGAGAATCCAGAGAAAAAGTTTTTCCTGCAACCCATTCCCTTTGAGCTAGATGAACGAACGTCTCTCCACATGCTCAGTTCTGAGAGATAACTGTGTGTGAAAGCCGTCCTTCACCTAGCTTGTTGGGAACACAAAGTTTCTCTTCAGTTGCAAACTCCACTCCATACATATATATGCGAAAGTACTAGCTCCAACTCGCTTTTACAGTGAAAACTGCAGGAACTTCAAACCGGCACTAGGAAACAGACTGAGTAACCAGAGTAAAAGTTTCTCCTGCATCCGTTCCCTTTGTGCTAGATGAACGAACTTCTCTCCACATGCTCAGTTCTGAGAGATAAGTTTGTGTGTGAAAGCCGTCCTTCACCTAGCTTGTTGGGAACACAAAGTTTCTCTTCAGTTGCAATCTCCACTCCGTACATATATATAGGGAGGAACTAGCTCCAACTCGGTATTACAGTGAAAACTGCAGGAACTTCAAACCAGCACTAGGAAACAGACTGAGAGACAAGAGTAAAAGTTTCTCCTGCAAACCGTTCCCTTTGTGCTAGATGAAAAAACGTCTCTCCACATGCTCAGTTCTGAGAGATAATTGTGTGTGAAAGCCGTCCTTCACCTAGCTTGTTGGGAACACAAAGTTTCTCTTCAGTTGCAAACTCCACTCCATACATATATATGGGAAGGTACTAGCTCCAACTCGGTTTTACACTGAAAACTGCAGGAACTTCAAACAGGCACTAGGAAACAGACTGAGAAACCAGAGTAAAAGTTTCCCTGCAAACCGTTCCCTTTGTGCTAGATGAACGAACGTCTCTCCACATGCTCAGTTCTGAGAGATAAGTGTGTGTGAATGCCGTCCTGCACCTAGCTTGTTGGGAACACAAAGTTTCTCTTCAGTTGCAAACTCCACTCCATACATATATATGGGGAGGTAGAAGCTGAACTCGGTTTTACAGTGAAAACTGCAGGAACTTCAAACCGGCACTAGGAAACAGACTGAGAAACCAGAGTAAAAGTTTCTCCTGCAACCCGTTCCATTTGTGCTAGATGAACGAACGTCTCTCCACATGCTCAGTTCTGAGAGATAATCGTGTGTGAAAGCCGTCCTTCACCTAGCTTGTTGGGAACACAAAGTTTCTCTTCAGTTGCAAACTCCACTCCATAACTATATATGGGGAGGTACTAGCTAAAACTCGGTTTTACAGTGAAAACTGCAGGAACATCAAACCGGCACTAGGAAACAGACTGAGAAACCAGAGTAAAAGTTTCTCCTGCAACGCGTTCCTTTGTGCTAAATAAACGAACGTCTCTCCACATGCTCAGTTCTGAGAAATAAGTGTGTGTGAAAGACGTCCTTCACCTAGCTTGTTTGGAACACAAAGTTTCTCTTCAGTTGCAAACTCCACTCCATACATATATAAGGGGAGGTAGTAGATCCAACTCGGTTTTACAGTGAAAACTGCAGGAACTTCAAACCGGCACTAGGAAACAGACTGAGAAACCAGAGTAAAAGTTTCTCCTGCAAACTGTTCCCTTTGAGCTAGATGAACGAACGTCTCTCCACATGCTCAGTTCTGAGAGATAAGTGTGTGTGAAAGCCGTCCTTCACCTTGCTTGTTGGGAACACAAAGTTTCCCTTCAGTTGCAAACTCCACTCCATACATATATATGGGGAGGTACTAGCTCCAACTCGGTTTTACAGTGAAAACTGCAGGAACTTCAAACCGGCACTAAGAAACAGACTGAGAAACCAGAGTAAAAGTTTCTACTGCAACCCGTTCCATTTGTGCTAGATGAACGAACGTCTCTCCACATGCTCAGTTCTGAGAGATTATCGTGTGTGAAAGCCGTCCTTCACCTAGCTTGTTGGGAACACAAAGTTTCTCTTCAGTTGCAAACTCCACTCCATAAATATATATGGGGAGGTACTAGCTCCAACTCGGTTTTACAGTGAAAACTGCAGGAACATCAAACCGGCACTAGGAAACAGACTGAGAAACCAGAGTAAAAGTTTCTCCTGCAACCCGTTCCCTTTGTGCTAAATGAACGAAAGTCTCTCCACATGCTCAGTTCTGAGAAATAAGTGTGTGTGAAAGACGTCCTTCACCTAGCTTGTTTGGAACACCAAGTTTCTTTTCAGTTGCAAACTCCACTCCATACATATATAAGGGGAGGTAGTAGATCCAACTCGGTTTTACAGTGAAAATTGCAGGAATTTCAAACCGGCACTAGGAAACAGACTGAGAAACCAGAGTAAAAGTTTCTCCTGCAAACTGTTCCCTTTGAGCTAGATGAACGAACGTCTCTCCACATGCTCAGTTCTGAGAGATAAGTGTGTGTGAAAGCCGTCCTTCACCTTGCTTGTTGGGAACACAAAGTTTCCCTTCAGTTGCAAACTCCACTCCATACATATATATGGGGAGGTACTAGCTCCAACTCGGTTTTACAGTGAAAACTGCAGGAACTTCAAACCGGCACTAGGAAACAGACTGAGAATCCAGAGTAAAAGTTTCTCCTGCAACCCGTTCCCTTTGTGCTAGATGAACGAACGTCTCTCCACATGCTCAGTTCTGAGAGATAAGTGTGTGTGAAAGCCGTCCTTCACCTTGCTTGTTGGGAACACAAAGTTTCTCTTCAGTTGCAAACTCCACTCGATATATATAAATGGGGAGGTACTAGCTCCAACTCGGTTTTACAGTGAAAACTGCAGGAACTTCAAACCGGCACTAGGAAACAGACTGAGAAACCAGAGTAAAAGTTTCTCCTGCAACCCGTTCCATTTGTGCTAGATGAACGAACGTCTCTCCACATGCTCAGTTCTGAGAGATATGTGTGTGTGAAAGCCGTCCTTCACATAACTTGTTAGGAATACAAAGTTTCTCTTCAGTTGCAAACTCCACTCCATACATATATATGCGAAAGTACTAGCTCCAACTCGCTTTTACAGTGAAAACTGCAGGAACTTCAAACCGGCACTAGGAAACAGACTGAGTAACCAGAGTAAAAGTTTCTCCTGCATCCGTTCCTTTGTGCTAGATGAACGAACGTCTCTCCACATGCTCAGTTCTGAGAGATAAGTGTGTGTGAAAGCCGTCCTTCACCTAGCTTGTTGAGAACACAAAGTTTCTCTTCAGTTGCAAACTCCACTCCATACATATATATGGGGAGGAACTAGCTCCAACTCGGTTTTACAGTGAAAAGTGCTGGAATTTCAAACAGGCAATAGGAAACAGACTGAGAAACCAGAGTAAAAGTTTCTCCAGCAACCCGTTCCCTTTGTGCTAGATGAATGAACGTCTCTCCACATGCTCAGTTCTGAGAGATAAATGTGTGTGAAAGCCGTCCTTCACATAACTTGTTAGGAATACAAAGTTTCTCTTCAGTTGATAACTCCTCTCCATGCATATATATGCGAAGGTACTAGCTCCAACTCGCTTTTACAGTGAAAACTGCAGGAACTTCAAACCGGCACTAGGAAACAGACTGAGAAACCAGAGTAAAAGTTTCTCCTGCAACCGTTCCCTTTGTGCTAGATGAACGAAAGTCTCTCCATATGCTCAGTTCTGAGAGATAAGTGTGTGTGAATGCCGTCCTGCACCTAGCTTGATGGGAACACAAAGTTTCTCTTCAGTTGCAAACTCCACTCCATACATATATATGGGGAGGTACTAGCTCCAAATGGGTTTTACAGTGAAAACTGCAGGAACTTCAAACAGACACTAGGAATCAGACTGAGAAACCAGAGTAAAATTTTCTCCAGCAAACCGTTCCCTTTGTGCTAGTTGAACGAACGTCTCTCCACAAGCTCAGTTCTGAGAGATAAGTGTGTGTGAATGCCGTCCTGCAACTAGCTTGTTGGGAACACAAAGTTTCTCTTCAGTTGCAAACTCCACTCCATACATATATATGGGGAGGTAGAAGCTGAACTCGGTTTTACAGTGAAAACTGCAGGAACTTCAAACCGGCACTAGGAAACAGACTGAGAAACCAGAGTAAAAGTTTCTACTGCAACCCGTTCCATTTGTGCTAGATGAAAGAACGTCTCTCCACATGCTCAGTTCTGAGAGATAATCGTGTGTGAAAGCCGTCCTTCACCTAGCTTGTTGGGAACACAAAGTTTCTATTCAGTTGCAAACTCCACTCCATAAATATATATGGGGAGGTACTAGCTCCAACTCGGTTTTACAGTGAAAACTGCAGGAACATCAAACCGGCACTAGGAAACAGACTGAGAAACCAGAGTAAAAGTTTCTCCTGCAACCCGTTCCCTTTGTGCTAAATGAACAAAAGTCTCTCCACATACTCAGTTCTGAGAAATAAGTGTGTGTGAAAGACGTGCTTCACCTAGCTTGTTTGGAACACAAAGTTTCTCTTCAGTTGCAAACTCCACTCCATACATATATAAGGGGAGGTAGTAGATCCAACTCGGTTTTACAGTGAAAATTGCAGGAATTTCAAACCGGCACTAGGAAACAGACTGAGAAACCAGAGTAAAAGTTTCTCCTGCAAACTGTTCCCTTTGAGCTAGATGAACGAACGTCTCTCCACATGCTCAGTTCTGAGAGATAAGTGTGTGTGAAAGCCGTCCTTCACCTTGCTTGTTGGGAACACAAAGTTTCCCTTCAGTTGCAAACTCCACTCCATACATATATATGGGGAGGTACTAGCTCCAACTCGGTTTTACAGTGAAAACTGCAGGAACTTCAAACCGGCACTAGGAAACAGACTGAGAAACCAGAGTAAAAGTTTCTCCTGCAACCGTTCCCTTTGTGCTAGATGAACGAACGTCTCTCCACATGCTCAGTTCTGAGAGATAAGTGTGTGTGAAAGCCGTCCTTCACCTTGCTTGTTGGGAACACAAAGTTTCTCTTCAGTTGCAAACTCCACTCGATATATATATATGGGGAGGTACTAACTCCAACTCGGTTTTACAGTGAAAACTGCAGGAACTTCAAACCGGCACTAGGAAACAGACTGAGTAACCAGAGTAAAAGTTTCTCCTGCATCCGTTCCCTTTGTGCTAGATGAACGAACGTCTCTCCACATGCTCAGTTCTGAGAGATAAGTGTGTGTGAAAGCCGTCCTTCACCTAGCTTGTTGGGAACACAAAGTTTCCCTTCAGTTGCAAACTCCACTCCATACATATATATGGGGAGGAACTAGCTCCAACTCGGTTTTACAGTGAAAAGTGCTGGAACTTAAAACAGGCACTAGGAAACAGACTGAGAAACCAGAGTAAAAGTTTCTCCTGCATCCGTTCCCTTTGTGCTAGATGAACGAACGTCTCTCCACATGCTCAGTTCTGAGAGATAAATGTGTGTGAAAGCCGTCCTTCACATAACTTTTTAGGAATACAAAGTTTCTCTTCAGTTGATAACTCCTCTCCATACATATATATGCGAAGGTACTAGCTCCAACTCGCTTTTACAGTGAAAACTGCAGGAACTTCAAACCGGCACTAGGAAACAGACTGAGAAACCAGAGTAAAAGTTTCTCCTGCAACCGTTCCCTTTGTGCTAGATGAACGAAAGTCTCTCCTTATGCTCAGTTCTGAGAGATAAGTTTGTGTGAATGCCGTCCTGCACCTAGCTTGTTGGGAACACAAAGTTTCTCTTCAGTTGCAAACCCCACTACATACATATATATGGGGAGGTACTAGCTCCAACTGGGTTTTACAGTGAAAACTGCAGGAACTTCAAACAGGCACTAGGAATCAGACTGAGAAACCAGAGTAAAATTTTCTCCAGCAAACCGTTCCCTTTGTGCTAGATGAACGAACGTCTCTCCACAAGCTCAGTTCTGAGAGATAAGTGTGTGTGAATGCTGTCCTGCAACTAGCTTGTTGGGAACACAAATTTTCTCTTCAGTTGCAAACTACATTCCGTACATATACATAGGGAGGAACTAGCTCCAACTCGGTTTTACAGTGAAAACTGCAGGAACTTCAAACCGGCACTAGGAAACAGACTGAGAATCCAGAGTAAAAGTTTCTCCTGCAACCCGTTCCCTTTGTGCTAGATGAACGAACGTCTCTCCACATGCTCAGTTCTGAGAGATAAGTGTGTGTGAAAGCCGTCCTTCACCTTGCTTGTTGGGAACACAAAGTTTCTCTTCAGTTGCAAACTCCACTCGATATATATATATGGGGAGGTACTAGCTCCAACTCGGTTTTACAGTGAAAACTGCAGGAAATTCAAACCGGCACTAGGAAACAGACTGAGAAACCAGAGTAAAAGTTTCTCCTGCAACCCGTTCCATTTGTTCTAGATGAACGAACGTCTCTCCACATGCTCAGTTCTGAGAGATATGTGTGTGTGAAAGCCGTCCTTCACATAACTTGTTAGGAATACAAAGTTTCTCTTCAGTTGCAAACTCCACTCCATACATATATATGCGAAAGTACTAGCTCCAACTCGCTTTTACAGTGAAAACTGCAGGAACTTCAAACCGGCACTAGGAAACAGACTGAGTAACCAGAGTAAAAGTTTCTCCTGCATCCGTTCCTTTGTGCTAGATGAACGAACGTCTCTCCACATGCTCAGTTCTGAGAGATAAGTGTGTGTGAAAGCCGTCCTTCACCTAGCTTGTTGAGAACACAAAGTTTCTCTTCAGTTGCAAACTCCACTCCATACATATATATGGGGAGGAACTAGCTCCAACTCGGTTTTACAGTGAAAAGTGCTGGAATTTCAAACAGGCAATAGGAAACAGACTGAGAAACCAGAGTAAAAGTTTCTCCAGCAACCCGTTCCCTTTGTGCTAGATGAATGAACGTCTCTCCACATGCTCAGTTCTGAGAGATAAATGTGTGTGAAAGCCGTCCTTCACATAACTTGTTAGGAATACAAAGTTTCTCTTCAGTTGATAACTCCTCTCCATGCATATATATGCGAAGGTACTAGCTCCAACTCGCTTTTACAGTGAAAACTGCAGGAACTTCAAACCGGCACTAGGAAACAGACTGAGAAAACAGAGTAAAAGTTTCTCCTGCAACCGTTCCCTTTGTGCTAGATGAACGAAAGTCTCTCCATATGCTCAGTTCTGAGAGATAAGTGTGTGTGAATGCCGTCCTGCACCTAGCTTGATGGGAACACAAAGTTTCTCTTCAGTTGCAAACTCCACTCCATACATATATATGGGGAGGTACTAGCTCCAAATGGGTTTTACAGTGAAAACTGCAGGAACTTCAAACAGACACTAGGAATCAGACTGAGAAACCAGAGTAAAATTTTCTCCAGCAAACCGTTCCCTTTGTGCTAGTTGAACGAACGTCTCTCCACAAGCTCAGTTCTGAGAGATAAGTGTGTGTGAATGCCGTCCTGCAACTAGCTTGTTGGGAACACAAAGTTTCTCTTCAGTTGCAAACTCCACTCCATACATATATATGGGGAGGTAGAAGCTGAACTCGGTTTTACAGTGAAAACTGCAGGAACTTCAAACCGGCACTAGGAAACAGACTGAGAAACCAGAGTAAAAGTTTCTACTGCAACCCGTTCCATTTGTGCTAGATGAACGAACGTCTCTCCACATGCTCAGTTCTGAGAGATAATCGTGTGTGAAAGCCGTCCTTCACCTAGCTTGTTGGGAACACAAAGTTTCTCTTCAGTTGCAAACTCCACTCCATAAATATATATGGGGAGGTACTAGCTCCAACTCGGTTTTACAGTGAAAACTGCAGGAACATCAAACCGGCACTAGGAAACAGACTGAGAAACCAGAGTAAAAGTTTCTCCTGCAACCCGTTCCCTTTGTGCTAAATGAACGAAAGTCTCTCCACATGCTCAGTTCTGAGAAATAAGTGTGTGTGAAAGACGTCCTTCACCTAGCTTGTTTGGAACACAAAGTTTCTCTTCAGTTGCTAACTCCACTCCATACATATATAAGGGGAGGTAGTAGATCCAACTCGGTTTTACAGTGAAAATTGCAGGAATTTCAAACCGGCACTAGGAAACAGACTGAGAAACCAGAGTAAAAGTTTCTCCTGCAAACTGTTCCCTTTGGGCTAGATGAACGAACGTCTCTCCACATGCTCATTTCTGAGAGATAAGTGTGTGTGAAAGCCGTCCTTCACCTTGCTTGTTGGGAACACAAAGTTTCCCTTCAGTTGCAAACTCCACTCCATACATATATATGGGGAGGTACTAGCTCCAACTCGGTTTTACAGTGAAAACTGCAGGAACTTCAAACCGGCACTAGGAAACAGACTGAGAAACCAGAGTAAAAGTTTCTCCTGCAACCGTTCCCTTTGTGCTAGATGAACGAACGTCTCTCCACATGCTCAGTTCTGAGAGATAAGTGTGTGTGAAAGCCGTCCTTCACCTTGCTTGTTGGGAACACAAAGTTTCTCTTCAGTTGCAAACTCCACTCGATATATATATATGGGGAGGTACTAACTCCAACTCGGTTTTACAGTGAAAACTGCAGGAACTTCAAACCGGCACTAGGAAACAGACTGAGTAACCAGAGTAAAAGTTTCTCCTGCATCCGTTCCCTTTGTGCTAGATGAACGAACGTCTCTCCACATGCTCAGTTCTGAGAGATAAGTGTGTGTGAAAGCCGTCCTTCACCTAGCTTGTTGGGAACACAAAGTTTCTCTTAAGTTGCAAACTCCACTCCATACATATATATGGGGAGGAACTAGCTCCAACTCGGTTTTACAGTGAAAAGTGCTGGAACTTAATACAGGCACTAGGAAACAGACTGAGAAACCAGAATAAAAGTTTCTCCTGCATCCTTTCCCTTTGTGCTAGATGAACGAACGTCTCTCCACATGCTCAGTTCTGAGAGATAAATGTGTGTGAAAGCCGTCCTTCACATAACTTGTTAGGAATACAAAGTTTCTCTTCAGTTGATAACTCCTCTCCATACATATATATGCGAAGGGACTAGCTCCAACTCGCTTTTACAGTGAAAACTGCAGGAACTTCAAACCGGCACTAGGAAACAGACTGAGAAACCAGAGTAAAATTTTCTCCTGCAACCCGTTCCCTTTGTGCTAGATGAACGAACGTCTCTCCACATCCTCAGTTCTGAGAGATAAATGTGTGTGAATGCCGTCCTTCACCTAGCTTGTTGGGAGCACAAAGATTCTCTTCAGTTGCAAACTCCACTCGATACATATATATGGGGAGGTACTAGCTCCAACTCGGTTTTACAGTGAAAACTGCAGGAACTTCAAACCGGCACTAGGAAACAGACTGAGAATCCAGAGTAAAAGTTTCTCCTGCAACCCGTTCCATTTGTGCTAGATGAACGAACGTGTCTCCACATGCTCAGTCCTGAGAGATAATTGTGTGTGAAAGCCGTCCTTCACATAGCTCGTTGGGAACACAAAGTTTCTCTTCAGTTGCAAACTCCACTCCATACATATATATGGGGAGGTACTAGCTCCAACTCGGTTTTACAGTGAAAACTGCAGGAACTTCAAACAGGCACTAGGAATCAGACAG
Organism: Camelus bactrianus; assembly: GCF_048773025.1. Lineage (NCBI taxonomy): Eukaryota > Metazoa > Chordata > Mammalia > Artiodactyla > Camelidae > Camelus > Camelus bactrianus. Next base: position 5,293,009 of record NC_133569.1, read on the forward strand.
AGAAACCAGAGTAAAAGTTTCTCCTGCAAACCGTTCCCTTTGTGCTAGATGAACGAACGTCTCTCCACATGCTCAGTTCTGAGAGATAAGTGTGTGTGAAAGCCGTCCTTCACCTTGCTTGTTGGGAACACAAAGTTTCCCTTCAGTTGCAAACTCCACTCCATACATATATATGGGGAGGTACTAGCTCCAACTCGGTTTTACAGTGAAAACTGCAGGAACTTCAAACCGGCACTACGAAACAGACTGAGAAACCAGAGTAAATGTTTGTCCTGCAACCCGTTCCCTTTGTGCTAGATGAACGAACGTCTCTCCACATGCTCAGATCTGAGAGATAAGTGTGTGTGAAAGCCGTCCTTCACCTTGCTTGTTGGGAACACAAAGTTTCTCTTCAGTTGCAAACTCCAATCGATACATATATATGGGGAGGTACTAGCTCCAACACGAGTTTACAGTGAAAACTGCAGGAACTTCAAACCGGCACTAGGAAACAGACTGAGAAACCAGAGTACAAGTTTCTCCTGCAACCCGTTCCATTTGTGCTAGATGAACGAACGTCACTCCACATGCTCAGTTCTGAGAGATATGTGTGTGTGAAAGCCGTCCTTCACATAACTTGTTAGGAATACAAAGTTTCTCTTCAGTTGCAAACTCCACTCCATACATATATATGCGAAAGTACTAGCTCCAACTCGCTTTTACAGTGAAAACTGCAGGAACTTCAAACCGGGACTAGGAAACAGACTGAGTAACCAGAGTAAAAGTTTCTCCTGCATCCGTTCCCTTTGTGCTAGATGAACGAACGTCTCTCCACATGCTCAGTTCTGAGAGATATGTGTGTGTGAAAGCCGTCCATCACCTAGCTTGTTGGGAACATAAAGTTTCTCTTCAGTGGCAAACTCCATCCATACATATATATGCGAAAGTACTAGCTCCAACTCGCTTTTACAGTGAAAACTGCAGGAACTTCAAACCGGCACTAGGAAACAGACTGAGTAACCAGAGTAAAAGTTTCTCCTGCATCCGTTCCCTTTGTGCTAGATGAACGAACGTCTCTCCACATGCTCAGTTCTGACAGATAAGTGTGTGTGAATGCCGTCCTGCACCTAGCTTGTTGGGAAGACAAAGTTTCTCTTCAGTTGCAAACTCCACTATATACATATATATGGGGAGGTACAAGCTCCAACTCGGTTTTACAGTGAAAACTGCAGGAACTTGAAACCGGCACTAGGAAACAGACTGAGAAACCAGAGTAAAAGTTTCTCCTGCAACCCGTTCCCTTTGTGCTAGATGAACGAACGTCTCTCCACATGCTCAGTTCTGAGAGATAAGTGTGTGTGAAAGCCGTCCTTCACCTAGCTTGTTGGGAACACAAAGTTTCTCTTAAGTTGCAAACTCCATTCCATACATATATATGGGGAGGTACTAGCTCCAACTCGGTTTTACAGTGAAAACTGCAGGAACATCAAACCGGCACTAGGAAACAGACTGAAAAACCAGAGTAAAAGTTTCTCCTGCAACCCGTTCCCTTTGTGCTAGATGAACGAACGTCTCTCCACATGCTCAGTTCTGAGAGATAAGTGTGTGTGAAAGCCGTCCTTCACCTAGCTTGTCGGGAACACAAAGATTCTCTTCAGTTGCAAACTCCACTCCATACATATATATGGGGAGGAACTAGCTCCAACTCGGTTTTACAGTGAAAAGTGCAGGAACTTCTAACCGGCACTAGGAAACAGACTGAGAAACCAGAGTAAAAGTTTCTCCTGCAAACCGTTCCCTTTGTGCTAGATGAACGAACGTCTCTCCACATGCTCAGTTCTGAGAGATAAGTGTGTGTGAAAGCCGTCCTTCACCTATCTTGTTAGTAATACAAAGTTTGTCTTCAGTTGCACACTCCACTCGATACAAATATATGGGGAGGTACTAGCTCCAAATCGGTTTTACAGTGAAAACTGCAGGAACTTCAAACCGGCACTAGGAAACAGACTGAGAAACCAGAGTAAAATTTTCTCCTGCAACCCGTTCCCTTTGAGCTAGATGAACGAACGTCTCTCCACATGCTCAGTTCTGAGAGATAAGTGTGTGTGGAAGCCGTCATTCACCTAGCTTGTTGGGAACATAAAGTTTCTCTTCAGTTGCAAACTCCACTCCATACATATATATGCGAAGGTACTAGCTCCAACTCGCTTTTACAGTGAAAATTGCAGGAACTTCAAACCGGCACTAGGAAACAGACTGAGAAACCAGAGTAAAAGTTTCTCCTGCAACCGTTCCCTTTGTGCTAGATGAACGAACGTCTCTCCATATGCTCATTTCTGAGAGATAAGTGTGTTTGAATGCCGTCCTGCACCTAGCTTGTTGGGAACACAAAGTTTCTCTTCAGTTGATAACTCCTCTCCATACATATATATGCGAAGGTACTAGCTCCAACTCGATTTTACAGTGAAAACTGCAGGAACTTCAAACCGGCACTAGGAAACAGACTGAGAAACCAGAGTAAAAGTTTCTCCTGCAACCGTTCCCTTTGTGCTAGATGAACGAACGTCTCTCCATATGCTCAGTTCTGAGAGATAATTGTGTGTGAATGCCGTCCTGCACATAGCTTGTAGGGAACACAAAGTTTCTCTTCAGTTGCAAACTCCACTCCATACATATATATGGGGAGGTACTAGCTCCAACTGGGTTTTACAGTGAAAACTGCAGGAACTTCAAACAGGCACTAGGAATCAGACTGAGAAACCAGAGTAAAAGTTTCTCCTGCAAACCGTGCCCTTTGTGCTAGATGAACGAACGTCTCTCCACAAGCTCAGTTCTGAGAGATAAGTGTGTGTGAATGCCGTCCTGCAAATAGCTTGTTGGGAACACAAAGTTTCTCTTCAGTTGCAAACTACATTCCGTACATATATATAGGGAGGAACTAGCTCCAACCCGTTTTTACAGTGAAAACTGCAGGAACTTCAAATCGGCACTAGGAAACAGACTGAGAAACCAGAGTAAAAGTTTCTCCTGCAACCCGTTCCCTTTGTGCTAGATGAACGAACGTCTCTCCACATGCTCAGTTCTGAGAGATAAGTGTGTGTGAAAGCCGTCCTTCACCTAGCTTGTTGGGAACACATAGATTCTCTTCAGTTGCAAACTCCACTCGATACATATATATGGGGAGGTACTAGCTCCAACTCTGTTTTACAGTGAAAACTGCAGGAACTTCAAACCGGCACTAGGAAACAGACTGAGAAACCAGAGTACAAGTTTCTACTGCAACCCGTTCCATTTGTGCTAGATGAACGAACGTCTCTCCACATGCTCAGTTCTGAGAGATATGTGTGTGTGAAAGCCGTCCTTCACATAACTTGTTAGGAATACAAAGTTTCTCTTCAGTTGCAAACTCCACTCCATACATATATATGGGGAGGTACTAGCTCCAACTCGGTTTTACAGTGAAAACTGCAGGAACTTCAAACAGGCACTAGGTATCAGACTGAGAAACCAGAGTAAAAGTTTCTCCTGCAAACCGTTCCCTTTGTGCTAGATGAACGAACGTCTCTCCACATGCTCAGTTCTGAGAGATAAGTGTGTGTGAATGCCGTCCTGCACCTAGCTTGTTGGGAACACAAAGTTTCTCTTCAGTTGCAAACTCCACTATATACATATATATGGGGAGGTACAAGCTCCAACTCGGTTTTACAGTGAAAACTGCAGGAACTTCAAACCGGCACTAGGAAACAGACTGAGAAACCAGAGTAAAAGTTTTTCCTGCAACCCGTTCCCTTTGTGCTAGATGAACGAACGTCTCTCCACATGCTCAGTTCTGAGAGATAAGTGTGTGTGAAAGCCGTCCTTCACCTAGCTTGTTGGGAACACAAAGTTTCTCTTCAGTTGCAAACTCCACTCCATACATATATATGGGGAGGTACTAGCTCCAACTCGGTTTTACAGTGAAAACTGCAGGAACATCAAACCGGCACTAGGAAACAGACTGAAAAACCAGAGTAAAAGTTTCTCCTGCAAACCGTTCCCTTTGTGCTAGATGAACGAACGTCTCTCCACATGCTCAGTTTTGAGAGATAAGTGTGTGTGAAAGCCGTCCTTCACCTAGCTTGTCGGGAACACAAGTTTCTCTTCAGTTGCAAACTCCACTCCATACATATATATGGGGAGGAACTAGCTCCAACTCGGTTTTACAGTGAAAAGTGCAGGAACTTCAAACCGGCACTAGGAAACAGACTGAGAAACCAGAGAAAAAGTTTCTCCTGCAACCCGTTCCCTTTGTGCTAGATGAACGAACGTCTCTCCACATGCTCAGTTCTGAGAGATAAGTGTGTGTGAAAGCCGTCCTTCACCTATCTTGTTAGGAATACAAAGTTTGTCTTCAGTTGCACACTCCACTCGATACATATATATGGGGAGGTACTGGCTCCAACTCGGTTTTACAGTGAAAACTGCAGGAACATCAAACCGGCACTAGGAAACAGACTGAGAAACCAGAGTAAAAGTTTCTCCTGCAACCCGTTCCCTTTGTGCTAGATGAACGAACGTCTCTCCACATGCTCAGTTCTGAGAGATAAGTGTGTGTGAAAGCCGTCCTTCACCTAGCTTGTTGGGAACACAAAGTTTCTCTTCAGTTGCAAACTCCACTCCATACATATATATGGGGAGGAAATAGCTCCAACTCGGTTTTACAGTGAAAACTGCAGGAACTTCAAACCGGCACTAGGAAACAGACTGAGAATCCAGAGAAAAATTTTTCCTGCAACCCGTTCCCTTTGAGCTAGATGAACGAACGTCTCTCCACATGCTCAGTTCTGAGAGATAAGTGTGTGTGAAAGCCGTCCTTCACCTAGCTTGTTGGGAACACAAAGTTTCTCTTCAGTTGCAAACTCCACTCCATACATATATATGGGGAGGAAATAGCTCCAACTCGGTTTTACAGTGAAAACTGCAGGAACTTCAAACCGGCACTAGGAAACTTACTGAGAAACCAGAGTAAAAGATTATCCTGCAACCCGTTCCCTTTGAGCTAGATGAACGAACGTCTCTCCACATGCTAAGTTCTGAGAGATAAGTGTGTGTGAAAGCCGTCCTTCACCTAGCTTGTTGGGAACACAAAGCTTCTCTTCAGTTGCAAACTCCACTCCATACATATATATTCGAAAGTACTAGCTCCAACTCGCTTTTACAGTGAAAACACAGGAACTTCAAACCGGCACTAGGAAACAGACTGAGATACCAGAGTAAAAGTTTCTCTTGCAACCCGTTCCCTTTGAGCTAGATGAACGAACGTCTCTCCACATGCTCAGTTCTGAGAGATAAGTGTGTGTGGAAGCCGTCATTCACCTAGCTTGTTGGGAACATAAAGTTTCTCTTCAGTTGCAAACTCCACTCCATACATATATATGCGAAGGTACTAGCTCCAACTCGCTTTTACAGTGAAAATTGCAGGAACTTCAAACCGGCACTAGGAAACAGACTGAGAAACCAGAGTAAAAGTTTCTCCTGCAACCGTTCCCTTTGTGCTAGATGAACGAACGTCTCTCCATATGCTCATTTCTGAGAGATAAGTGTGTGTGAATGCCGTCCTGCACCTAGCTTGTTGGGAACACAAAGTTTCTCTTCAGTTGCAAACTACATCCCGTACATATATATAGGGAGGAACTAGCTCCAACCCGTTTTTACAGTGAAAACTGCAGGAACTTCAAACCGGCACTAGGAAACAGACTGAGAAACCAGAGTAAAATTTCTCCTGCAACCCGTTCCCTTTGTGCTAGATGAACGAACGTCTCTCCACATGCTCAGTTCTGAGAGATAAGTGTGTGTGAAAGCCGTGCTTCACCTAGCTTGTTGGGAACACAAAGATTCTCTTCAGTTGCAAACTCCACTCGATACATATATATGGGGGGGTACTAGCTCCAACTCTGTTTTACAGTGAAAACTGCAGGAACTTCAAACCGGCACTAGGAAACAGACTGAGAAACCAGAGTAAAAGTTTCTCCTGCAACCCGTTCTCTTTGTGCTAGATGAAAAAACGTCTCTCCACATGCTCAGTTCTGAGAGATAATTGTGTGTGAAAGCCGTCCTTCACATAGCTTGTTGGGAACACAAAGTTTCTCTTCAGTTGCAAACTCCACTCTATACATATATATGGGGAGGTACTAGCTCCAACTCGGTTTTACAGTGAAAACTGCAGGAACTTCAAACAGGCACTAGGTATCAGACTGAGAAACCAGAGTAAAAGTTTCTCCTGCAAACCGTTCCCTTTGTGCTAGATGAACGAACGTCTCTCCACATGCTCAGTTCTGAGAGATAAGTGTGTGTGAATGCCGTCCTGCACCTAGCTTGTTGGGAACACAAAGTTTCTCTTCAGTTGCAAACTCCACTATATACATATATATGGGGAGGTACAAGCTCCAACTCGGTTTTACAGTGAAAACTGCAGGAACTTCAAACCGGCACTAGGAAACAGACTGAGAAACCAGAGTAAAAGTTTCTCCTGCAACCCGTTCCCTTTGTGCTAGATGAACGAACGTCTCTCCACATGCTCAGTTCTGAGAGATAAGTGTGTGTGAAAGCCGTCCTTCACCTAGCTTGTTGGGAACACAAAGTTTCTCTTCAGTTGCAAACTCCACTCCATACATATATATGGGGAGGTACTAGCTCCAACTCGGTTTTACAGTGAAAACTGCAGGAACATCAAACCGGCACTAGGAAACAGACTGAAAAACCAGAGTAAAAGTTTCTCCTGCAAACCGTTCCCTTTGTGCTAGATGAACGAACGTCTCTCCACATGCTCAGTTCTGAGAGATAAGTGTGTGTGAAAGCCGTTCTTCACCTAGCTTGTCGGGAACACAAAGTTTCTCTTCAGTTGCAAACTCCACTCCATACATATATATGGGGAGGAACTAGCTCCAACTCGGTTTTACAGTGAAAAGTGCAGGAACTTCAAACCGGCACTAGGAAACAGACTGAGAAACCAGAGAAAAAGTTTCTCCTGCAACCCGTTCCCTTTGTGCTAGATGAACGAACGTCTCTCCACATGCTCAGTTCTGAGAGATAAGTGTGTGTGAAAGCCGTCCTTCACCTATCTTGTTAGGAATACAAAGTTTGTCTTCATTTGCACACTCCACTCGATACATATATATGGGGAGGTACTGGCTCCAACTCGGTTTTACAGTGAAAACTGCAGGAACATCAAACCGGCACTAGGAAACAGACTGAGAAACCAGAGTAAAAGTTTCTCCTGCAACCCGTTCCCTTTGTGCTAGATGAACGAACGTCTCTCCACATGCTCAGTTCTGAGAGATAAGTGTGTGTGAAAGCCGTCCTTCACCTAGCTTGTTGGGAACACAAAGTTTCTCTTCAGTTGCAAACTCCACTCCATACATATATATGGGGAGGAAATAGCTCCAACTCGGTTTTAGAGTGAAAACTGCAGGAACTTCAAACCGGCACTAGGAAACAGACTGAGAATCCAGAGAAAAATTTTTCCTGCAACCCGTTCCTTTTGAGCTAGATGAACGAACGTCTCTCCACATGCTCAGTTCTGAGAGATAAGTGTGTGTGAAAGCCGTCCTTCACCTAGCTTGTTGGGAACACAAAGTTTCTCTTCAGTTGCAAACTCCACTCCATACATATATATGGGGAGGAAATAGCTCCAACTCGGTTTTACAGTGAAAACTGCAGGAACTTCAAACCGGCACTAGGAAACTTACTGAGAAACCAGAGTAAAAGATTATCCTGCAACCCGTTCCCTTTGAGCTAGATGAACGAACGTCTCTCCACATGCTCAGTTCTGAGAGATAAGTGTGTGTGAAGCCGTCCTTCACCTAGCTTGTTGGGAACACAAAGCTTCTTTTCAGTTGCAAACTCCACTCCATACATATATATTCGAAAGTACTAGCTCCAACTCGCTTTTACAGTGAAAACACAGGAACTTCAAACCGGCACTAGGAAACAGACTGAGAAACCAGCGTAAAAGTTTCTCTTGCAACCCGTTCCCTTTGAGCTAGATGAACGAACGTCTCTCCACATGCTCAGTTCTGAGAGATAAGTGTGTGTGGAAGCCGTCATTCACCTAGCTTTTTGGGAACATAAAGTTTCTCTTCAGTTGCAAACTCCACTCCATACATATATATGCGAAGGTACTAGCTCCAACTCGCTTTTACAGTGAAAATTGCAGGAACTTCAAACCGGCACTAGGAAACAGACTGAGAAACCAGAGTAAAAGTTTCTCCTGCAACCGTTCCCTTTGTGCTAGATGAACGAACGTCTCTCCATATGCTCATTTCTGAGAGATAAGTGTGTGTGAATGCCGTCCTGCACCTAGCTTGTTGGGAACACAAAGTTTCTCTTCAGTTGATAACTCCTCTCCATACATATATATGCGAAGGTACTAGCTCCAACTCGATTTTACAGTGAAAACTGCAGGAACTTCAAACCGGCACTAGGAAACAGACTGAGAAACCAGAGTAAAAGTTTCTCCTGCAACCGTTCCCTTTGTGCTAGATGAACGAACGTCTCTCCATATGCTCAGTTCTGAGAGATAATTGTGTGTGAATGCCGTCCTGCACCTAGCTTGTAGGGAACACAAAGTTTCTCTTCAGTTGCAAACTCCACACCATACATATATATGGGGAGTTACTAGCTCCAACTGGGTTTTACAGTGAAAACTGCAGGAACTTCAAACAGGCACTAGGAATCAGACTGAGAAACCAGAGTAAAAGTTTCTCCTGCAAACCGTGCCCTTTGTGCTAGATGAACGAACGTCTCACCACAAGCTCAGTTCTGAGAGATAAGTGTGTGTGAATGCCGTCCTGCAAATAGCTTGTTGGGAACACAAAGTTTCTCTTCAGTTGCAAACTACATTCCGTACATATATATAGGGAGGAACTAGCTCCAACCCGTTTTACAGTGAAAACTGCAGGAACTTCAAACCGGCACTAGGAAACAGACTGAGAAACCAGAGTAAAAGTTTCTCCTGCAACCCGTTCCCTTTGTGCTAGATGAACGAACGTCTCTCCACATGCTCAGTTCTGAGAGATAAGTGTGTGTGAAAGCCGTCCTTCAGCTAGCTTGTTGGGAACACAAAGATTCTCTTCAGTTGCAAACTCCACTCGATACATATATATGGGAGGTCCTAGCTCCAACTCGGTTTTACAGTGAAAACTGCAGGAACTTCAAACCGGCACTAGGAAACAGACTGAGAAACCAGAGTAAAAGTTTCTCCTGCAACCCGTTCTCTTTGTGCTAGATGAAAAAACGTCTCTCCACATGCTCAGTTCTGAGAGATAATTGTGTGTGAAAGCCGTCCTTCACATAGATTGTTGGGAACACAAAGTTTCTCTTCAGTTGCAAACTCCACTCCATACATATATATGGGGAGGTACAAGCTCCAACTCGGTTTTACAGTGAAAACTGCAGGAACATCAAACCGGCACTAGGAAACAGACTGAAAAACCAGAGTAAATGTTTCTCCTGCAAACCGTTTCCTTTGTGCTAGATGAACGAACGTCTCTCCACATGCTCAGTTCTGAGAGATAAGTGTGTGTGAAAGCCGTCCTTCACCTAGCTTGTTGGGAACACAAAGCTTCTCTTCAGTTGCAAACTCCACTCCATACATATATATTCGAAAGTACTAGCTCCAACTCGCTTTTACAGTGAAAACACAGGAACTTCAAACCGGCACTAGGAAACAGACTGAGAAACCAGAGTAAAAGTTTCTCTTGCAACCCGTTCCCTTTGAGCTAGATGAACGAACGTCTCTCCACATGCTCAGTTCTGAGAGATAAGTGTGTGTGGAAGCCGTCATTCACCTAGCTTGTTGGGAACATAAAGTTTCTCTTCAGTTGCAAACTCCACTCCATACATATATATGCGAAGGTACTAGCTCCAACTCGCTTTTACAGTGAAAATTGCAGGAACTTCAAACCGGCACTAGGAAACAGACTGAGAAACCAGAGTAAAAGTTTCTCCTGCAACCGTTCCCTTTGTGCTAGATGAACGAACGTCTCTCCATATGCTCATTTCTGAGAGATAAGTGTGTGTGAATGCCGTCCTGCACCTAGCTTGTTGGGAACACAAAGTTTCTCTTCAGTTGATAACTCCTCTCCATACATATATATGCGAAGGTACTAGCTCCAACTCGATTTTACAGTGAAAACTGCAGGAACTTCAAACCGGCACTAGGAAACAGACTGAGAAACCAGAGTAAAAGTTTCTCCTGCAACCGTTCCCTTTGTGCTAGATGAAAGAACGTCTCTCCATATGCTCAGTTCTGAGAGATAATTGTGTGTGAATGCCGTCCTGCACCTAGCTTGTAGGGAACACAAAGTTTCTCTTCAGTTGCAAACTCCACACCATACATATATATGGGGAGGTACTAGCTCCAACTGGGTTTTACAGTGAAAACTGCAGGAACTTCAAACAGGCACTAGGAATCAGACTGAGAAACCAGAGTAAAAGTTTCTCCTGCAAACCGTGCCCTTTGTGCTAGATGAACGAACGTCTCACCACAAGCTCAGTTCTGAGAGATAAGTGTGTGTGAATGCCGTCCTGCAAATAGCTTGTTGGGAACACAAAGTTTCTCTTCAGTTGCAAACTACATTCCGTACATATATATAGGGAGGAACTAGCTCCAACCCGTTTTTACAGTGAAAACTGCAGGAACTTCAAACCGGCACTAGGAAACAGACTGAGAAACCAGAGTAAAAGTTTCTCCTGCAACCCGTTCCCTTTGTGCTAGATGAACGAACGTCTCTCCACATGCTCAGTTCTGAGAGATAAGTGTGTGTGAAAGCCGTCCTTCAGCTAGCTTGTTGGGAACACAAAGATTCTCTTCAGTTGCAAACTCCACTCGATACATATATATGGGAGGTCCTAGCTCCAACTCGGTTTTACAGTGAAAACTGCAGGAACTTCAACCCGGCACTAGGAAACAGACTGAGAAACCAGAGTAAAAGTTTCTCCTGCAACCCGTTCTCTTTGTGCTAGATGACAAAACGTCTCTCCACATGCTCAGTTCTGAGAGATAATTGTGTGTGAAAGCCGTCCTTCACATAGATTGTTGGGAACACAAAGTTTCTCTTCAGTTGCAAACTCCACTCCATACATATATATGGGGAGGTACAAGCTCCAACTCGGTTTTACAGTGAAAACTGCAGGAACATCAAACCGGCACTAGGAAACAGACTGAAAAACCAGAGTAAAAGTTTCTCCTGCAAACCGTTCCCTTTGTGCTAGATGAACGAACGTCTCTCCACATGCTCAGTTCTGAGAGATAAGTGTGTGTGAAAGCCGTCCTTCACCTAGCTTGTCGGGAACACAAAGTTTCTCTTCAGTTGCAAACTCCACTCCATACATATATATGGGGAGGAAATAGCTCCAACTCGGTTTTACAGTGAAAACTGCAGGAACTTCAAACCGGCACTAGGAAACTTACTGAGAAACCAGAGTAAAAGATTATCCTGCAACCCGTTCCCTTTGAGCTAGATGAACGAACGTCTCTCCACATGCTCAGTTCTGAGAGATAAGTGTGTGTGAAAGCCTTCCTTCACCTAGCTTGTTGGGAACACAAAGCTTCTCTTCAGTTGCAAACTCCACTCCATACATATATATTCGAAAGTACTAGCTCCAACTCGCTTTTACAGTGAAAACACAGGAATTTCAAACCGGCACTAGGAAACAGACTGAGAAACCAGAGTAAAAGTTTCTCTTGCAACCCGTTCCCTTTGAGCTAGATGAACGAACGTCTCTCCACATGCTCAGTTCTGAGAGATAAGTGTGTGTGGAAGCCGTCATTCACCTAGCTTGTTGGGAACATAAAGTTTCTCTTCAGTTGCAAACTCCACTCCATACATATATATGCGAAGGTACTAGCTCCAACTCGCTTTTACAGTGAAAATTGCAGGAACTTCAAACCGGCACTAGGAAACAGACTGAGAAACCAGAGTAAAAGTTTCTCCTGCAACCGTTCCCTTTGTGCTAGATGAACGAACGTCTCTCCATATGCTCATTTCTGAGAGATAAGTGTGTGTGAATGCCGTCCTGCACCTAGCTTGTTGGGAACACAAAGTTTCTCTTCAGTTGATAACTCCTCTCCATACATATATATGCGAAGGTACTAGCTCCAACTCGATTTTACAGTGAAAACTGCAGGAACTTCAAACCGGCACTAGGAAACAGACTGAGAAACCAGAGTAAAAGTTTCTCCTGCAACCGTTCCCTTTGTGCTAGATGAACGAACGTCTCTCCATATGCTCAGTTCTGAGAGATAATTGTGTGTGAATGCCGTCCTGCACCTAGCTTGTAGGGAACACAAAGTTTCTCTTCAGTTGCAAACTCCACTCCATACATATATATGGGGAGGTACTAGCTCCAACTGGGTTTTACAGTGAAAACTGCAGGAACTTCAAACAGGCACTAGGAATCAGACTGAGAAACCAGAGTAAAAGTTTCTCCTGCAAACCGTGCCCTTTGTGCTAGATGAACGAACGTCTCTCCACAAGCTCAGTTCTGAGAGATAAGTGTGTGTGAATGCCGTCCTGCAAATAGCTTGTTGGGAACACAAAGTTTCTCTTCAGTTGCAAACTACATTCCGTACATATATATAGGGAGGAACTAGCTCCAACCCGTTTTTACAGTGAAAAATGCAGGAACTTCAAACCGGCACTAGGAAACAGACTGAGAAACCAGAGTAAAAGTTTCTCCTGCTACCCGTTCCCTTTGTGCTAGATGAACGAAAGTCTCTCCACATGCTCAGTTCTGAGAGATAAGTGTGTGTGAAAGCCGTCCTTCAGCTAGCTTGTTGGGAACACAAAGATTCTCTTCAGTTGCAAACTCCACTCGATACATATATATGGGAGGTCCTAGCTCCAACTCGGTTTTACAGTGAAAACTGCAGGAACTTCAAACCGGCACTAGGAAACAGACTGAGAAACCAGAGTAAAAGTTTCCCCTGCAACCCGTTCCCTTTGTGCTAGATGAAAAAACGTCTCTCCACATGCTCAGTTCTGAGAGATATTTGTGTGTGAAAGCCGTCCTTCACATAGATTGTAGGGAACACAAAGTTTCTCTTCAGTTGCAAACTCCACTCCATACATATATATGGGGAGGTACTAGCTCCAAATCGGTTTTACAGTGAAAACTGCAGGAACTTCAAACAGGCACTAGGTATCAGACTGAGAAACCAGAGTAAAAGTTTCTCCTGCAAACCGTTCCCTTTGTGCTAGATGAACGAACGTCTCTCCACATGCTCAGTTCTGAGAGATAAGTGTGTGTGAATGCCGTCCTGCACCTAGCTTGTTGGGAACACAAAGTTTCTCTTCAGTTGCAAACTCCACTATATACATATATATGGGGAGGTACAAGCTCCAACTCGGTTTTACAGTGAAAACTGCAGGAACTTCAAACCGGCACTAGGAAACAGACTGAGAAACCAGAGTAAAAGTTTCTCCTGCAACCCGTTCCCTTTGTGCTAGATGAACGAACGTCTCTCCACATGCTCAGTTCTGAGAGATAAGTGTGTGTGAAAGCCGTCCTTCAACTAGCTTGTCGGGAACACAAAGTTTCTCTTCAGTTGCAAACTCCACTCCATACATATATATGGGGAGGAACTAGGTCCAACTCGGTTTTACAGTGAAAAGTGCAGGAACTTCAAACCGGCACTAGGAAACAGACTGAGAAACCAGAGTAAAAGTTTCTCCTGCAACCCTTTCCCTTTGTGCTAGATGAACGAACGTCTCTCCACATGCTCAGTTCTGAGAGATAAGTGTGTGTGAAAGCCGTCCTTCACCTATCTTGTTAGGAATACAAAGTTTGTCTTCAGTTGCACACTCCACTCGATACATATATATGGGGAGGTACTAGCTCCAACTCGGTTTTACAGTGAAAACTGCAGGAACATCAAACCGGCACTAGGAAACAGACTGAGAAACCAGAGTAAAAGTTTCTCCTGCAACCCGTTCACTTTGTGCTAGATGAACGAACGTCTCTCCACATGCTCAGTTCTGAGAGATAAGTGTGTGTGAAAGCCGTCCTTCACCTAGCTTGTTGGGAACACAAAGTTTCTCTTCAGTTGCAAACTCCACTCCATACATATATATGGGGAGGAAATAGCTCCAACTCGGTTTTAGAGTGAAAACTGCAGGAACTTCAAACCGGCACTAGGAAACAGACTGAGAATCCAGAGAAAAATTTTTCCTGCAACCCGTTCCCTTTGAGCTAGATGAACGAACGTCTCTCCACATGCTCAGTTCTGAGAGATAAGTTTGTGTGAAAGCCGTCCTTCACCTAGCTTGTTGGGAACACAAAGTTTCTCTTCAGTTGCAAACTCCACTCCATACATATATATGGGGAGGAAATAGCTCCAACTCGGTTTTACAGTGAAAACTGCAGGAACTTCAAACAGGCACTAGGAAACATATTGAGAAACCAGAGTAAAAGATTTTCCTGCAACCCGTTCCCTTTGAGCTAGATGAACGTACGTCTCTCCACATGCTCAGTTCTGAGAGATAAGTGTGTGTGAAAGCCGTCCTTCACCTAGCTTGTTGGGAACACAAAGCTTCTCTTCAGTTGCAAACTCCACTCCATACATATATATTCGAAAGTACTAGCTCCAACTCGCTTTTACAGTGAAAACACAGGAACTTCAATACGGCACTAGGAAACAGACTGAGAACCCAGAGTAAAAGTTTCTCCTGCAAACCGTTCCCTTTGTGCTAGATGAACGAACGTCTCTCCACATGCTCAGTTCTGAGAGATAAGTGTGCGTGAAAGCCGTCCTTCACCTTGTTTGTTTGGAACACAAAGTTTCCCTTCAGTTGCAAACTCCACTCCATACATATATATGGGGAGGTACTAGCTCCAACTCGGTTTTACAGTGAAAACTGCAGGAACTTCAAACCGGCACTAGGAAACAGACTGAGAAACCAGAGTAAAAGTTTCACCTGCAACCCGTTCCCTTTGTGCTAGATGAACGAACTTCTCTCCACATGCTCAGTTCTGGGAGATAAGTGTGTGTGAAAGCCGTCCTTCACCTTGCTTGTTGGGAACACAAAGTTTCTCTTCAGTTGTAAACTCCACTCGATACATATATATGGGTAGGTACTAGCTCCAACTCGGTTTTACAGTGAAAACTCAGGAACATCAAACCGGCACTAGGAAACAGACTGAGAAACCAGAGTAAAAGTTTCCCCTGCAACCCGTTCCAGTTGTGCTAGATGAACGAACGTCTCTCCACATGCTCAGTTCTGAGAGATAAATGTGTGTGAAAGCCGTCCTTCACATAACTTGTTAGGAATACAAAGTTTCTCTTCAGTTGCAAACTCCACTCCATACATATATATTCGAAAGTACTAGCTCCAAATCGGTTTTACAGTGAAAACTGCAGGGACTTCAAACCGGCTCTAGGAAACATACTGAGAAATCAGAGTAAAAGTTTCTCCTGCAACCCGTTCCCTTTGTGCTAGATGAACGAACGTCTCTCCACATGCTCAGTTCTGAGAGATAAGTGTGTGTGAAAGCCGTCCTTCACCTATCTTGTTAGGAATACTAAGTTTGTCTTCAGTTGCACACTCCACTCGATACATATATATGGGGAGGTAATAGCTCCAACTCGGTTTTACAGTGAAAACTGCAGGAACTTCAAACCGGCACTAGGAAACAGACTGTGAAACCAGAGTAAAAGTTTCTCCTGCAACCCGTTCCCTTTGAGCTAGATGAACGAACGTCTCTCCACATGCTCAGTTCTGAGAGATAAGTGTGTGTGAAAGCCGTCCTTCACCTAGCTTGTTGGGAACACAAAGTTTCTCTTCAGTTGCTAACTCCACTCCATACATATATATGGGGAGGAAATAGCTCCAACTCGGTTTTACAATGAAAACTGCAGGAACTTCAAACCGGCACTAGGAAACAGACTGAGAATCCAGAGTAAAAGTTTTTCCTGCAACCCGTTCCCTTTGAGCTAGATGAACGAACGTCTCTCCACATGCTCAGTTCTGAGAGATAAGTTTGTGTGAAAGCCGTCCTTCACATAACTTGTTAGGAATACAAAGTTTCTCTTCAGTTGCAAACTCCACTCCATACATATATATGCGAAAGTACTAGCTCCAACTCGGTTTTACAGTGAAAACTGCAGGGACTTCAAACCGGCACTAGGAAACATACTGAGAAACCAAAGTAAAAGTTTCTCCTGCAACCCGTTCCCTTTGTGCTAGATGAACGAACGTCTCTCCACATGCTCAGTTCTGAGAGATAAGTGTGTGTGAAAGCCGTCCTTCACCTAGCTTGTTGGGAACACAAAGTTTCTCTTAGGTTGCAAACTCCACTCCATACATATATATGGGGAGGTACAAGCTCCAACTCGGTTTTACAGTGAAAACTGCAGGAACATCAAACCGGCACTAGGAAACAGACTGAGAAACCAGAGTAAAAGTTTCTCCTGCAACCAGTTCCCTTTGTGCTAGATGAACGAACGTCTCTCCACATGCTCAGTTCTGAGAGAGAAGTGTGTGTGTGAAATCCGTCCTTCACCTAGCTTGTCGGGAACACAAAGTTTCTCTTCAGTTGCAAACTCCACTCCATACATATATATGGGGAGGAACTAGCTCCAACTCGGTTTTACATTGAAAAGTGCAGGAACTTCAAACCGGCACTAGGAAACAGACTGAGAAACCAGATTAAAAGTTTCTCCTGCAACCCGTTCCCTTTGTGCTAGATGAACGAACGTCTCTCCACATGCTCAGTTCTGAGAGATAAGTGTGTGTGAAAGCCGTCCTTCACCTATCTTGTTAGGAATACTAAGTTTGTCTTCTGTTGCACACTCCACTCGATACATATATATGGGGAGGTAATAGCTCCATCTCTGTTTTACAGTGAAAACTGCAGGAACTTCAAACCGGCACTAGGAAACAGACTGAGAAACCAGAGTAAAAGTTTCTCCTGCAACCCGTTCCCTTTGAGCTAGATGAACGAACGTCTCTACACATGCTCAGTTCTGAGGGATAATAGTGTTTGAAAGCCGTCCTTCACCTAGCTTGTTGGGAACACAAAGTTTCTCTTCAGTTGCAAACTCCACTCCATACATATATATGGGGAGGAAATAGCTCCAAATCGGTTTTACAGTGAAAACTGCAGGAACTTCAAACCGGCACTAGGAAACAGACTGAGAATCCAGAGTAAAAGTTTCTCCTGCAACCCGTTCCCTTTGTGCTAGATGAACGAACGTCACTCCACATGCTCAGTTCTGAGAGATAAGTGTGTGTGAAAGCCGTCCTTCACCTTGCTTGTTGGGAACACAAAGTTTCTCTTCAGTTGCAAACTCCACTCGATACATATATATGGGGAGGTACTAGCTCCAACTCGGTTTTACAGTGAAAACTGCAGGAACATCAAACCGGCACTAGGAATCAGACTGAGAAACCAGAGTAAAAGTTTCTCCTGCAACCCGTTCCATTTGTGCTAGATGAACGAACGTCTCTCCACATGCTCAGTACTGAGAGATAAGTGTGTGTGAAAGCCGTCCTTCATATAACTTGTTACGAATACAAAGTTTCTCTTCAGTTGCAAACTCCACTCCATACATATATATGCGAAAGTACTAGCTCCAATTCGGTTTTACAGTGAAAAGTGCAGTAACTTCAAACCGGCACTAGGAAAAAGACTGAGAAACCAGAGTAAAAGTTTCTCCTGCAACCAGTTAACTTTGTGCTACATGAACGAACGACTCTCCAAATGCTCAGGTCTGAGAGATAAGTGTGTGTGAAAGCCGTCCTTCACCTAGCTTGTTGGGAACACAAAGTTTCTCTTCAGTTCCAAACTCCACTCCATACATATATATTGGGAGGTACTGGCTCCAACTCGGTTTTGCAGTGAAAACTGCAGGAACTTCAAACCGGCACTAGGAAACAGACTGAGAAACCAGAGTAAAAGTTTCCCCTGCAACCCGTTTCCTTTGTGCTAGATGAACGAACGTCTCTCCACATGCTCAGTTCTGAGAGATAAGTGTGTGTGAAAGCCGTCCTTCACCTAGCTTGTTGGGAACACAAAGTTTCTCTTCAGTTGCAAACTCCACTCCATACATATATATAGGGAGGAACTAGCTCCAACTCGGTTTTACAGTGAAAACTGCAGGAACTTCAAACCGGCACTAGGAAACAGACTGAGAAACCAGAGTAAAAGTTTCTCCTGCAACCCGTTCCCTTTGTGCTAGATGAACGAACGTCTCTCCACATGCGCAGTTCTGAGAGCTAATGTGTGTGAAAGCCGTCCTTCAACTAGCTTGTTGGGAACACAAAGTTTCTCTTCAGTTGCAAACTCCACTCCATAAATATATATAGGGAGGAACTAGCTCCAACTCGGTTTTACAGTGAAAACTGCAGGAACTTCAAACCGACACTAGGAAACAGACTGAGAAACCAGAGTAAAAGCTTATCCTGCAACCCGTTCCCTTTTTGCTAGATGAACGAACGTCTATCCACATGCTCAGTTCTGAGAGATAAGTGTGTGTGAAAGCCGTCCTTCACCTAGCTTGTTGGGAACACAAAGTTTCTCTTCAGTTGCAAACACCACTCCATACATATATATAGGGAGGAACTAACTCCAACTCGGTTTTACAGTGAAAACTGCAGGAACTTCAAACCGGCACTAGGAAACAGACAGAGAAACCAGAGTAAAAGTTTCTCCTGCAACCCGTTCCCTTTGTGCTAGATGAACGAACGTCTCTCCACATGCTCAATTCTGAGAAATAATTGTGTGTGAATGCCGTCCTGCACCTAGCTTGTTGGGAACACAAAGTTTCTCTTCAGTTGACAACTCCACTCCATAAATATATATATGGGGAGGTACTAGATCCAACTCGGTTTTACAGTGAAAACTGCAGGAAATTCTAAACGGCACTAGGAAACAGACTGAAAACCCAGAGAAAATTTTTCTCCTGCAACCAGTTAACTTTGTGCTAGATGAACGAACGTCTCTCCACATGCTCTGTTCTGAGAGATAAGTGTGTGTGAATGCCGTCCTGCACCTAGCTTGTTGGGAACACAAAGTTTCTCTTCAGTTGCAAACTCCACTCCATACATATATATGGGGAGGTACTAGCTCCAACTCGGTTTTACAGTGAAAACTGCAGGAACTTCAAACCGGCACTAGGAAACAGACTGAGAAACCAGAGTAAAAGTTTCTCCTGCACCCCGTTCCCTTTGTGCTAGATGAACGAACGTCTCTCCACATGCTCAGTTCTGAGAGATAAGTGTGTGTGAAAGCCGTCCTTCAGCTAGCTTTTTGGGAACACAAAGTTTCTCTTAGGATGCAAACTCCACTCCATACATATATATGGGGAGGTACAAGCTCAAACTCGGTTTTGCAGTGAAAACTGCAGGAACTTCAAACCGGCACTAGGAAACAGACTGAGAAACCAGAGTAAAAGATTCTCCGGCAACCCGTTCCCTTTGTGTTAGATGAACGAACGTCTCTCCACATGCTCAGTTCTGAGAGATAAGTGTGTGTGAAAGCCGTCCTTCACCTGGCAAGTTGGGAACACAAAGTTTCTCTTCAGTTGCAAACTCCACTCCATAAATATATATATGTGGAGGTACTAGCTCCAACTCGGTTTTACAGAGAAAACTGCAGGTACTTCAAACCGGCACTATGAAACAGATTAAGAAACCAGAGTTAAAGTTTCTCCTGCAACCAGTTAAATTTGTGCTACATGAACGAACGTCTCTCCACCTGCTCAGTTCTGAGAGATAAGTGTGTTTGAAAGCCGTCCTTCACCTAGCTTGTTGGGAACACAAAGTTTCTCTTCAGTTGCAAACTCCACTCCATACATATATATGGGGAGGAACTAGCTCCAACTCGGTTTTACAGTGAAAACTGCAGGAACTTCAAACCGGCACTAGGAAACAGACTGAGAAACCAGAGTAAAAGTTTCTCCTTCAACCCGTTCCCTTTGTGCTAGATGAACGAACGTCTCTCCACATGCGCAGTTCTGAGAGATAAGTGTGTGTGAAAGCCGTCCTTCACCTTGCTTGTTGGGAACACAAAGTTTCTCTACAGTTGCAAACTCCACTCCATACATATATATGGGGAGGTACTAGCTCCAACTCGGTTTTACAGTGAAAACTGCAGGAACTTCAAACCGGCACTAGGACACAGACTGAGAAACCAGAGTAAAAGTTTCTCCTGTAAACCGTTCCCTTTGTGCTAGATGAACGAACGTCTCTTCACATGCTCAGTTCTGAGAGATAAGTGTGTGTGAAAGCCGTCCTTCACCTAGCTTGTTGGGAACACAAAGTTTCTCTTCAGTTGCAAACCCCACTCCATACATATATATGGGGTGGTACTAGCTCCAACTCGGTTTTACAGTGAAAACTGCAGGAAATTCAAACCGGCACTAGGAAAGAGACCGAGAATCCAGAGTAAAAGTTTCTCCTGCAACCCGTTCCTTTTGTGCTAGATGAACGAACGTCTATCCACATGCTCAGTTCTGAGAGATAAGTGTGTGTGAAAGCCGTCCTTCACTTAACTTGTTGGGAACACAAAGTTTCTCTTCAGTTGCAAACTCCACTCCATACATATATATGGGGAGGTACTAGCTCCAACTCGGTTTTACAGTGAAAACTGCAGGAACTTCAAACCGGCACTAGGAAACAGACTGAGAAACCAGAGTAAAAGTTTCTCCTGCAACCCGTTCCCTTTGTGCTAGATGAACGAACGTCTCTCCACATGCTCAGTTCTGAGAGATAAGTGTGTGTGAAAGCCGTCTTTCACATAGCTTGTTGGGAACACAAAGTTTCCCTTCATTTGCAAACTCCACTCCATAAATATATATATGGGGAGGTACTAGTTCCAACTCGGTTTTACAGTGAAATCTGCAGGAAATTCTAAACAGCACTGGGAAACAGACTGAGAAACCAGAGTAAAAGTTTCTCCTGCAACCAGTTAACTTTGTGCTACATGAACGAACGACTCTCCAAATGCTCAGGTCTGAGAGATAAGTGTGTGTGAAAGCCGTCCTTCACCTAGCTTGTTGGGAACACAAAGTTTCTCTTCAGTTCCAAACTCCACTCCATACATATATATTGGGAGGTACTAGCTCCAACTCGGTTTTGCAGTGAAAACTGCAGGAACTTCAAACCGGCACTAGGAAACAGACTGAGAAACCAGAGTAAAAGTTTCCCCTGCAACCCGTTTCCTTTGTGCTAGATGAACGAACGTCTCTCCACATGCTCAGTTCTGAGAGATAAGTGTGTGTGAAAGCCGTCCTTCACCTAGCTTGTTGGGAACACAAAGTTTCTCTTCAGTTGCAAACTCCACTCCATACATATACATGGGGAGGTACTAGCTCCAACTCGGTTTTACAGTGAAAACTGCAGGAACTTCAAACCGGCACTAGGAAACAGACTGAGAAACCAGAGTAAAAGTTTCTCCTGCAACCCGTTTCCTTTGTGCTAGATGAACGAACGTCTCTCCACATGCTCAGTTCTGAGAGAAAAGAGTGTGTGAAAGCCGTCCTTCACCTAGCTTGTTGGGAACACAAAGTTTCTCTTCAGTTGCAAACTCCACTCCATACATATACATGGGGAGGTACTAGCTCCAACTCGGTTTTACAGTGAAAACTGCAGGAACTTCAAACCGGCACTAGGAAACAGACTGAGAAACCAGAGTAGAAGTTTCTCCTGCAACCCGTTCCCTTGGTGCTAGACGAACGAACGTCTCTCCACATGCTCAGTTCAGAGAGAAAAGAGTGTGTGAAAGCCGTCCTTCACCTAGCTTGTTGGGAACACAAAGTTTCTCTTCAGTTGCAAACTCCACTCTATACTTATTTATGGGGAGGTACTAGCTCCAACTCGGTTTTACAGTGAAAACTGCAGGAACTTCAAACCGGCACTAGGAAACAGACTGAGAAACCAGAGTAAAAGTTTCTCCTGCAACCCGTTCCCTTTGTGCTAGATGAACGAACGTCTCTCCACATGCTCAGTTCTGAGAGATAAGTGGGTGTGAAAGCCGTCCTTCACCTAGCTTGTTGGGAACACAAATTTTCTCTTCAGTTGCAAACTCTAATCCATAAATATATATGGGGAGGTACTAGCTCAAACTCAGTTTTACAGTGAAAAGTGCAGGAAATTCATACCGGCACTAGGAAACAGACTGAGAAACCAGATTAAAAGTTTCTCCTGCAAACAGTTCCCTTTGTGCTAGATGAACGAACGTCTCTCCACATGCTCAGTTCTGAGAGATAATTGTGTGTGAATGCCGTCCTGCACCTAGCTTTTTGGGAACACAAAGTTTCTCTTCAGTTGCAAACTCCACTCCATACACATATATGGGGAAGTACTAGCTCCAACTCGGTTTTACAGTGAAAACTTCAGGAAATTCTAAACGGCACTAGGAAACAGACTGAAAACCCTGAGGAAAAGTTTCTCCTGCAAACCGTTCCGTTTGTGTTAGATGAACGAACGTCTCTCCACATGCTCAGTTCTGAGAAATAAGTGTGTGTGAAAGCCGTCCTTCACCTAGCTTTTTGGGAACACAAAGTTTCTCTTCAGTTGCAAACTCCACTCTATACTTATTTATGGGGAGGTACTAGCTCCAACTCGGTTTTACAGTGAAAACTGCAGGAACTTCAAACCGGCACTAGGAAACAGACTGAGAAACCAGAGTAAAAGTTTCTCCTGCAACCCGTTCCCTTTGTGCTAGATGAACGAACGTCTCTCCACATGCTCAGTTCTGAGAGAGAAGTGTGTGTGTGAAATCCGTCCTTCACCTAGCTTGTCGGGAACACAAAGTTTCTCTTCAGTTGCAAACTCCACTCCATACATATATATGGGGAGGAACTAGCTCCAACTCGGTTTTACATTGAAAAGTGCAGGAACTTCAAACCGGCACTAGGAAACAGACTGAGAAACCAGATTAAAAGTTTCTCCTGCAACCCGTTCCCTTTGTGCTAGATGAACGAACGTCTCTCCACATGCTCAGTTCTGAGAGATAAGTGTGTGTGAAAGCCGTCCTTCACCTATCTTGTTAGGAATACTAAGTTTGTCTTCTGTTGCACACTCCACTCGATACATATATATGGGGAGGTAATAGCTCCATCTCTGTTTTACAGTGAAAACTGCAGGAACTTCAAACCGGCACTAGGAAACAGACTGAGAAACCAGAGTAAAAGTTTCTCCTGCAACCCGTTCCCTTTGAGCTAGATGAACGAACGTCTCTACACATGCTCAGTTCTGAGGGATAATAGTGTTTGAAAGCCGTCCTTCACCTAGCTTGTTGGGAACACAAAGTTTCTCTTCAGTTGCAAACTCCACTCCATACATATATATGGGGAGGAAATAGCTCCAAATCGGTTTTACAGTGAAAACTGCAGGAACTTCAAACCGGCACTAGGAAACAGACTGAGAATCCAGAGTAAAAGTTTCTCCTGCAACCCGTTCCCTTTGTGCTAGATGAACGAACGTCACTCCACATGCTCAGTTCTGAGAGATAAGTGTGTGTGAAAGCCGTCCTTCACCTTGCTTGTTGGGAACACAAAGTTTCTCTTCAGTTGCAAACTCCACTCGATACATATATATGGGGAGGTACTAGCTCCAACTCGGTTTTACAGTGAAAACTGCAGGAACATCAAACCGGCACTAGGAATCAGACTGAGAAACCAGAGTAAAAGTTTCTCCTGCAACCCGTTCCATTTGTGCTAGATGAACGAACGTCTCTCCACATGCTCAGTACTGAGAGATAAGTGTGTGTGAAAGCCGTCCTTCATATAACTTGTTACGAATACAAAGTTTCTCTTCAGTTGCAAACTCCACTCCATACATATATATGCGAAAGTACTAGCTCCAATTCGGTTTTACAGTGAAAAGTGCAGTAACTTCAAACCGGCACTAGGAAAAAGACTGAGAAACCAGAGTAAAAGTTTCTCCTGCAACCAGTTAACTTTGTGCTACATGAACGAACGACTCTCCAAATGCTCAGGTCTGAGAGATAAGTGTGTGTGAAAGCCGTCCTTCACCTAGCTTGTTGGGAACACAAAGTTTCTCTTCAGTTCCAAACTCCACTCCATACATATATATTGGGAGGTACTGGCTCCAACTCGGTTTTGCAGTGAAAACTGCAGGAACTTCAAACCGGCACTAGGAAACAGACTGAGAAACCAGAGTAAAAGTTTCCCCTGCAACCCGTTTCCTTTGTGCTAGATGAACGAACGTCTCTCCACATGCTCAGTTCTGAGAGATAAGTGTGTGTGAAAGCCGTCCTTCACCTAGCTTGTTGGGAACACAAAGTTTCTCTTCAGTTGCAAACTCCACTCCATACATATATATAGGGAGGAACTAGCTCCAACTCGGTTTTACAGTGAAAACTGCAGGAACTTCAAACCGGCACTAGGAAACAGACTGAGAAACCAGAGTAAAAGTTTCTCCTGCAACCCGTTCCCTTTGTGCTAGATGAACGAACGTCTCTCCACATGCGCAGTTCTGAGAGCTAATGTGTGTGAAAGCCGTCCTTCAACTAGCTTGTTGGGAACACAAAGTTTCTCTTCAGTTGCAAACTCCACTCCATAAATATATATAGGGAGGAACTAGCTCCAACTCGGTTTTACAGTGAAAACTGCAGGAACTTCAAACCGACACTAGGAAACAGACTGAGAAACCAGAGTAAAAGCTTATCCTGCAACCCGTTCCCTTTTTGCTAGATGAACGAACGTCTATCCACATGCTCAGTTCTGAGAGATAAGTGTGTGTGAAAGCCGTCCTTCACCTAGCTTGTTGGGAACACAAAGTTTCTCTTCAGTTGCAAACACCACTCCATACATATATATAGGGAGGAACTAACTCCAACTCGGTTTTACAGTGAAAACTGCAGGAACTTCAAACCGGCACTAGGAAACAGACAGAGAAACCAGAGTAAAAGTTTCTCCTGCAACCCGTTCCCTTTGTGCTAGATGAACGAACGTCTCTCCACATGCTCAATTCTGAGAAATAATTGTGTGTGAATGCCGTCCTGCACCTAGCTTGTTGGGAACACAAAGTTTCTCTTCAGTTGACAACTCCACTCCATAAATATATATATGGGGAGGTACTAGATCCAACTCGGTTTTACAGTGAAAACTGCAGGAAATTCTAAACGGCACTAGGAAACAGACTGAAAACCCAGAGAAAATTTTTCTCCTGCAACCAGTTAACTTTGTGCTAGATGAACGAACGTCTCTCCACATGCTCTGTTCTGAGAGATAAGTGTGTGTGAATGCCGTCCTGCACCTAGCTTGTTGGGAACACAAAGTTTCTCTTCAGTTGCAAACTCCACTCCATACATATATATGGGGAGGTACTAGCTCCAACTCGGTTTTACAGTGAAAACTGCAGGAACTTCAAACCGGCACTAGGAAACAGACTGAGAAACCAGAGTAAAAGTTTCTCCTGCACCCCGTTCCCTTTGTGCTAGATGAACGAACGTCTCTCCACATGCTCAGTTCTGAGAGATAAGTGTGTGTGAAAGCCGTCCTTCAGCTAGCTTTTTGGGAACACAAAGTTTCTCTTAGGATGCAAACTCCACTCCATACATATATATGGGGAGGTACAAGCTCAAACTCGGTTTTGCAGTGAAAACTGCAGGAACTTCAAACCGGCACTAGGAAACAGACTGAGAAACCAGAGTAAAAGATTCTCCGGCAACCCGTTCCCTTTGTGTTAGATGAACGAACGTCTCTCCACATGCTCAGTTCTGAGAGATAAGTGTGTGTGAAAGCCGTCCTTCACCTGGCAAGTTGGGAACACAAAGTTTCTCTTCAGTTGCAAACTCCACTCCATAAATATATATATGTGGAGGTACTAGCTCCAACTCGGTTTTACAGAGAAAACTGCAGGTACTTCAAACCGGCACTATGAAACAGATTAAGAAACCAGAGTTAAAGTTTCTCCTGCAACCAGTTAAATTTGTGCTACATGAACGAACGTCTCTCCACCTGCTCAGTTCTGAGAGATAAGTGTGTTTGAAAGCCGTCCTTCACCTAGCTTGTTGGGAACACAAAGTTTCTCTTCAGTTGCAAACTCCACTCCATACATATATATGGGGAGGAACTAGCTCCAACTCGGTTTTACAGTGAAAACTGCAGGAACTTCAAACCGGCACTAGGAAACAGACTGAGAAACCAGAGTAAAAGTTTCTCCTTCAACCCGTTCCCTTTGTGCTAGATGAACGAACGTCTCTCCACATGCGCAGTTCTGAGAGATAAGTGTGTGTGAAAGCCGTCCTTCACCTTGCTTGTTGGGAACACAAAGTTTCTCTACAGTTGCAAACTCCACTCCATACATATATATGGGGAGGTACTAGCTCCAACTCGGTTTTACAGTGAAAACTGCAGGAACTTCAAACCGGCACTAGGACACAGACTGAGAAACCAGAGTAAAAGTTTCTCCTGTAAACCGTTCCCTTTGTGCTAGATGAACGAACGTCTCTTCACATGCTCAGTTCTGAGAGATAAGTGTGTGTGAAAGCCGTCCTTCACCTAGCTTGTTGGGAACACAAAGTTTCTCTTCAGTTGCAAACCCCACTCCATACATATATATGGGGTGGTACTAGCTCCAACTCGGTTTTACAGTGAAAACTGCAGGAAATTCAAACCGGCACTAGGAAAGAGACCGAGAATCCAGAGTAAAAGTTTCTCCTGCAACCCGTTCCTTTTGTGCTAGATGAACGAACGTCTATCCACATGCTCAGTTCTGAGAGATAAGTGTGTGTGAAAGCCGTCCTTCACTTAACTTGTTGGGAACACAAAGTTTCTCTTCAGTTGCAAACTCCACTCCATACATATATATGGGGAGGTACTAGCTCCAACTCGGTTTTACAGTGAAAACTGCAGGAACTTCAAACCGGCACTAGGAAACAGACTGAGAAACCAGAGTAAAAGTTTCTCCTGCAACCCGTTCCCTTTGTGCTAGATGAACGAACGTCTCTCCACATGCTCAGTTCTGAGAGATAAGTGTGTGTGAAAGCCGTCTTTCACATAGCTTGTTGGGAACACAAAGTTTCCCTTCATTTGCAAACTCCACTCCATAAATATATATATGGGGAGGTACTAGTTCCAACTCGGTTTTACAGTGAAATCTGCAGGAAATTCTAAACAGCACTGGGAAACAGACTGAGAAACCAGAGTAAAAGTTTCTCCTGCAACCAGTTAACTTTGTGCTACATGAACGAACGACTCTCCAAATGCTCAGGTCTGAGAGATAAGTGTGTGTGAAAGCCGTCCTTCACCTAGCTTGTTGGGAACACAAAGTTTCTCTTCAGTTCCAAACTCCACTCCATACATATATATTGGGAGGTACTAGCTCCAACTCGGTTTTGCAGTGAAAACTGCAGGAACTTCAAACCGGCACTAGGAAACAGACTGAGAAACCAGAGTAAAAGTTTCCCCTGCAACCCGTTTCCTTTGTGCTAGATGAACGAACGTCTCTCCACATGCTCAGTTCTGAGAGATAAGTGTGTGTGAAAGCCGTCCTTCACCTAGCTTGTTGGGAACACAAAGTTTCTCTTCAGTTGCAAACTCCACTCCATACATATACATGGGGAGGTACTAGCTCCAACTCGGTTTTACAGTGAAAACTGCAGGAACTTCAAACCGGCACTAGGAAACAGACTGAGAAACCAGAGTAAAAGTTTCTCCTGCAACCCGTTTCCTTTGTGCTAGATGAACGAACGTCTCTCCACATGCTCAGTTCTGAGAGAAAAGAGTGTGTGAAAGCCGTCCTTCACCTAGCTTGTTGGGAACACAAAGTTTCTCTTCAGTTGCAAACTCCACTCCATACATATACATGGGGAGGTACTAGCTCCAACTCGGTTTTACAGTGAAAACTGCAGGAACTTCAAACCGGCACTAGGAAACAGACTGAGAAACCAGAGTAGAAGTTTCTCCTGCAACCCGTTCCCTTGGTGCTAGACGAACGAACGTCTCTCCACATGCTCAGTTCAGAGAGAAAAGAGTGTGTGAAAGCCGTCCTTCACCTAGCTTGTTGGGAACACAAAGTTTCTCTTCAGTTGCAAACTCCACTCTATACTTATTTATGGGGAGGTACTAGCTCCAACTCGGTTTTACAGTGAAAACTGCAGGAACTTCAAACCGGCACTAGGAAACAGACTGAGAAACCAGAGTAAAAGTTTCTCCTGCAACCCGTTCCCTTTGTGCTAGATGAACGAACGTCTCTCCACATGCTCAGTTCTGAGAGATAAGTGGGTGTGAAAGCCGTCCTTCACCTAGCTTGTTGGGAACACAAATTTTCTCTTCAGTTGCAAACTCTAATCCATAAATATATATGGGGAGGTACTAGCTCAAACTCAGTTTTACAGTGAAAAGTGCAGGAAATTCATACCGGCACTAGGAAACAGACTGAGAAACCAGATTAAAAGTTTCTCCTGCAAACAGTTCCCTTTGTGCTAGATGAACGAACGTCTCTCCACATGCTCAGTTCTGAGAGATAATTGTGTGTGAATGCCGTCCTGCACCTAGCTTTTTGGGAACACAAAGTTTCTCTTCAGTTGCAAACTCCACTCCATACACATATATGGGGAAGTACTAGCTCCAACTCGGTTTTACAGTGAAAACTTCAGGAAATTCTAAACGGCACTAGGAAACAGACTGAAAACCCTGAGGAAAAGTTTCTCCTGCAAACCGTTCCGTTTGTGTTAGATGAACGAACGTCTCTCCACATGCTCAGTTCTGAGAAATAAGTGTGTGTGAAAGCCGTCCTTCACCTAGCTTTTTGGGAACACAAAGTTTCTCTTCAGTTGCAAACTCCACTCTATACTTATTTATGGGGAGGTACTAGCTCCAACTCGGTTTTACAGTGAAAACTGCAGGAACTTCAAACCGGCACTAGGAAACAGACTGAGAAACCAGAGTAAAAGTTTCTCCTGCAACCCGTTTCCTTTGTGCTAGATGAACGAACGTCTCTCCACATGCTCAGTTCTGAGAGAAAAGAGTGTGTGAAAGCCGTCCTTCACCTAGCTTGTTGGGAACACAAATTTTCTCTTCAGTTGCAAACTCTAATCCATAAATATATATGGGGAGGTACTAGCTCAAACTCAGTTTTACAGTGAAAAGTGCAGGAAATTCATACCGGCACTAGGAAACAGACTGAGAAACCAGATTAAAAGTTTCTCCTGCAAACAGTTCCCTTTGTGCTAGATGAACGAACGTCTCTCCACATGCTCAGTTCTGAGAGATAATTGTGTGTGAATGCCGTCCTGCACCTAGCTTTTTGGGAACACAAAGTTTCTCTTCAGTTGCAAACTCCACTCCATACACATATATGGGGAAGTACTAGCTCCAACTCGGTTTTACAGTGAAAACTTCAGGAAATTCTAAACGGCACTAGGAAACAGACTGAAAACCCTGAGGAAAAGTTTCTCCTGCAAACCGTTCCGTTTGTGTTAGATGAACGAACGTCTCTCCACATGCTCAGTTCTGAGAAATAAGTGTGTGTGAAAGCCGTCCTTCACCTAGCTTTTTGGGAACACAAAATTTCTCTTAGGTTGCAAACTCCACTCCATACATATATATGGGGAGGTACAAGCTCAAACTCGGTTTTGCAGTGAAAACTGCAGGAACTTCAAACCGGCACTAGGAAACAGACTGAGAAACCAGAGTAAAAGTTTCTCCTGCAACCCGTTCCCTTTGTGCTAGATGAACGAAAGTCTCTCCACATGCTCAGTTCTGAGAGATAAGTGTGTGTGAAAGCCGTCCTTCACATAGCTTGTTGGGAACACAAAGTTTCTCTACAGTTGCAAACTCCACTCGATACATATATATGGGGAGGAACTAGCTCCAACTCGGTTTTACAGTGAAAACTGCAGGAACTTCAAACCGGCACTAGGAAACAGACTGAGAAACCAGAGTAGAAGTTTCTCCTGCAACCCGTTCACATTGTGCTAGATGAACGAACGTCTCTCCACATGCTCAGTTCTGAGAGATAAGAGTGTGTGAAAGCCGTCCTTCAACTAGCTTGTTGGGAACACAAAGTTTCTCTTCAGTTGCAAACTCCAATCTATACATATTTATGGGAGGTACTAGCTCCAACTCGGTTTTACAGTGAAAACTGCAGGAACTTCAAACCGGCACTAGGAAACAGACTGAGAAACCAGACTAAAAGTTTCTCCTGCAACACGTTCCCTTTGTGCTAGATGAACGAACGTCTCTCCAAATGCTCAGTTCTGAGAGATAAGTGGGTGTGAAAGCCGTCCTTCACCTAGCTTGTTGGGAACACAAAGTTTCTCTTCAGTTGCAAACTCCACTCCATATATATATATGGGGAGGTACTAGCTCAAACTCGGTTTTACAGTGAAAAGTGCAGGAAATTCATACCGGCACTAGGAAACAGACTGAGAAACCAAAGTAAAAGTTTCTCCTGCAAACAGTTCCCTTTGTGCTAGATGAACGAACGTCTCTCCACATGCTCAGTTCTGAGAGATAATTGTGTGTGAATGCCGTCCTGCACCTAGCTTTTTGGGAACACAAAGTTTCTCTTCAGTTGCAAACTCCAATCCATACATATATATGGGGAAGTACTAGCTCCAACTCGGTTATACAGTGAAAACTGCAGGAAATTCTAAACGGCACTAGGAAACAGGCTGAAAACCCTGAGTAAAAGTTTCTCCTGCAACCCGTTCCCTTTGTGTTAGATGAACGATCGTCTCTCCACATGCTCAGTACTGAGAGATAAGTGTGTGTGAAAGCCGTCCTTCACCTAGCTTTTTGGGAACACAAAATTTCTCTTAGGTTGCAAATTCCACTCCATACATATATATGGGGAGGTACAATCTCAAACTCGGTTTTGCAGTGAAAACTGCAGGAACTTCAAACCGGCACTAGGAAACAGACTGAGAAACCAGAGTAAAAGTTTCTCCTGCAACTCGTTCCCTTTGTGCTAGATGAACGAAAGTCTCTCCACATGCTCAGTTCTGAGAGATAAGTGTGTGTGAAAGCCGTCCTTAACCTAGCTTGTTGGGAACACAAAGTTTCTCTACAGATGCAAACTCCACTCTATACATATATATGTGGAGGAACTAGCTCCAACTCGGTTTTACAGTGAAAATTGCAGGAACTTCAAACCGGCACTAGGAAACAGACTGAGAAACCAGAGTAAAAGTTTCTCCTGCAACCCGTTCCCTTTGTGCTAGATGAACGAACGTCTCTCCACATGCTCAGTTCTGAGAGATAAGTGTGTGTGAATGCCGTCCTCCACCTAGCAAGTTGGGAACACAAAGTTTCTCTTCAGTTGCAAAATCCACTCCATAAATATATATATGTGGAGGTACTAGCTCCAACTCGGTTTTACAGTGAAAACTGCAGGAACTTCAAACCGGCACTAGGAAACAGACTGAGAAACCAGAGTAAAAGTTTCTCCTGCAACCAGTTAACTTTGTGCTACATGAACGAACGTCTCTCCACATGCTCAGTTCTGAGAGATAAGTGTGTTTGAAAGCCGTCCTTCACCTAGCTTGTTGGGAACACAAAGTTTCTCTTCAGTTGCAAACTCCACTCCATACATATATATGGGGAGGAACTAGCTCCAACTCGGTTTTACAGTGAAAACTGCAGGATCTTCAAACCGGCACTAGGAAACAGACTGAGAAACCAGAGTAAAAGTTTCTCCTGCAACCCGTTCCCTTTGTGCTAGATGAACGAACGTCTATCCACATGCTCAGTTCTGAGAGATAAGTGTGTGTGAAAGCCGTCCTTCACCTTGCTTGTTGGGAACACAAAGTTTCTCTTCAGTTGCAAACTCCACTCGATACATATATATGGGTAGGTACTAGCTCCAACTCGGTTTTACAGTGAAAACTGCAGGAACTTCAA
The DNA here is from genome assembly GCF_048773025.1 of Camelus bactrianus. Classification (NCBI taxonomy): domain Eukaryota; kingdom Metazoa; phylum Chordata; class Mammalia; order Artiodactyla; family Camelidae; genus Camelus; species Camelus bactrianus. Next base: position 5,324,846 of record NC_133569.1, read on the forward strand.
ACCGGCACTAGGAAACAGACTGAGAAACCAGAGTAAAAGTTTCTCCTGCAACCCGTTCCCTTTGTGCTAGATGAACAAACGTCTCTCCACATGTTCATTTCTGAGAGATATGTGTGTGTGAAAGCCGTCCTTCACCTAGCTTGTTGGGAACACAAAGTTTCTCTTCAGTTGCAAACTCCACTCCATACATATATATGGGGAGGTACTAGCTCCAACTCGGTTTAACAGTGAAAACTGCAGGAACTTCAAACCGGCACTAGGAAAGAGTCCGAGAAACCAGAGTAAAAGTTTCTCCTGCAACCCGTTCCTTTTGTGCTAGATGAACGAACGTCTATCCACATGCTCAGTTCTGAGAGATAAGTGTGTGTGAAAGCCGTCCTTCACCTAACTTTTTGGGAACACAAAGTTTCTCTTAGGTTGCAAACTCCACTCCATACATATATATGGGGAGGTACTAGCTCAAACTCGGATTTCCAGTGAAAACTGCAGGAACTTAAAACCGGCACTATGAAACAGACTGAGAAACCAGAGTAAAAGTTTCTCCTGCAACCCGTTCCCTTTGTGCTAGATGAACGAACGTCTCTCCACATGCTCAGTTCTGAGAGATAAGTGTGTGTGAAAGCCGTCCTTCACCTAGCTTGTTGGGAACACAAAGATTCTCTTAGGTTGCAAACTCCACTCCATACATATATATGGGGAGGTACAAGCTCAAACTCGGTTTTGCAGTGAAAAATGCAGGCACATCAAACCGGCACTAGGAAACAGACTGAGAAACCAGAGTAAAAGTTTCCCCTGCAACCCGTTCCCTTTGTGCTAGATGAACGAACGTCTCTCCACATGCTCAGTTCTGAGAGATAAGTGTGTGTGAATGCCGTCCTTCACCTAGCTTTTGGGGAACACAAAGTTTCTCTTCAGTTGCAAACTCTACTCCATATATATATATGGGGAGGTACTAGCTCCAACTCGGTTTTACAGTGAAAACTGCAGGAACTTCAAACTGGCACTAGGAAACAGACTGAGAAACTACAGTAAAATTTTCTCCTGCAACCCGTTCCCTTTGTGCTAGATGAACGAAAGTTTCTCCACATGCTCAGTTCTGAGAGATAAGTGTGTGTGAATGCCGTCCTGCACGTAGCTGGTTGGGAACACAAAGTTTCTCTTCAGTTGCAAACTCCACTCCATAAATATATATATGGGGATGTACTAGTTCCAACTCGGTTTTACAGTGAAATCTGCAGGAAATTCTAAACGGCACTAGGAAACAGACTGAGAAACCAGAGTAAAAGTTTCTCCTGCAACCAGTTAACTTTGTGCTACATGAACGAACGTCTCTCCACATGCTCAGTTCTGAGAGATAAGTGTGTGTGAAAGCAGTCCTTCACCTAGCTTGTTGGGAACACAAAGTTTCTCTTCAGTTCCAAACTCCACTCCATACATATATATTGGGAGGTACTAGCTCCAACTCGGTTTTGCAGTGAAAACTGCAGGAACTTCAAACCGGCACTAGGAAACAGACTGAGAATCCAGAGTAAAAATTTCTCCTGCAACCCGTTTCTTTTGTGCTAGATGAATGAACGTCTCTCCACATGCTCAGTTCTGAGAGATAAGTGTGTGTTAAAGCCGTCCTGCACCTAGCTTGTTGGGAACACAAAGTTTCTCTTCAGTTGCAAACTCCACTCCATACATATACATGGGGAAGTACTAGCTCTAACTCGTTTTTACAGTGAAAACTGCAGGAAATTCAAACCGGCACTAGGAAACAGACTGAGAAACCAGAGTAAAAATTTCTCCTGCAACCCGTTCCCTTGGTGCTAGACGAACGAACGTCTCTCCACATGCTCAGTTCTGAGAGATAATAGTGTGTGAAAGCCGTCCTTCACCTATCTTGTTGGGAACACAAAGTTTCTCTTCAGTTGCAAACTCCACTCTATACATATTTATGGGGAGGTACTAGCTCCAACTCGTTTTTACAGTGAAAACTGCAGGAACTTCAAACCGGCACTAGGAAACAGACTGAGAAACCAGAGTAAAAGTTTCTCCTGCAACCCGTTCCCTTTGTGCTAGATGAACGAACGTCTCTCCACATGCTCAGTTCTGAGAAATAAGTGGGTGTGAAAGCCGACCTTCACTTAGCTTGTTGGGAACACAAAGTTTCTCTTCAGTTGCAAACTCCACTCCATACATATATATGGGGAGGTACTAGCTCAAACTCGGTTCTACAGTGAAAAGTGCAGGAAATTCATACCGGCACTAGGAAACAGACTGAGAAACCAGAGTAAAAGTTTCTCCTGCAAACAGTTCCCTTTGAGCTAGATGAACGAACGTCTCTCCACATGCTCAGTTCTGAGAGATAATTGTGTGTGAATGCCGTCCTGCACTTAGCTTGTTGGGAACACAAAGTTTCTCTTCAGTTGCAAACTCCACTCCATACATATATATGGGGAAGTACTAGCTCCAACTCGGTTTTACAGTGAAAACTGCAGGAAATTCTAAACGGCACTAGGAAACAGACTGAAAACCCTGAGTAAAAGTTTCTCCTGCAACCCGTTCCCTTTGTGTTAGATGAACGAACGTCTCCCCACATGCTCAGTTCTGAGAGATAAGTGTGTGTGAAAGCCGTCCTTCACCTAGCTTTTTGGGAACACAAAGTTTCTCTTAGGTTGCAAACTCCACTCCATACATATATATGGGGAGGTACAAGATCAAACTCGGTTTTGCAGTGAAAATTGCAGGAACTTCAAACCGGCACTAGGAAACAGACCGAGAAACCAGAGTAAAAGTTTCTCCTGCAACCCGTTCCCTTTGTGCTAGATGAACGAAAGTCTCTCCACATGCTCAGTTCTGAGAGATAAGTGTGTGTGAAAGCCGTCCTTAACCTAGCTTGTTGGGAACACAAAGTTTCTCTACAGATGCAAACTCCACTCTATACATATATATGGGGAGGAACTAGCTCCAACTCGGTTTTACAGTGAAAACTGCAGGAACTTCAAACCGGCACTAGGAAACAGACTGAGAAACCAGAGTAAAAGTTTCTCCTGCAACCAGTTAACTTTGTGCTACATGAACGAACGTCTCTCCACATGCTCAGTTCTGAGAGATAAGTGTGTTTGAAAGCCGTCCTTCACCTAGCTTGTTGGGAACACAAAGTTTCTCTTCAGTTGCAAACTCCACTCCATACATATATATGGGGAGGAACTAGCTCCAACTCGGTTTTACAGTGAAAACTGCAGGAACTTCAAACGGGCACTAGGAAACAGACTGAGAAACCAGAGTAAAAGTTTCTCCTGCAACCCGTTCCCTTTGTGCTAGATGAACGAACGTCTATCCACATGCTCAGTTCTGAGAGATAAGTGTGTGTGAAAGCCGTCCTTCACCTTGCTTGTTGGGAACACAAAGTTTCTCTTCAGTTGTAAACTCCACTCGATACATATATATGGGGAGGTACTAGCTCCAACTCGGTTTTACAGTGAAAACTGCAGGAACTTCAAACCGGCACTAGGAAACAGACTGAGAAACCAGAGTAAAAGTTTCTCCTGCAACCCGTTCACTTTGTGCTAGATGAACAAACGTCTCTCCACATGCTCATTTCTGAGAGATATGTGTGTGTGAAAGCCGTCCTTCACCTAGCTTGTTGGGAACACAAAGTTTCTCTTCAGTTGCAAACTCCACTCCATACACATATATGGGGAGGTACTAGCTCCAACTCGGTTTAACAGTGAAAACTGCAGGAAATTCAAACAGGCACTAGGAAAGAGTCCGAGAAACCAGAGTAAAAGTTTCTCCTGCAACCCGTTCCATTTGTGCTAGATGAACGAACGTCTATCCACATGCTCAGTTCTGAGAGATAAGTGTGTGTGAAAGCCGTCCTTCACCTAACTTGTTGGGAACACAAAGTTTCTCTTCAGTTGACAACTCCACTCCATAAATATATATATGGGGAGGTACTAGATCCAACTCGGTTTTACAGTGAAAACTGCAGGAAATTCTAAACGGCACTAGGAAACAGACTGAAAACCCAGAGAAAATTTTTCTCCTGCAACCAGTTAACTTTGTGCTAGATGAACGAACGTCTCTCCACATGCTCTGTTCTGAGAGATAAGTGTGTGTGAATGCCGTCCTGCACCTAGCTTGTTGGGAACACAAAGTTTCTCTTCAGTTGCAAACTCCACTCCATACATATATATGGGGAGGTACTAGATCCAACTCGGTTTTACAGTGAAAACTGCAGGAACTTCAAACCGGCACTAGGAAACAGACTGAGAAACCAGAGTAAAAGTTTCTCCTGCACCCCGTTCCCTTTGTGCTAGATGAACGAACGTCTCTCCACATGCTCAGTTCTGAGAGATAAGTGTGTGTGAAAGCCGTCCTTCAGCTAGCTTTTTGGGAACACAAAGTTTCTCTTAGGATGCAAAATCCACTCCATACATATATATGGGGAGGTACAAGCTCAAACTCGGTTTTGCAGTGAAAACTGCAGGAACTTCAAACCGGCACTAGGAAACAGACTGAGAAACCAGAGTAAAAGATTCTCCGGCAACCCGTTCCCTTTGTGTTAGATGAACGAACGTCTCTCCACATGCTCAGTTCTGAGAGATAAGTGTGTGTGAAAGCCGTCCTTCACCTGGCAAGTTGGGAACACAAAGTTTCTCTTCAGTTGCAAACTCCACTCCATAAATATATATATGTGGAGGTACTAGCTCCAACTCGGTTTTACAGAGAAAACTGCAGGTACTTCAAACCGGCACTATGAAACAGACTAAGAAACCAGAGTAAAAGTTTCTCCTTCAACCCGTTCCCTTTGTGCTAGATGAACGAACGTCTCTCCACATGCGCAGTTCTGAGAGATAAGTGTGTGTGAAAGCCGTCCTTCACCTTGCTTGTTGGGAACACAAAGTTTCTCTACAGTTGCAAACTCCACTCCATACATATATATGGGGAGGTACTAGCTCCAACTCGGTTTTACAGTGAAAACTGCAGGAACTTCAAACCGGCACTAGGACACAGACTGAGAAACCAGAGTAAAAGTTTCTCCTGTAAACCGTTCCCTTTGTGCTAGATGAACGAACGTCTCTTCACATGCTCAGTTCTGAGAGATAAGTGTGTGTGAAAGCCGTCCTTCACCTAGCTTGTTGGGAACACAAAGTTTCTCTTCAGTTGCAAACCCCACTCCATACATATATATGGGGTGGTACTAGCTCCAACTCGGTTTTACAGTGAAAACTGCAGGAAATTCAAACCGGCACTAGGAAAGAGACCGAGAATCCAGAGTAAAAGTTTCTCCTGCAACCCGTTCCTTTTGTGCTAGATGAACGAACGTCTATCCACATGCTCAGTTCTGAGAGATAAGTGGGTGTGAAAGCCGTCCTTCACCTAACTTGTTGGGAACACAAAGTTTCTCTTCAGTTGCAAACTCCACTCCATACATATATATGGGGAGGTACTAGCTCCAACTCGGTTTTACAGTGAAAACTGCAGGAACTTCAAACCGGCACTAGGAAACAGACTGAGAAACCAGAGTAAAAGTTTCTCCTGCAACCCGTTCCCTTTGTGCTAGATGAACGAACGTCTCTCCACATGCTCAGTTCTGAGAGATAAGTGTGTGTGAAAGCCGTCTTTCACATAGCTTGTTGGGAACACAAAGTTTCCCTTCATTTGCAAACTCCACTCCATAAATATATATATGGGGAGGTACTAGTTCCAACTCGGTTTTACAGTGAAATCTGCAGGAAATTCTAAACAGCACTGGGAAACAGACTGAGAAACCAGAGTAAAAGTTTCTCCTGCAACCAGTTAACTTTGTGCTACATGAACGAACGACTCTCCAAATGCTCAGGTCTGAGAGATAAGTGTGTGTGAAAGCCGTCCTTCACCTAGCTTGTTGGGAACACAAAGTTTCTCTTCAGTTCCAAACTCCACTCCATACATATATATTGGGAGGTACTAGCTCCAACTCGGTTTTGCAGTGAAAACTGCAGGAACTTCAAACCGGCACTAGGAAACAGACTGAGAAACCAGATTAAAAGTTTCCCCTGCAACCTGTTTCCTTTGTGCTAGATGAACGAACGTCTCTCCACATGCTCAGTTCTGAGAGATAAGTGTGTGTGAAAGCCGTCCTTCACCTAGCTTGTTGGGAACACAAAGTTTCTCTTCAGTTGCAAACTCCAATCCATACATATACATGGGGAGGTACTAGCTCCAACTCGGTTTTACAGTGAAAACTGCAGGAACTTCAAACCGGCACTAGGAAACAGACTGAGAAACCAGAGTAAAAGTTTCTCCTGCAACCCGTTTCCTTTGTGCTAGATGAACGAACGTCTCTCCACATGCTCAGTTCTGAGAGAAAAGAGTGTGTGAAAGCCGTCCTTCACCTAGCTTGTTGGGAACACAAAGTTTCTCTTCAGTTGCAAACTCCACTCCATACATATACATGGGGAGGTACTAGCTCCAACTCGGTTTTACAGTGAAAACTGCAGGAACTTCAAACCGGCACTAGGAAACAGACTGAGAAACCAGAGTAGAAGTTTCTCCTGCAACCCGTTCCCTTGGTGCTAGACGAACGAACGTCTCTCCACATGCTCAGTTCAGAGAGAAAAGAGTGTGTGAAAGCCGTCCTTCACCTAGCTTGTTGGGAACACAAAGTTTCTCTTCAGTTGCAAACTCCACTCTATACTTATTTATGGGGAGGTACTAGCTCCAACTCGGTTTTACAGTGAAAACTGCAGGAACTTCAAACCGGCACTAGGAAACAGACTGAGAAACCAGAGTAAAAGTTTCTCCTGCAACCCGTTCCCTTTGTGCTAGATGAACGAACGTCTCTCCACATGCTCAGTTCTGAGAGATAAGTGGGTGTGAAAGCCGTCCTTCACCTAGCTTGTTGGGAACACAAATTTTCTCTTCAGTTGCAAACTCTAATCCATAAATATATATGGGGAGGTACTAGCTCAAACTCAGTTTTACAGTGAAAAGTGCAGGAAATTCATACCGGCACTAGGAAACAGACTGAGAAACCAGATTAAAAGTTTCTCCTGCAAACAGTTCCCTTTGTGCTAGATGAACGAACGTCTCTCCACATGCTCAGTTCTGAGAGATAATTGTGTGTGAATGCCGTCCTGCACCTAGCTTTTTGGGAACACAAAGTTTCTCTTCAGTTGCAAACTCCACTCCATACACATATATGGGGAAGTACTAGCTCCAACTCGGTTTTACAGTGAAAACTTCAGGAAATTCTAAACGGCACTAGGAAACAGACTGAAAACCCTGAGGAAAAGTTTCTCCTGCAAACCGTTCCGTTTGTGTTAGATGAACGAACGTCTCTCCACATGCTCAGTTCTGAGAAATAAGTGTGTGTGAAAGCCGTCCTTCACCTAGCTTTTTGGGAACACAAAATTTCTCTTAGGTTGCAAACTCCACTCCATACATATATATGGGGAGGTACAAGCTCAAACTCGGTTTTGCAGTGAAAACTGCAGGAACTTCAAACCGGCACTAGGAAACAGACTGAGAAACCAGAGTAAAAGTTTCTCCTGCAACCCGTTCCCTTTGTGCTAGATGAACGAAAGTCTCTCCACATGCTCAGTTCTGAGAGATAAGTGTGTGTGAAAGCCGTCCTTCACATAGCTTGTTGGGAACACAAAGTTTCTCTACAGTTGCAAACTCCACTCGATACATATATATGGGGAGGAACTAGCTCCAACTCGGTTTTACAGTGAAAACTGCAGGAACTTCAAACCGGCACTAGGAAACAGACTGAGAAACCAGAGTAGAAGTTTCTCCTGCAACCCGTTCACATTGTGCTAGATGAACGAACGTCTCTCCACATGCTCAGTTCTGAGAGATAAGAGTGTGTGAAAGCCGTCCTTCACCTAGCTTGTTGGGAACACAAAGTTTCTCTTCAGTTGCAAACTCCAATCTATACATATTTATGGGAGGTACTAGCTCCAACTCGGTTTTACAGTGAAAACTGCAGGAACTTCAAACCGGCACTAGGAAACAGACTGAGAAACCAGACTAAAAGTTTCTCCTGCAACACGTTCCCTTTGTGCTAGATGAACGAACGTCTCTCCAAATGCTCAGTTCTGAGAGATAAGTGGGTGTGAAAGCCGTCCTTCACCTAGCTTGTTGGGAACACAAAGTTTCTCTTCAGTTGCAAACTCCACTCCATACATATATATGGGGAGGTACTAGCTCAAACTCGGTTTTACAGTGAAAAGTGCAGGAAATTCATACCGGCACTAGGAAACAGACTGAGAAACCAAAGTAAAAGTTTCTCCTGCAAACAGTTCCCTTTGTGCTAGATGAACGAACGTCTCTCCACATGCTCAGTTCTGAGAGATAATTGTGTGTGAATGCCGTCCTGCACCTAGCTTTTTGGGAACACAAAGTTTCTCTTCAGTTGCAAACTCCAATCCATACATATATATGGGGAAGTACTAGCTCCAACTCGGTTATACAGTGAAAACTGCAGGAAATTCTAAACGGCACTAGGAAACAGACTGAAAACCCTGAGTAAAAGTTTCTCCTGCAACCCGTTCCCTTTGTGTTAGATGAACGAACGTCTCTCCACATGCTCAGTACTGAGAGATAAGTGTGTGTGAAAGCCGTCCTTCACCTAGCTTTTTGGGAACACAAAATTTCTCTTAGGTTGCAAATTCCACTCCATACATATATATGGGGAGGTACAATCTCAAACTCGGTTTTGCAGTGAAAACTGCAGGAACTTCAAACCGGCACTAGGAAACAGACTGAGAAACCAGAGTAAAAGTTTCTCCTGCAACCCGTTCCCTTTGTGCTAGATGAACGAAAGTCTCTCCACATGCTCAGTTCTGAGAGATAAGTGTGTGTGAAAGCCGTCCTTAACCTAGCTTGTTGGGAACACAAAGTTTCTCTACAGATGCAAACTCCACTCTATACATATATATGTGGAGGAACTAGCTCCAACTCGGTTTTACAGTGAAAACTGCAGGAACTTCAAACCGGCACTAGGAAACAGACTGAGAAACCAGAGTAAAAGTTTCTCCTGCAACCCGTTCCCTTTGTGCTAGATGAACGAACGTCTCTCCACATGCTCAGTTCTGAGAGATAAGTGTGTGTGAATGCCGTCCTCCACCTAGCAAGTTGGGAACACAAAGTTTCTCTTCAGTTGCAAAATCCACTCCATAAATATATATATGTGGAGGTACTAGCTCCAACTCGGTTTTACAGTGAAAACTGCAGGAACTTCAAACCGGCACTAGGAAACAGACTGAGAAACCAGAGTAAAAGTTTCTCCTGCAACCAGTTAACTTTGTGCTACATGAACGAACGTCTCTCCACATGCTCAGTTCTGAGAGATAAGTGTGTTTGAAAGCCGTCCTTCACCTAGCTTGTTGGGAACACAAAGTTTCTCTTCAGTTGCAAACTCCACTCCATACATATATATGGGGAGGAACTAGCTCCAACTCGGTTTTACAGTGAAAACTGCAGGATCTTCAAACCGGCACTAGGAAACAGACTGAGAAACCAGAGTAAAAGTTTCTCCTGCAACCCGTTCCCTTTGTGCTAGATGAACGAACGTCTATCCACATGCTCAGTTCTGAGAGATAAGTGTGTGTGAAAGCCGTCCTTCACCTTGCTTGTTGGGAACACAAAGTTTCTCTTCAGTTGCAAACTCCACTCGATACATATATATGGGGAGGTACTAGCTCCAACTCGGTTTTACAGTGAAAACTGCAGGAACTTCAAACCGGCACTAGGAAACAGACTGAGAAACCAGAGTAAAAGTTTCTCCTGCAACCCGTTCCCTTTGTGCTAGATGAACAAACGTCTCTCCACATGTTCATTTCTGAGAGATATGTGTGTGTGAAAGCCGTCCTTCACCTAGCTTGTTGGGAACACAAAGTTTCTCTTCAGTTGCAAACTCCACTCCATACATATATATGGGGAGGTACTAGCTCCAACTCGGTTTAACAGTGAAAACTGCAGGAACTTCAAACCGGCACTAGGAAAGAGTCCGAGAAACCAGAGTAAAAGTTTCTCCTGCAACCCGTTCCTTTTGTGCTAGATGAACGAACGTCTATCCACATGCTCAGTTCTGAGAGATAAGTGTGTGTGAAAGCCGTCCTTCACCTAACTTGTTGGGAACACAAAGTTTCTCTTAGGTTGCAAACTCCACTCCATACATATATATGGGGAGGTACTAGCTCAAACTCGGATTTCCAGTGAAAACTGCAGGAACTTAAAACCGGCACTAGGAAACAGACTGAGAAACCAGAGTAAAAGTTTCTCCTGCAACCCGTTCCCTTTGTGCTAGATGAACGAACGTCTCTCCACATGCTCAGTTCTGAGAGATAAGTGTGTGTGAAAGCCGTCCTTCACCTAGCTTGTTGGGAACACAAAGATTCTCTTAGGTTGCAAACTCCACTCCATACATATATATGGGGAGGTACAAGCTCAAACTCGGTTTTGCAGTGAAAAATGCAGGCACATCAAACCGGCACTAGGAAACAGACTGAGAAACCAGAGTAAAAGTTTCTCCTGCAACCCGTTCCCTTTGTGCTAGATGAACGAACGTCTCTCCACATGCTCAGTTCTGAGAGATAAGTGTGTGTGAATGCCGTCCTTCACCTAGCTTTTGGGGAACACAAAGTTTCTCTTCAGTTGCAAACTCTACTCCATATATATATATGGGGAGGTACTAGCTCCAACTCGGTTTTACAGTGAAAACTGCAGGAACTTCAAACTGGCACTAGGAAACAGACTGAGAAACTAGAGTAAAATTTTCTCCTGCAACCCGTTCCCTTTGTGCTAGATGAACGAAAGTTTCTCCACATGCTCAGTTCTGAGAGATAAGTGTGTGTGAATGCCGTCCTGCACGTAGCTGGTTGGGAACAGAAAGTTTCTCTTCAGTTGCAAACTCCACTCCATAAATATATATATGGGGATGTACTAGTTCCAACTCGGTTTTACAGTGAAATCTGCAGGAAATTCAAAACGGCACTAGGAAACAGACTGAGAAACCAGAGTAAAAGTTTCTCCTGCAACCAGTTAACTTTGTGCTACATGAACGAACGTCTCTCCACATGCTCAGTTCTGAGAGATAAGTGTGTGTGAAAGCAGTCCTTCACCTAGCTTGTTGGGAACACAAAGTTTCTCTTCAGTTCCAAACTCCACTCCATACATATATATTGGGAGGTACTAGCTCCAACTCGGTTTTGCAGTGAAAACTGCAGGAACTTCAAACCGGCACTAGGAAACAGACTGAGAATCCAGAGTAAAAATTTCTCCTGCAACCCGTTTCTTTTGTGCTAGATGAATGAACGTCTCTCCACATGCTCAGTTCTGAGAGATAAGTGTGTGTGAAAGCCGTCCTGCACCTAGCTTGTTGGGAACACAAAGTTTCTCTTCAGTTGCAAACTCCACTCCATACATATACATGGGGAAGTACTAGCTCTAACTCGGTTTTACAGTGAAAACTGCAGGAAATTCAAACCGGCACTAGGAAACAGACTGAGAAACCAGAGTAAAAATTTCTCCTGCAACCCGTTCCCTTGGTGCTAGACGAACGAACGTCTCTCCACATGCTCAGTTCTGAGAGATAATAGTGTGTGAAAGCCGTCCTTCACCTATCTTGTTGGGAACACAAAGTTTCTCTTCAGTTGCAAACTCCACTCTATACATATTTATGGGGAGGTACTAGCTCCAACTCGTTTTTACAGTGAAAACTGCAGGAACTTCAAACCGGCACTAGGAAACAGACTGAGAAACCAGAGTAAAAGTTTCTCCTGCAACCCGTTCCCTTTGTGCTAGATGAACGAACGTCTCTCCACATGCTCAGTTCTGAGAAATAAGTGGGTGTGAAAGCCGACCTTCACTTAGCTTGTTGGGAACACAAAGTTTCTCTTCAGTTGCAAACTCCACTCCATACATATATATGGGGAGGTACTAGCTCAAACTCGGTTCTACAGTGAAAAGTGCAGGAAATTCATACCGGCACTAGGAAACAGACTGAGAAACCAGAGTAAAAGTTTCTCCTGCAAACAGTTCCCTTTGTGCTAGATGAACGAACGTCTCTCCACATGCTCAGTTCTGAGAGATAATTGTGTGTGAATGCCGTCCTGCACTTAGCTTGTTGGGAACACAAAGTTTCTCTTCAGTTGCAAACTCCACTCCATACATATATATGGGGAAGTACTAGCTCCAACTCGGTTTTACAGTGAAAACTGCAGGAAATTCTAAACGGCACTAGGAAACAGACTGAAAACCCTGAGTAAAAGTTTCTCCTGCAACCCGTTCCCTTTGGGTTAGATGAACGAACGTCTCCCCACATGCTCAGTTCTGAGAGATAAGTGTGTGTGAAAGCCGTCCTTCACCTAGCTTTTTGGGAACACAAAGTTTCTCTTAGGTTGCAAACTCCACTCCATACATATATATGGGGAGGTACAAGATCAAACTCGGTTTTGCAGTGAAAATTGCAGGAACTTCAAACCGGCACTAGGAAACAGACCGAGAAACCAGAGTAAAAGTTTCTCCTGCAACCCGTTCCCTTTGTGCTAGATGAACGAAAGTCTCTCCACATGCTCAGTTCTGAGAGATAAGTGTGTGTGAAAGCCGTCCTTAACCTAGCTTGTTGGGAACACAAAGTTTCTCTACAGATGCAAACTCCACTCTATACATATATATGGGGAGGAACTAGCTCCAACTCGGTTTTACAGTGAAAACTGCAGGAACTTCAAACCGGCACTAGGAAACAGACTGAGAAACCAGAGTAAAAGTTTCTCCTGCAACCAGTTAACTTTGTGCTACATGAACGAACGTCTCTCCACATGCTCAGTTCTGAGAGATAAGTGTGTTTGAAAGCCGTCCTTCACCTAGCTTGTTGGGAACACAAAGTTTCTCTTCAGTTGCAAACTCCACTCCATACATATATATGGGGAGGAACTAGCTCCAACTCGGTTTTACAGTGAAAACTGCAGGAACTTCAAACGGGCACTAGGAAACAGACTGAGAAACCAGAGTAAAAGTTTCTCCTGCAACCCGTTCCCTTTGTGCTAGATGAACGAACGTCTATCCACATGCTCAGTTCTGAGAGATAAGTGTGTGTGAAAGCCGTCCTTCACCTTGCTTGTTGGGAACACAAAGTTTCTCTTCAGTTGTAAACTCCACTCGATACATATATATGGGGAGGTACTAGCTCCAACTCGGTTTTACAGTGAAAACTGCAGGAACTTCAAACCGGCACTAGGAAACAGACTGAGAAACCAGAGTAAAAGTTTCTCCTGCAACCCGTTCACTTTGTGCTAGATGAACAAACGTCTCTCCACATGCTCATTTCTGAGAGATATGTGTGTGTGAAAGCCGTCCTTCACCTAGCTTGTTGGGAACACAAAGTTTCTCTTCAGTTGCAAACTCCACTCCATACACATATATGGGGAGGTACTAGCTCCAACTCGGTTTAACAGTGAAAACTGCAGGAAATTCAAACAGGCACTAGGAAAGAGTCCGAGAAACCAGAGTAAATGTTTCTCCTGCAACCCGTTCCTTTTGTGCTAGATGAACGAACGTCTATCCACATGCTCAGTTCTGAGAGATAAGTGTGTGTGAAAGCCGTCCTTCACCTAACTTGTTGGGAACACAAAGTTTCTCTTCAGTTGCAAACTCCACTCCATACATATATATGGGGAGGTACTAGCTCAAACTCGGATTTCCAGTGAAAACTGCAGGAACTTAAAACCGGCACTAGGAAACAGACTGAGAAACCAGAGTAAAAGTTTCTCCTGCAACCCGTTCCCTTTGTGCTAGATGAACGAACGTCTCTCCACATGCTCAGTTCTGAGAGATAAGTGTGTGTGAAAGCCGTCCTTCACCTAGCTTGTTGGGAACACAAAGATTCTCTTAGGTTGCAAACTCCACTCCATACATATATATGGGGAGGTACAAGCTCAAACTCGGTTTTGCAGTGAAAAATGCAGGCACATCAAACCGGCACTAGGAAACAGACTGAGAAACCAGAGTAAAAGTTTCCCCTGCAACCCGTTCCCTTTGTGCTAGATGAACGAACGTCTCTCCACATGCTCAGTTCTGAGAGATAAGTGTGTGTGAATGCCGTCCTGCACGTAGCTGGTTGGGAACACAAAGTTTCTCTTCAGTTACAAACTCCACTCCATAAATATATATATGGGGAGGTACTAGTTCCAACTCGGTTTTACAGTGAAATCTGCAGGAAATTCTAAACGGCACTAGGAAACAGACTGAGAAACCAGAGTAAAAGTTTCTCCTGCAACCAGTTAACTTTGTGCTACATGAACGAACGTCTCTCCACATGCTCAGTTCTGAGAGATAAGTGTGTGTGAAAGCAGTCCTTCACCTAGCTTGTTGGGAACACAAAGTTTCTCTTCAGTTCCAAACTCCACTCCATACATATATATTGGGAGGTACTAGCTCCAACTCGGTTTTGCAGTGAAAACTGCAGGAACTTCAAACCGGCACTAGGAAACAGACTGAGAATCCAGAGTAAAAATTTCTCCTGCAACCCGTTTTTTTGTGCTAGATGAATGAACGTCTCTCCACATGCTCAGTTCTGAGACATAAGTGTGTGTGAAAGCCGTCCTGCACCTAGCTTGTTGGGAACACAAAGTTTCTCTTCAGTTGCAAACTCCACTCCATACATATACATGGGGAGGTACTAGCTCTAACTCGGTTTTACAGTGAAAACTGCAGGAACTTCAAACTGGCACTAGGAAACAGACTGAGAAACCAGAGTAAAAATTTCTCCTGCAACCCGTTCCCTTGGTGCTAGACGAACGAACGTCTCTCCACATGCTCAGTTCTGAGAGATAAGAGTGTTTGAAAGCCGTCCTTCAACTATCTTGTTGGGAACACAAAGTTTCTCTTCAGTTGCAAACTCCACTCCATACATATTTATGGGGAGGTACTAGCTCAAACTCGGTTCTACAGTGAAAAGTGCAGGAAATTCATACCGGCACTAGGAAACAGACTGAGAAACCAGAGTAAAAGTTTCTCCTGCAAACAGTTCCCTTTGTGCTAGATGAACGAACGTCTCTCCACATGCTCAGTTCTGAGAGATAAGTGTGTGTGAAAGCAGTCCTTCACCTAGCTTGTTGGGAACACAAAGTTTCTCTTCAGTTCCAAACTCCACTCCATACATATATATTGGGAGGTACTAGCTCCAACTCGGTTTTGCAGTGAAAACTGCAGGAACTTCAAACCGGCACTAGGAAACAGACTGAGAATCCAGAGTAAAAATTTCTCCTGCAACCCGTTTCTTTTGTGCTAGATGAATGAACGTCTCTCCACATGCTCAGTTCTGAGAGATAAGTGTGTGTGAAAGCCGTCCTGCACCTAGCTTGTTGGGAACACAAAGTTTCTCTTCAGTTGCAAACTCCACTCCATACATATACATTGGGAGGTACTAGCTCTAACTCGGTTTTACAGTGAAAACTGCAGGAACTTCAAACAGGCACTAGGAAACAGACTGAGAAACCAGAGTAAAAATTTCTCCTGCAACCCGTTCCCTTGGTGCTAGACGAACGAACGTCTCTCCACATGCTCAGTTCTGAGAGATAAGAGTGTGTGAAAGCCGTCCTTCACCTATCTTGTTGGGAACACAAAGATTCTCTTCAGTTGCAAACTCCACTCCATACATATTTATGGGGAGGTACTAGCTCAAACTCGGTTCTACAGTGAAAAGTGCAGGAAATTCATACCGGCACTAGGAAACAGACTGAGAAACCAGAGTAAAAGTTTCTCCTGCAAACAGTTCCCTTTGTGCTAGATGAACGAACGTCTCTCCACATGCTCAGTTCTGAGAGATAATTGTGTGTGAATGCCGTCCTGCACTTAGCTTGTTGGGAACACAAAGTTTCTCTTCAGTTGCAAACTCCACTCCATACATATATATGGGGAAGTACTAGCTCCAACTCGGTTTTACAGTGAAAACTGCAGGAAATTCAAAACGGCACTAGGAAACAGACTGAAAACCCTGAGTAAAAGTTTCTCCTGCAACCCGTTCCCTTTGTGTTAGATGAACGAACGTCTCTCCACATGCTCAGTTCTGAGAGATAAGTGTGTGTGAAAGCCGTCCTTCACCTATCTTTTTGGGAACACAAAGTTTCTCTTAGGTTGCAAACTCCACTCCATACATATATATGGGGAGGTACAAGATCAAACTCGGTTTTGCAGTGAAAACTGCAGGAAATTCAAACCGGCACTAGGAAACAGACCGAGAAACCAGAGTAAAAGTTTCACCTGCAACCCGTTCCCTTTGTGCTAGATGAACGAAAGTCTCTCCACATGCTCAGTTCTGAGAGATAAGTGTGAGTGAAAGCCGTCCTTCACCTAACTTGTTGGGAACACAAAGTTTCTCTACAGTTGCAAACTCCACTCGATACATATATATGGGGAGGAACTAGCTCCAACTCGGTTTTGCAGTGAAAACTGCAGGAACTTCAAACCGGCACTAGGAAACAGACTGAGAAACCAGAGTAAAAGTTTCTCCTGCAACCCGTTCCCTTTGTGCTAGATGAACGAACGTCTCTCCACATGCTCAGTTCTGAGAGATAAGTGTGTGTGAATGCCGTCCTGCACCTAGCATGTTGGGAACACAAAGTTCTCTTCAGCTGCAAACTCCCCTCCATACTTATGTATAGGTAGGAACTAGCTCCAACTCGATTTTACAGTGAAAACTGCAGGAACTTCAAAACGGCACTAGGAAACAGACTGAGAATCCAGAGTAAAAATTTCTCCTGCAACCCGTTCCCTTTGTGCTAGATGAACGAACGTCTCTCCACATGCTCAGTTCTGAGAGATAAGTGTGTGTGAAAGCCGTCCTTCACCTAGCTTGTTGGGAACACAAAATTTCTCTTCAGTTGCAAACTCCACTCCATACATACACTTGGGGAGGTACTAGCTCCAACTCGGTTTTACAGTGAAAACTGCAGGAACTTCAAACCGGCACTAGGAAACAGACTGAGAAACCAGAGTAAATGTTTCTCCTGCAACCCGTTCCCTTTGTGCTAGATGAACGAACGTCTCTCCACATGCTCAGTTCTGAGAGATAAGTGGGTGTGAAAGCGGTCCTTCACCTAGCTTGTTGGGAACACAAAGTTTCTCTTCAGTTGCAAACTCCACTCCATACATATATATGGGAAAGTACTAGCTCAAACTCGATTTTACAGTGAAAAGTGCAGGAAATTCATACCGGCACTAGGAAACAGACTGAGAAACCAGAGTAAAAGTTTCTCCTGCAAACAGTTCCCTTTGTGCTAGATGAACGAACGTCTCTCCACATGCTCAGTTCTGAGAGATAATTGTGTGTGAATGCCGTCCTTCACCTAGCTTGTTGGGAACACAAAGTTTGTCTTCAGTTGCAAACTCCACCCCATACATATATATGGGGTAGTACTAGCTCCAACTCGGTTTTACACTGAAAACTGCAGGAAATTCTAAACGGCACTAGGAAACAGACTGAAAACCCTGAGTAAAAGTTTCTCCTGCAACCCTTTCCCTTTGTGCTAGATGAACGAACGTCTCTCCACATGCTCAGTTCTGAGAGATAAGTGTGTGTGAAAGCCGACCTTCACCTAGCTTTTTGGGAACACAAAGTTTCTCTTAGGTTGCAAACTCCACTCCATACATATATATGGGGAGGTACAAGCTCCAACCCGGTTTTGCAGTGAAAACTGCAGGAACTTCAAACCGGCACTAGGAAACAGACTGAGAAACCGGAGTAAAAGTTTCTCCTGCAAACCGTTTCGTTTTTGCTAGATGAACGAACGTCTCTCCACATGCTCAGTTCTGAGAGATATGTGTGTGTGAAAGCCGTCCTTCACCTAGCTTGTTGGGAACACAAAGTTTCTCTTCAGTTCCAAACTCCACTCGATACATATACATGGTGAGGAACTAGCTCCAACTCGGTTTTACAGTGAAAACTGCAGGAACTTCAAACCGGCACTAGGAAACAGACTGAGAAACCAGAGTAAAAGTTTCTCCTGCAACCCGTTCCCTTTGTGCTAGATGAACGAACGTCTCTCCACATGATCAGTTCTGAGAGATATGTGTGTGTGAATGCCGTCCTGCACCTAGCAAGTTGGGAACACAAAGTTTCTTTTCAGTTGCAAACTCCAATCCATAAATATATATATGGGGAGGTACGAGCTCCAACTCGGTTTTACAGTGAAAACTGCAGGAAATTCTAAACGGCACTAGGAAACAGACTGAGAAACCAGAGTAAAAGTTTCTCCTGCAACCAGTTAACTTTGTGCTACATGAACGAACGTCTCTCCACATGCTCAGTTCTGAGAGATATGTGTGTGTGAAAGCCGTCCTTCACCTAGCTTGTTGGGAACATAAAGTTTCTTTTCATTTGCAAACTCCACTCCATACATATATATGGGGAGGTACTAACTCAAACTCGGTTTTATAGTGAAAAGTGCAGGAAATTCATACCGGCACTAGGAAACAGACTGAGAAACCAGAGTAAAAGTTTATCCTGCAACCCGTTCCCTTTGTGCTAGATGAACGAACGTCTCTCCACATGCTCAGTTCTGAGAGATAAGTGTGTGTGAAAGCCGTCCTTCACCTAGCTTGTTGGGAACACAATGTTTCTCTTCAGTTGCAAACGCCACTCCATACATATATATGGGGAGGTACAAGCTCCAACTCGGTTTTACACTGAAAACTGCAGGAACTTCAAACCGGCACTAGGAAACAGACTGAGAAATCAGAGTAAAAGTTTCTCCTGCAACCCGTTCCCTTTGTGCTAGATGAACGAACGTCTCTCCACATGCTCAGTTCTGAGAGTTAATTGTGTGTGAAAGCTTCCTTCACCTAGCTTGTTGGGAACACAAAGTTTCTCTTCAGCTGCAAACTCCACTCCATATATAATTATGGGTAAGTACTAGCTCCAACTCGGTTTTACAGTGAAAACTGCAGGAAATTCTAAACGGCACTAGGAAACAGACTGAGAAACCAGAGTAAAATTTTCTCCTGCAACCAGTTAACTTTGTGCGACATGAACGAACTTCTCTCCACATGCTCAGTTCTGAGAGATATGTGTGTGTGAAAGCCGTCCTTCACCTAGCTTGTTGGGAACACAAAGATTCTCTTCAGTTGCAAACTCCACTCCATACTTATATATGGGGAGGTACTAGCTCAAACTCGGTTTTATAGGGAAAAGTGCAGGAAATTCATACCGGCACTAGGAAACAGACTGAGATACCAGAGTAAAAGTTTATCCTGCAACCCGTTCCCTTTGTGCTAGATGAACGAACGTCTCTCCACATGCTCAGTTCTGAGAGATAAGTGTGTGTGAAAGCCGTCCTTCACATAGCTTGTTGGGAACACAATGTTTCTCTTCAGTTACAAACTCCACTCCATACATATATATGGGGAGGTACAAGCTCCAACTCGGTTTTACACTGAAAAATGCAGGAACTTCAAACCGGCACTAGGAAACAGACTGAGAAATCAGAGTGAAAGTTTCTCCTGCATCCTGTTCCCTTTGTGCTAGATGAACGAACGTCTCTCCACATGCTCAGTTCTGAGAGATATTTGAGTGTGAAAGCCGTCCTTCACCTAGCTTGTTGGGAACACAAAGTTTCTCTTCAGCTGCAAACTCCACTCCATATATATTTATGGGGAAGCACTAGCTCCAACTCGGTTTTACAGTGAAAACTGCAGGACCTTCAAACCGGCACTAGGAAACAGACTGAGAAACCAGAGTAAAAGTTTCTCCTGCAACCCGTTCCATTTGTGCTAGATGAACGAACGTCTCTCCACATGCTCAGTTCTGAGAGATAAGTGTGTATGAAAGCCGTCTTTCACCTATCTTTTTGGGAACACAAAGTTTCTCTTAGGTTGCAAACTCCACTTCCTACATATATAAGGGGAGGTACTAGCTCCAACTCGGTTTTACACTGAAAACTGCAGGAGCTTCAAACCGGCACTAGGAAACAGACTGAGAAACCAGAGTAAAAGTTTCTCCTGCAACCCGTTCCCTTTGTGCTAGATGAACGAACGTCTCTCCACATGCTCAGTTCTGAGAGATAAGTGTGTGTGAAAACGGTCCTTCACCTAGCTTGTAGGGAACACAACGTTTCTCTTCAGGTTGCAAACTCCACTCCATACATATATATGGGGAGGTACAAGCTCCAACTCGGTTTTACAGTGAAAACTGCAGGAACTTCAAACCGGCACTAGGAAACAGACTGAGAAACCAGAGTAATAGTTTCTCCTGCAACCCGTTCCCTTTGTGCTAGATGAACGAACGTCTCTCCACATGATCAGTTCTGAGAGACAAGTGTGTGTGAAAGCCGTCCTTCACCTAGCTTGTTGGGAACACAAAGTTTCTCTACATTTGCAAACTCCACACCATACATATATATGGGTAGGAACTAGCTCCAACTCGGTTTTACAGTGAAAACTGCAGGAACTACAAACAGGCACTAGGAAACAGACTGAGAAACCAGAGTAAAAGTTTCCCCTGCAACCCGTTCCCTTTGTGCTAGATGAAAGAACGTCTCTCCACATGCTCAGTTCTGAGAGATAGGTGTGTGTGAAAGCCGTCCTTCACCTAGCTTGTTGGGAACACAATGTTTCTCTTCAGTTGCAAACTCCACTCCATACATATATATGGGGAGGTACAAGCTCCAACTAGGTTTTACAGTGAAAACTGCAGGAACTTCAAACCGGCACTAGGAAACAGACTGAGAAACCAGAGTAAAAGTTTCTCCTGCAAAACTTTCCCTTTGTGCTAGATGAAAGAACGTCTCTCCACATGCTCAGTTCTGAGAGATAAGTGTGTGTGAATTCCGTCCTGCACCTAGCTTGTTGGGAACACAAAGTTTCTCTTAAGTTGCAAACTCCACTCCATACATATATATGGGGAGGTACAAGCTCCAACTCGGTTTTACAGTGAAATCTGCAGGAAATTCTAAACGGGACTAGGAAACAGACTGAAAACACAGAGTAAATGTTTCTCCTGCAACCAGTTTACTTTGTGCTACATGAACGAACGTCTCTCCACATGCTCAGTTCTGAGAGATAAGTGTGTGTGAAAGCCGTCTTTCACCTAGCTTGTTGGGAACACAATGTTTCTCTTCAGTTGCAAACTCCACTCC
Organism: Camelus bactrianus; assembly: GCF_048773025.1. NCBI lineage: Eukaryota > Metazoa > Chordata > Mammalia > Artiodactyla > Camelidae > Camelus > Camelus bactrianus. The sequence goes on from NC_133569.1 coordinate 5,345,959, forward strand.
ATACATATATATGGGGAGGTACAAGCTCCAACTCGGTTTTACACTGAAAATTGCAGGAACCTCAAACCGGCACTAGGAAACAGACTGAGAAATCCGAGTAAAAGTTTCACCTGCAACCTGTTCCCTTTGTGCTAGATGAACGAACGTCTCTCCACATGCTCAGTTCTGAGAGTTAATTGTGTGTGAAAGCTTCCTTCACCTAGCTTGTTGGGAACACAAAGTTTCTCTTCAGTTGCAAACTCCAATCCATACATATATATGGGGAGGTACTAGCTCAAACTCGGTTTTGCTGTGAAAACTGCAGGAAATTCAAACCGGCACTAGGAAACAGACTGAGAAACCAGAGTAAAAGTTTCTCCTGCAACCCGTTCCATTTGTGCTAGATGAACGAACGTCTCTCCACATGCTCAATTCTGAGAGATTAGTGTGTGTGAAAGCCGTCTTTCACCTAGCTTTTTGGGAACACAAAGTTTCTCTTAGGTTGCAAACTCCACTCCCTACATATATAAGGGGAGGTACTAGCTCCAACTCGATTTTACAGTGAAAACTGCAGGAACTTCAAACCGGCACTAGGAAACAGACTGAGAAACCAGAGTAAAAGTTTCTCCTGCAACCCATTCCATTTTTGCTAGATGAACGAACGTCTCTCCACATGCTCAGTTCTGAGAGATAAGTGTGTGTGAAAGCCGTCCTTCACCTAGATTTTTGGGAACACAAAGTTTCTCTTCAGTTGCAAACTCCACTCCATATATATATATGGGGAGGTACTAGCTCCTACTCGGTTTTACAGTGAAAACTGCAGGAACTTCAAACCGGCACTAGGAAACAGACTGAGAAACCAGAGTAAAAGTTTCTCCTGCAAACCGTTCCCTTTTTGCTTGATGAACGAACGTTTCTCCACATGCTCAGTTCTGAGAGATAAGTGTGTGTGAATGCCGTCCTGCACCTAGCTTGTTGGGAACACAAAGTTTCTCTTCAGTTGCAAACTCTACTCCATACATATATATGGGGAGGTACAAGCTCCAACTCGGTTTTACAGTGAAAACTGCAGGAACTTCAAACCGGCACTAGGAAACAGACTGAGAAACCAGAGTAAAAGTTTCTCCTGCAACCCGTTCCCTTTGTGCTAGATGAACGAACGTCTCTCCACATGCTCATTTCTGAGAGATAAGTGTGTGTGAATGCCGTCCTGCACCTAGCTTGTTGGGAACACAAAGTTTCTCTTCAGTTGCAAACTCCACTCCATACATATATATGGGGAGGTACAAGCTCCAACTCGGTTTTACAGTGAAAACTGCAGGAAATTCTAAACGGGACTAGGAAACAGACTGAAAACCCAGAGTAAAAGTTTCTCCTGCAACCAGTTCCCTTTGTGCCTGATGAACGAACGTCTCTCCACATGCTCAGTTCTGAGAGATAAGTGTGGGTGAAAGCCGTCCTTCAACTAGCTTGTTGGGAACACAAAGTTTCTCTTCAGTTGCAAACTCCAATCCATAAATATATATGGGGAGGTACAAGCTCCAACTCGATTTTACAGTGAAAACTGCAGGAACTTCAAACCGGCACTAGGAAACAGACTGAGAAACCAGAGAAAAAGTTTCTCCTGCAACCCGTTCCCTTTGTGCTAGATGAATGAACGTCTCTCCACATGCTCAGTTCTGAGAGATAGGTGTGTGTGAAAGCCGTCCTTCACGTAGCTGGTTGGGAACACAAAGTTTCTCTTCAGTTGCAAACTCCACTCCATACACATATATGGGGAGGTACTAGCTCCAACTCGGTTTAACAGTGAAAACTGCAGGAAATTCAAACAGGCACTAGGAAAGAGTCCGAGAAACCAGAGTAAAAGTTTCTCCTGCAACCCTTTCCTTTTGTGCTAGATGAACGAACGTCTATCCACATGCTCAGTTCTGAGAGATAAGTGTGTGTGAAAGCCGTCCTTCACCTAACTTGTTGGGAAAACAAAGTTTCTCTTCAGTTGCAAACTCCACTCCATACATATATATGGGGAGGTACTAGCTCAAACTCGGATTTCCAGTGAAAACTGCAGGAACTTAAAACCGGCACTAGGAAACAGACTGAGAAACCAGAGTAAAAGTTTCTCCTGCAACCCGTTCCCTTTGTGCTAGATGAACGAACGTCTCTCCACATGCTCAGTTCTGAGAGATAAGTGTGTGTGAAAGCCGTCCTTCACCTAGCTTGTTGGGAACACAAAGATTCTCTTAGGTTGCAAACTCCACTCCATACATATATATGGGGAGGTACAAGCTCAAACTCGGTTTTGCAGTGAAAACTGCAGGAACTTCAAACTGGCACTAGGAAACAGACTGAGAAACTAGAGTAAAATTTTCTCCTGCAACCCGTTCCCTTTGTGCTAGATGAACGAAAGTCTCTCCACATGCTCAGTTCTGAGAGATAAGTGTGTGTGAATGCCGTCCTGCACGTAGCTGGTTGGGAACACAAAGTTTCTCTTCAGTTACAAACTCCACTCCATAAATATATATATGGGGAGGTACTAGTTCCAACTCGGTTTTACAGTGAAATCTGCAGGAAATTCTAAACGGCACTAGGAAACAGACTGAGAAACCAGAGTAAAAGTTTCTCCTGCAACCAGTTAACTTTGTGCTACATGAACGAACGTCTCTCCACATGCTCAGTTCTGAGAGATAAGTGTGTGTGAAAGCAGTCCTTCACCTAGCTTGTTGGGAACACAAAGTTTCTCTTCAGTTCCAAACTCCACTCCATACATATATATTGGGAGGTACTAGCTCCAACTCGGTTTTGCAGTGAAAACTGCAGGAACTTCAAACCGGCACTAGGAAACAGACTGAGAATCCAGAGTAAAAATTTCTCCTGCAACCCGTTTTTTTGTGCTAGATGAATGAACGTCTCTCCACATGCTCAGTTCTGAGACATAAGTGTGTGTGAAAGCCGTCCTGCACCTAGCTTGTTGGGAACACAAAGTTTCTCTTCAGTTGCAAACTCCACTCCATACATATACATGGGGAGGTACTAGCTCTAACTCGGTTTTACAGTGAAAACTGCAGGAACTTCAAACTGGCACTAGGAAACAGACTGAGAAACCAGAGTAAAAATTTCTCCTGCAACCCGTTCCCTTGGTGCTAGACGAACGAACGTCTCTCCACATGCTCAGTTCTGAGAGATAAGAGTGTTTGAAAGCCGTCCTTCAACTATCTTGTTGGGAACACAAAGTTTCTCTTCAGTTGCAAACTCCACTCCATACATATTTATGGGGAGGTACTAGCTCAAACTCGGTTCTACAGTGAAAAGTGCAGGAAATTCATACCGGCACTAGGAAACAGACTGAGAAACCAGAGTAAAAGTTTCTCCTGCAAACAGTTCCCTTTGTGCTAGATGAACGAACGTCTCTCCACATGCTCAGTTCTGAGAGATAAGTGTGTGTGAAAGCAGTCCTTCACCTAGCTTGTTGGGAACACAAAGTTTCTCTTCAGTTCCAAACTCCACTCCATACATATATATTGGGAGGTACTAGCTCCAACTCGGTTTTGCAGTGAAAACTGCAGGAACTTCAAACCGGCACTAGGAAACAGACTGAGAATCCAGAGTAAAAATTTCTCCTGCAACCCGTTTCTTTTGTGCTAGATGAATGAACGTCTCTCCACATGCTCAGTTCTGAGAGATAAGTGTGTGTGAAAGCCGTCCTGCACCTAGCTTGTTGGGAACACAAAGTTTCTCTTCAGTTGCAAACTCCACTCCATACATATACATTGGGAGGTACTAGCTCTAACTCGGTTTTACAGTGAAAACTGCAGGAACTTCAAACAGGCACTAGGAAACAGACTGAGAAACCAGAGTAAAAATTTCTCCTGCAACCCGTTCCCTTGGTGCTAGACGAACGAACGTCTCTCCACATGCTCAGTTCTGAGAGATAAGAGTGTGTGAAAGCCGTCCTTCACCTATCTTGTTGGGAACACAAAGATTCTCTTCAGTTGCAAACTCCACTCCATACATATTTATGGGGAGGTACTAGCTCAAACTCGGTTCTACAGTGAAAAGTGCAGGAAATTCATACCGGCACTAGGAAACAGACTGAGAAACCAGAGTAAAGTTTCTCCTGCAAACAGTTCCCTTTGTGCTAGATGAACGAACGTCTCTCCACATGCTCAGTTCTGAGAGATAATTGTGTGTGAATGCCGTCCTGCACTTAGCTTGTTGGGAACACAAAGTTTCTCTTCAGTTGCAAACTCCACTCCATACATATATATGGGGAAGTACTAGCTCCAACTCGGTTTTACAGTGAAAACTGCAGGAAATTCAAAACGGCACTAGGAAACAGACTGAAAACCCTGAGTAAAAGTTTCTCCTGCAACCCGTTCCCTTTGTGTTAGATGAACGAACGTCTCTCCACATGCTCAGTTCTGAGAGATAAGTGTGTGTGAAAGCCGTCCTTCACCTATCTTTTTGGGAACACAAAGTTTCTCTTAGGTTGCAAACTCCACTCCATACATATATATGGGGAGGTACAAGATCAAACTCGGTTTTGCAGTGAAAACTGCAGGAAATTCAAACCGGCACTAGGAAACAGACCGAGAAACCAGAGTAAAAGTTTCACCTGCAACCCGTTCCCTTTGTGCTAGATGAACGAAAGTCTCTCCACATGCTCAGTTCTGAGAGATAAGTGTGAGTGAAAGCCGTCCTTCACCTAACTTGTTGGGAACACAAAGTTTCTCTACAGTTGCAAACTCCACTCGATACATATATATGGGGAGGAACTAGCTCCAACTCGGTTTTGCAGTGAAAACTGCAGGAACTTCAAACCGGCACTAGGAAACAGACTGAGAAACCAGAGTAAAAATTTCTCCTGCAACCCGTTCCCTTTGTGCTAGATGAACGAACGTCTCTCCACATGCTCAGTTCTGAGAGATAAGTGTGTGTGAATGCCGTCCTGCACCTAGCATGTTGGGAACACAAAGTTCTCTTCAGCTGCAAACTCCCCTCCATACTTATGTATAGGTAGGAACTAGCTCCAACTCGATTTTACAGTGAAAACTGCAGGAACTTCAAAACGGCACTAGGAAACAGACTGAGAATCCAGAGTAAAAATTTCTCCTGCAACCATTTCCCTTTGTGCTAGATGAACGAACGTCTCTCCACATGCTCAGTTCTGAGAGATAAGTGTGTGTGAAAGCCGTCCTTCACCTAGCTTGTTGGGAACACAAAATTTCTCTTCAGTTGCAAACTCCACTCCATACATACACTTGGGGAGGTACTAGCTCCAACTCGGTTTTACAGTGAAAACTGCAGGAACTTCAAACCGGCACTAGGAAACAGACTGAGAAACCAGAGTAAATGTTTCTCCTGCAACCCGTTCCCTTTGTGCTAGATGAACGAACGTCTCTCCACATGCTCAGTTCTGAGAGATAAGTGGGTGTGAAAGCGGTCCTTCACCTAGCTTGTTGGGAACACAAAGTTTCTCTTCAGTTGCAAACTCCACTCCATACATATATATGGGAAAGTACTAGCTCAAACTCGATTTTACAGTGAAAAGTGCAGGAAATTCATACCGGCACTAGGAAACAGACTGAGAAACCAGAGTAAAAGTTTCTCCTGCAAACAGTTCCCTTTGTGCTAGATGAACGAACGTCTCTCCACATGCTCAGTTCTGAGAGATAATTGTGTGTGAATGCCGTCCTTCACCTAGCTTGTTGGGAACACAAAGTTTGTCTTCAGTTGCAAACTCCACCCCATACATATATATGGGGTAGTACTAGCTCCAACTCGGTTTTACACTGAAAACTGCAGGAAATTCTAAACGGCACTAGGAAACAGACTGAAAACCCTGAGTAAAAGTTTCTCCTGCAACCCTTTCCCTTTGTGCTAGATGAACGAACGTCTCTCCACATGCTCAGTTCTGAGAGATAAGTGTGTGTGAAAGCCGTCCTTCACCTAGCTTTTTGGGAACACAAAGTTTCTCTTAGGTTGCAAACTCCACTCCATACATATATATGGGGAGGTACAAGCTCCAACCCGGTTTTGCAGTGAAAACTGCAGGAACTTCAAACCGGCACTAGGAAACAGACTGAGAAACCGGAGTAAAAGTTTCTCCTGCAAACCGTTTCGTTTTTGCTAGATGAACGAACGTCTCTCCACATGCTCAGTTCTGAGAGATATGTGTGTGTGAAAGCCGTCCTTCACCTAGCTTGTTGGGAACACAAAGTTTCTCTTCAGTTCCAAACTCCACTCGATACATATACATGGTGAGGAACTAGCTCCAACTCGGTTTTACAGTGAAAACTGCAGGAACTTCAAACCGGCACTAGGAAACAGACTGAGAAACCAGAGTAAAAGTTTCTCCTGCAACCCGTTCCCTTTGTGCTAGATGAACGAACGTCTCTCCACATGATCAGTTCTGAGAGATATGTGTGTGTGAATGCCGTCCTGCACCTAGCAAGTTGGGAACACAAAGTTTCTTTTCAGTTGCAAACTCCAATCCATAAATATATATATGGGGAGGTACGAGCTCCAACTCGGTTTTACAGTGAAAACTGCAGGAAATTCTAAACGGCACTAGGAAACAGACTGAGAAACCAGAGTAAAAGTTTCTCCTGCAACCAGTTAACTTTGTGCTACATGAACGAACGTCTCTCCACATGCTCAGTTCTGAGAGATATGTGTGTGTGAAAGCCGTCCTTCACCTAGCTTGTTGGGAACACAAAGTTTCTTTTCATTTGCAAACTCCACTCCATACATATATATGGGGAGGTACTAACTCAAACTCGGTTTTATAGTGAAAAGTGCAGGAAATTCATACCGGCACTAGGAAACAGACTGAGAAACCAGAGTAAAAGTTTATCCTGCAACCCGTTCCCTTTGTGCTAGATGAACGAACGTCTCTCCACATGCTCAGTTCTGAGAGATAAGTGTGTGTGAAAGCCGTCCTTCACCTAGCTTGTTGGGAACACAATGTTTCTCTTCAGTTGCAAACGCCACTCCATACATATATATGGGGAGGTACAAGCTCCAACTCGGTTTTACACTGAAAACTGCAGGAACTTCAAACCGGCACTAGGAAACAGACTGAGAAATCAGAGTAAAAGTTTCTCCTGCAACCCGTTCCCTTTGTGCTAGATGAACGAACGTCTCTCCACATGCTCAGTTCTGAGAGTTAATTGTGTGTGAAAGCTTCCTTCACCTAGCTTGTTGGGAACACAAAGTTTCTCTTCAGCTGCAAACTCCACTCCATATATAATTATGGGTAAGTACTAGCTCCAACTCGGTTTTACAGTGAAAACTGCAGGAAATTCTAAACGGCACTAGGAAACAGACTGAGAAACCAGAGTAAAATTTTCTCCTGCAACCAGTTAACTTTGTGCGACATGAACGAACTTCTCTCCACATGCTCAGTTCTGAGAGATATGTGTGTGTGAAAGCCGTCCTTCACCTAGCTTGTTGGGAACACAAAGATTCTCTTCAGTTGCAAACTCCACTCCATACTTATATATGGGGAGGTACTAGCTCAAACTCGGTTTTATAGGGAAAAGTGCAGGAAATTCATACCGGCACTAGGAAACAGACTGAGATACCAGAGTAAAAGTTTATCCTGCAACCCGTTCCCTTTGTGCTAGATGAACGAACGTCTCTCCACATGCTCAGTTCTGAGAGATAAGTGTGTGTGAAAGCCGTCCTTCACATAGCTTGTTGGGAACACAATGTTTCTCTTCAGTTACAAACTCCACTCCATACATATATATGGGGAGGTACAAGCTCCAACTCGGTTTTACACTGAAAAATGCAGGAACTTCAAACCGGCACTAGGAAACAGACTGAGAAATCAGAGTAAAAGTTTCTCCTGCATCCTGTTCCCTTTGTGCTAGATGAACGAACGTCTCTCCACATGCTCAGTTCTGAGAGATATTTGAGTGTGAAAGCCGTCCTTCACCTACCTTGTTGGGAACACAAAGTTTCTCTTCAGCTGCAAACTCCACTCCATATATATTTATGGGGAAGCACTAGCTCCAACTCGGTTTTACAGTGAAAACTGCAGGACCTTCAAACCGGCACTAGGAAACAGACTGAGAAACCAGAGTAAAAGTTTCTCCTGCAACCCGTTCCATTTGTGCTAGATGAACGAACGTCTCTCCACATGCTCAGTTCTGAGAGATAAGTGTGTGTGAAAACGGTCCTTCACCTAGCTTGTAGGGAACACAACGTTTCTCTTCAGTTGCAAACTCCACTCCATACATATATATGGGGAGGTACAAGCTCCAACTCGGTTTTACAGTGAAAACTGCAGGAACTTCAAACCGGCACTAGGAAACAGACTGAGAAACCAGAGTAATAGTTTCTCCTGCAACCCGTTCCCTTTGTGCTAGATGAACGAACGTCTCTCCACATGATCAGTTCTGAGAGATAAGTGTGTGTGAAAGCCGTCCTTCACCTAGCTTGTTGGGAACACAAAGTTTCTCTACATTTGCAAACTCCACACCATACATATATATGGGTAGGAACTAGCTCCAACTCGGTTTTACAGTGAAAACTGCAGGAACTACAAACAGGCACTAGGAAACAGACTGAGAAACCAGAGTAAAAGTTTCCCCTGCAACCCGTTCCCTTTGTGCTAGATGAAAGAACGTCTCTCCACATGCTCAGTTCTGAGAGATAGGTGTGTGTGAAAGCCGTCCTTCACCTAGCTTGTTGGGAACACAATGTTTCTCTTCAGTTGCAAACTCCACTCCATACATATATATGGGGAGGTACAAGCTCCAACTAGGTTTTACAGTGAAAACTGCAGGAACTTCAAACCGGCACTAGGAAACAGACTGAGAAACCAGAGTAAAAGTTTCTCCTGCAAAACTTTCCCTTTGTGCTAGATGAAAGAACGTCTCTCCACATGCTCAGTTCTGAGAGATAAGTGTGTGTGAATTCCGTCCTGCACCTAGCTTGTTGGGAACACAAAGTTTCTCTTAAGTTGCAAACTCCACTCCATACATATATATGGGGAGGTACAAGCTCCAACTCGGTTTTACAGTGAAATCTGCAGGAAATTCTAAACGGGACTAGGAAACAGACTGAAAACACAGAGTAAATGTTTCTCCTGCAACCAGTTTACTTTGTGCTACATGAACGAACGTCTCTCCACATGCTCAGTTCTGAGAGATAAGTGTGTGTGAAAGCCGTCTTTCACCTAGCTTGTTGGGAACACAATGTTTCTCTTCAGTTGCAAACTCCACTCCATACATATATATGGGGAGGTACAAGCTCCAACTCGGTTTTACACTGAAAATTGCAGGAACCTCAAACCGGCACTAGGAAACAGACTGAGAAATCAGAGTAAAAGTTTCACCTGCAACCTGTTCCCTTTGTGCTAGATGAACGAACGTCTCTCCACATGCTCAGTTCTGAGAGTTAATTGTGTGTGAAAGCTTCCTTCACCTAGCTTGTTGGGAACACAAAGTTTCTCTTCAGTTGCAAACTCCAATCCATACATATATATGGGGAGGTACAAGCTCCAACCCGGTTTTGCAGTGAAAACTGCAGGAACTTCAAACCGGCACTAGGAAACAGACTGAGAAACCGGAGTAAAAGTTTCTCCTGCAAACCGTTTCGTTTTTGCTAGATGAACGAACGTCTCTCCACATGCTCAGTTCTGAGAGATATGTGTGTGTGAAAGCCGTCCTTCACCTAGCTTGTTGGGAACACAAAGTTTCTCTTCAGTTCCAAACTCCACTCGATACATATACATGGTGAGGAACTAGCTCCAACTCGGTTTTACAGTGAAAACTGCAGGAATTTCAAACCGGCACTAGGAAACAGACTGAGAAACCAGAGTAAAAATTTCTCCTGCAACCCGTTCCCTTTGTGCTAGATGAACGAACGTCTCTCCACATGATCAGTTCTGAGAGATATGTGTGTGTGAATGCCGTCCTGCACCTAGCAAGTTGGGAACACAAAGTTTCTTTTCAGTTGCAAACTCCAATCCATAAATATATATATGGGGAGGTACGAGCTCCAACTCGGTTTTACAGTGAAAACTGCAGGAAATTCTAAACGGCACTAGGAAACAGACTGAGAAACCAGAGTAAAAGTTTCTCCTGCAACCAGTTAACTTTGTGCTACATGAACGAACGTCTCTCCACATGCTCAGTTCTGAGAGATATGTGTGTGTGAAAGCCGTCCTTCACCTAGCTTGTTGGGAACACAAAGTTTCTTTTCATTTGCAAACTCCACTCCATACATATATATGGGGAGGTACTAACTCAAACTCGGTTTTATAGTGAAAAGTGCAGGAAATTCATACCGGCACTAGGAAACAGACTGAGAAACCAGAGTAAAAGTTTATCCTGCAACCCGTTCCCTTTGTGCTAGATGAACGAACGTCTCTCCACATGCTCAGTTCTGAGAGATAAGTGTGTGTGAAAGCCGTCCTTCACCTAGCTTGTTGGGAACACAATGTTTCTCTTCAGTTGCAAACGCCACTCCATACATATATATGGGGAGGTACAAGCTCCAACTCGGTTTTACACTGAAAACTGCAGGAACTTCAAACCGGCACTAGGAAACAGACTGAGAAATCAGAGTAAAAGTTTCTCCTGCAACCCGTTCCCTTTGTGCTAGATGAACGAACGTCTCTCCACATGCTCAGTTCTGAGAGTTAATTGTGTGTGAAAGCTTCCTTCACCTAGCTTGTTGGGAACACAAAGTTTCTCTTCAGCTGCAAACTCCACTCCATATATAATTATGGGTAAGTACTAGCTCCAACTCGGTTTTACAGTGAAAACTGCAGGAAATTCTAAACGGCACTAGGAAACAGACTGAGAAACCAGAGTAAAATTTTCTCCTGCAACCAGTTAACTTTGTGCGACATGAACGAACTTCTCTCCACATGCTCAGTTCTGAGAGATATGTGTGTGTGAAAGCCGTCCTTCACCTAGCTTGTTGGGAACACAAAGATTCTCTTCAGTTGCAAACTCCACTCCATACTTATATATGGGGAGGTACTAGCTCAAACTCGGTTTTATAGGGAAAAGTGCAGGAAATTCATACCGGCACTAGGAAACAGACTGAGATACCAGAGTAAAAGTTTATCCTGCAACCCGTTCCCTTTGTGCTAGATGAACGAACGTCTCTCCACATGCTCAGTTCTGAGAGATAAGTGTGTGTGAAAGCCGTCCTTCACATAGCTTGTTGGGAACACAATGTTTCTCTTCAGTTACAAACTCCACTCCATACATATATATGGGGAGGTACAAGCTCCAACTCGGTTTTACACTGAAAAATGCAGGAACTTCAAACCGGCACTAGGAAACAGACTGAGAAATCAGAGTAAAAGTTTCTCCTGCATCCTGTTCCCTTTGTGCTAGATGAACGAACGTCTCTCCACATGCTCAGTTCTGAGAGATATTTGAGTGTGAAAGCCGTCCTTCACCTAGCTTGTTGGGAACACAAAGTTTCTCTTCAGCTGCAAACTCCACTCCATATATATTTATGGGGAAGCACTAGCTCCAACTCGGTTTTACAGTGAAAACTGCAGGACCTTCAAACCGGCACTAGGAAACAGACTGAGAAACCAGAGTAAAAGTTTCTCCTGCAACCCGTTCCATTTGTGCTAGTTGAACGAACGTCTCTCCACATGCTCAGTTCTGAGAGATAAGTGTGTATGAAAGCCGTCTTTCACCTATCTTTTTGGGAACACAAAGTTTCTCTTAGGTTGCAAACTCCACTTCCTACATATATAAGGGGAGGTACTAGCTCCAACTCGGTTTTACACTGAAAACTGCAGGAGCTTCAAACCGGCACTAGGAAACAGACTGAGAAACCAGAGTAAAAGTTTCTCCTGCAACCCGTTCCCTTTGTGCTAGATGAACGAACGTCTCTCCACATGCTCAGTTCTGAGAGATAAGTGTGTGTGAAAACGGTCCTTCACCTAGCTTGTAGGGAACACAACGTTTCTCTTCAGTTGCAAACTCCACTCCATACATATATATGGGGAGGTACAAGCTCCAACTCGGTTTTACAGTGAAAACTGCAGGAACTTCAAACCGGCACTAGGAAACAGACTGAGAAACCAGAGTAATAGTTTCTCCTGCAACCCGTTCCCTTTGTGCTAGATGAACGAACGTCTCTCCACATGATCAGTTCTGAGAGATAAGTGTGTGTGAAAGCCGTCCTTCACCTAGCTTGTTGGGAACACAAAGTTTCTCTACATTTGCAAACTCCACACCATACATATATATGGGTAGGAACTAGCTCCAACTCGGTTTTACAGTGAAAACTGCAGGAACTACAAACAGGCACTAGGAAACAGACTGAGAAACCAGAGTAAAAGTTTCCCCTGCAACCCGTTCCCTTTGTGCTAGATGAAAGAACGTCTCTCCACATGCTCAGTTCTGAGAGATAGGTGTGTGTGAAAGCCGTCCTTCACCTAGCTTGTTGGGAACACAAAGTTTCTTTTCATTTGCAAACTCCACTCCATACATATATATGGGGAGGTACTAACTCAAACTCGGTTTTATAGTGAAAAGTGCAGGAAATTCATACCGGCACTAGGAAACAGACTGAGAAACCAGAGTAAAAGTTTATCCTGCAACCCGTTCCCTTTGTGCTAGATGAACGAACGTCTCTCCACATGCTCAGTTCTGAGAGATAAGTGTGTGTGAAAGCCGTCCTTCACCTAGCTTGTTGGGAACACAATGTTTCTCTTCAGTTGCAAACGCCACTCCATACATATATATGGGGAGGTACAAGCTCCAACTCGGTTTTACACTGAAAACTGCAGGAACTTCAAACCGGCACTAGGAAACAGACTGAGAAATCAGAGTAAAAGTTTCTCCTGCAACCCGTTCCCTTTGTGCTAGATGAACGAACGTCTCTCCACATGCTCAGTTCTGAGAGTTAATTGTGTGTGAAAGCTTCCTTCACCTAGCTTGTTGGGAACACAAAGTTTCTCTTCAGCTGCAAACTCCACTCCATATATAATTATGGGTAAGTACTAGCTCCAACTCGGTTTTACAGTGAAAACTGCAGGAAATTCTAAACGGCACTAGGAAACAGACTGAGAAACCAGAGTAAAATTTTCTCCTGCAACCAGTTAACTTTGTGCGACATGAACGAACTTCTCTCCACATGCTCAGTTCTGAGAGATATGTGTGTGTGAAAGCCGTCCTTCACCTAGCTTGTTGGGAACACAAAGATTCTCTTCAGTTGCAAACTCCACTCCATACTTATATATGGGGAGGTACTAGCTCAAACTCGGTTTTATAGGGAAAAGTGCAGGAAATTCATACCGGCACTAGGAAACAGACTGAGATACCAGAGTAAAAGTTTATCCTGCAACCCGTTCCCTTTGTGCTAGATGAACGAACGTCTCTCCACATGCTCAGTTCTGAGAGATAAGTGTGTGTGAAAGCCGTCCTTCACATAGCTTGTTGGGAACACAATGTTTCTCTTCAGTTACAAACTCCACTCCATACATATATATGGGGAGGTACAAGCTCCAACTCGGTTTTACACTGAAAAATGCAGGAACTTCAAACCGGCACTAGGAAACAGACTGAGAAATCAGAGTAAAAGATTCTCCTGCATCCTGTTCCCTTTGTGCTAGATGAACGAACGTCTCTCCACATGCTCAGTTCTGAGAGATATTTGAGTGTGAAAGCCGTCCTTCAACTACCTTGTTGGGAACACAAAGTTTCTCTTCAGCTGCAAACTCCACTCCATATATATTTATGGGGAAGCACTAGCTCCAACTCGGTTTTACAGTGAAAACTGCAGGACCTTCAAACCGGCACTAGGAAACAGACTGAGAAACCAGAGTAAAAGTTTCTCCTGCAACCCGTTCCATTTGTGCTAGATGAACGAACGTCTCTCCACATGCTCAGTTCTGAGAGATAAGTGTGTATGAAAGCCGTCTTTCACCTATCTTTTTGGGAACACAAAGTTTCTCTTAGGTTGCAAACTCCACTTCCTACATATATAAGGGGAGGTACTAGCTCCAACTCGGTTTTACACTGAAAACTGCAGGAGCTTCAAACCGGCACTAGGAAACAGACTGAGAAACCAGAGTAAAAGTTTCTCCTGCAACCCGTTCCCTTTGTGCTAGATGAACGAACGTCTCTCCACATGCTCAGTTCTGAGAGATAAGTGTGTGTGAAAACGGTCCTTCACCTAGCTTGTAGGGAACACAACGTTTCTCTTCAGTTGCAAACTCCACTCCATACATATATATGGGGAGGTACAAGCTCCAACTCGGTTTTACAGTGAAAACTGCAGGAACTTCAAACCGGCACTAGGAAACAGACTGAGAAACCAGAGTAATAGTTTCTCCTGCAACCCGTTCCCTTTGTGCTAGATGAACGAACGTCTCTCCACATGATCAGTTCTGAGAGATAAGTGTGTGTGAAAGCCGTCCTTCACCTAGCTTGTTGGGAACACAAAGTTTCTCTACATTTGCAAACTCCACACCATACATATATATGGGTAGGAACTAGCTCCAACTCGGTTTTACAGTGAAAACTGCAGGAACTACAAACAGGCACTAGGAAACAGACTGAGAAACCAGAGTAAAAGTTTCCCCTGCAACCCGTTCCCTTTGTGCTAGATGAAAGAACGTCTCTCCACATGCTCAGTTCTGAGAGATAGGTGTGTGTGAAAGCCGTCCTTCACCTAGCTTGTTGGGAACACAATGTTTCTCTTCAGTTGCAAACTCCACTCCATACATATATATGGGGAGGTACAAGCTCCAACTAGGTTTTACAGTGAAAACTGCAGGAACTTCAAACCGGCACTAGGAAACAGACTGAGAAACCAGAGTAAAAGTTTCTCCTGCAAAACTTTCCCTTTGTGCTAGATGAAAGAACGTCTCTCCACATGCTCAGTTCTGAGAGATAAGTGTGTGTGAATTCCGTCCTGCACCTAGCTTGTTGGGAACACAAAGTTTCTCTTAAGTTGCAAACTCCACTCCATACATATATATGGGGAGGTACAAGCTCCAACTCGGTTTTACAGTGAAATCTGCAGGAAATTCTAAACGGGACTAGGAAACAGACTGAAAACACAGAGTAAATGTTTCTCCTGCAACCAGTTTACTTTGTGCTACATGAACGAACGTCTCTCCACATGCTCAGTTCTGAGAGATAAGTGTGTGTGAAAGCCGTCTTTCACCTAGCTTGTTGGGAACACAATGTTTCTCTTCAGTTGCAAACTCCACTCCATACATATATATGGGGAGGTACAAGCTCCAACTCGGTTTTACACTGAAAATTGCAGGAACCTCAAACCGGCACTAGGAAACAGACTGAGAAATCAGAGTAAAAGTTTCACCTGCAACCTGTTCCCTTTGTGCTAGATGAACGAACGTCTCTCCACATGCTCAGTTCTGAGAGTTAATTGTGTGTGAAAGCTTCCTTCACCTAGCTTGTTGGGAACACAAAGTTTCTCTTCAGTTGCAAACTCCAATCCATACATATATATGGGGAGGTACAAGCTCCAACCCGGTTTTGCAGTGAAAACTGCAGGAACTTCAAACCGGCACTAGGAAACAGACTGAGAAACCGGAGTAAAAGTTTCTCCAGCAAACCGTTTCGTTTTTGCTAGATGAACGAACGTCTCTCCACATGCTCAGTTCTGAGAGATATGTGTGTGTGAAAGCCGTCCTTCACCTAGCTTGTTGGGAACACAAAGTTTCTCTTCAGTTCCAAACTCCACTCGATACATATACATGGTGAGGAACTAGCTCCAACTCGGTTTTACAGTGAAAACTGCAGGAACTTCAAACCGGCACTAGGAAACAGACTGAGAAACCAGAGTAAAAGTTTCTCCTGCAACCCGTTCCCTTTGTGCTAGATGAACGAACGTCTCTCCACATGATCAGTTCTGAGAGATATGTGTGTGTGAATGCCGTCCTGCACCTAACAAGTTGGGAACACAAAGTTTCTTTTCAGTTGCAAACTCCAATCCATAAATATATATATGGGGAGGTACGAGCTCCAACTCGGTTTTACAGTGAAAACTGCAGGAAATTCTAAACGGCACTAGGAAACAGACTGAGAAACCAGAGTAAAAGTTTCTCCTGCAACCAGTTAACTTTGTGCTACATGAACGAACGTCTCTCCACATGCTCAGTTCTGAGAGATATGTGTGTGTGAAAGCCGTCCTTCACCTAGCTTGTTGGGAACACAAAGTTTCTTTTCATTTGCAAACTCCACTCCATACATATATATGGGGAGGTACTAACTCAAACTCGGTTTTATAGTGAAAAGTGCAGGAAATTCATACCGGCACTAGGAAACAGACTGAGAAACCAGAGTAAAAGTTTATCCTGCAACCCGTTCCCTTTGTGCTAGATGAACGAACGTCTCTCCACATGCTCAGTTCTGAGAGATAAGTGTGTGTGAAAGCCGTCCTTCACCTAGCTTGTTGGGAACACAATGTTTCTCTTCAGTTGCAAACGCCACTCCATACATATATATGGGGAGGTACAAGCTCCAACTCGGTTTTACACTGAAAACTGCAGGAACTTCAAACCGGCACTAGGAAACAGACTGAGAAATCAGAGTAAAAGTTTCTCCTGCAACCCGTTCCCTTTGTGCTAGATGAACGAACGTCTCTCCACATGCTCAGTTCTGAGAGTTAATTGTGTGTGAAAGCTTCCTTCACCTAGCTTGTTGGGAACACAAAGTTTCTCTTCAGCTGCAAACTCCACTCCATATATAATTATGGTTAAGTACTAGCTCCAACTCGGTTTTACAGTGAAAACTGCAGGAAATTCTAAACGGCACTAGGAAACAGACTGAGAAACCAGAGTAAAATTTTCTCCTGCAACCAGTTAACTTTGTGCGACATGAACGAACTTCTCTCCACATGCTCAGTTCTGAGAGATATGTGTGTGTGAAAGCCGTCCTTCACCTAGCTTGTTGGGAACACAAAGATTCTCTTCAGTTGCAAACTCCACTCCATACTTATATATGGGGAGGTACTAGCTCAAACTCGGTTTTATAGGGAAAAGTGCAGGAAATTCATACCGGCACTAGGAAACAGACTGAGATACCAGAGTAAAAGTTTATCCTGCAACCCGTTCCCTTTGTGCTAGATGAACGAACGTCTCTCCACATGCTCAGTTCTGAGAGATAAGTGTGTGTGAAAGCCGTCCTTCACATAGCTTGTTGGGAACACAATGTTTCTCTTCAGTTACAAACTCCACTCCATACATATATATGGGGAGGTACAAGCTCCAACTCGGTTTTACACTGAAAAATGCAGGAACTTCAAACCGGCACTAGGAAACAGACTGAGAAATCAGAGTAAAAGTTTCTCCTGCATCCTGTTCCCTTTGTGCTAGATGAACGAACGTCTCTCCACATGCTCAGTTCTGAGAGATATTTGAGTGTGAAAGCCGTCCTTCACCTAGCTTGTTGGGAACACAAAGTTTCCCTTCAGCTGCAAACTCCACTCCATATATATTTATGGGGAAGCACTAGCTCCAACTCGGTTTTACAGTGAAAACTGCAGGACCTTCAAACCGGCACTAGGAAACAGACTGAGAAACCAGAGTAAAAGTTTCTCCTGCAACCCGTTCCATTTGTGCTAGTTGAACGAACGTCTCTCCACATGCTCAGTTCTGAGAGATAAGTGTGTATGAAAGCCGTCTTTCACCTATCTTTTTGGGAACACAAAGTTTCTCTTAGGTTGCAAACTCCACTTCCTACATATATAAGGGGAGGTACTAGCTCCAACTCGGTTTTACACTGAAAACTGCAGGAGCTTCAAACCGGCACTAGGAAACAGACTGAGAAACCAGAGTAAAAGTTTCTCCTGCAACCCGTTCCCTTTGTGCTAGATGAACGAACGTCTCTCCACATGCTCAGTTCTGAGAGATAAGTGTGTGTGAAAACGGTCCTTCACCTAGCTTGTAGGGAACACAACGTTTCTCTTCAGTTGCAAACTCCACTCCATACATATATATGGGGAGGTACAAGCTCCAACTCGGTTTTACAGTGAAAACTGCAGGAACTTCAAACCGGCACTAGGAAACAGACTGAGAAACCAGAGTAATAGTTTCTCCTGCAACCCGTTCCCTTTGTGCTAGATGAACGAACGTCTCTCCACATGATCAGTTCTGAGAGATAAGTGTGTGTGAAAGCCGTCCTTCACCTAGCTTGTTGGGAACACAAAGTTTCTCTACATTTGCAAACTCCACACCATACATATATATGGGTAGGAACTAGCTCCAACTCGGTTTTACAGTGAAAACTGCAGGAACTACAAACAGGCACTAGGAAACAGACTGAGAAACCAGAGTAAAAGTTTCCCCTGCAACCCGTTCCCTTTGTGCTAGATGAAAGAACGTCTCTCCACATGCTCAGTTCTGAGAGATAGGTGTGTGTGAAAGCCGTCCTTCACCTAGCTTGTTGGGAACACAATGTTTCTCTTCAGTTGCAAACTCCACTCCATACATATATATGGGGAGGTACAAGCTCCAACTAGGTTTTACAGTGAAAACTGCAGGAACTTCAAACCGGCACTAGGAAACAGACTGAGAAACCAGAGTAAAAGTTTCTCCTGCAAAACTTTCCCTTTGTGCTAGATGAAAGAACGTCTCTCCACATGCTCAGTTCTGAGAGATAAGTGTGTGTGAATTCCGTCCTGCACCTAGCTTGTTGGGAACACAAAGTTTCTCTTAAGTTGCAAACTCCACTCCATACATATATATGGGGAGGTACAAGCTCCAACTCGGTTTTACAGTGAAATCTGCAGGAAATTCTAAACGGGACTAGGAAACAGACTGAAAACACAGAGTAAATGTTTCTCCTGCAACCAGTTTACTTTGTGCTACATGAACGAACGTCTCTCCACATGCTCAGTTCTGAGAGATAAGTGTGTGTGAAAGCCGTCTTTCACCTAGCTTGTTGGGAACACAATGTTTCTCTTCAGTTGCAAACTCCACTCCATACATATATATGGGGAGGTACAAGCTCCAACTCGGTTTTACACTGAAAATTGCAGGAACCTCAAACCGGCACTAGGAAACAGACTGAGAAATCAGAGTAAAAGTTTCACCTGCAACCTGTTCCCTTTGTGCTAGATGAACGAACGTCTCTCCACATGCTCAGTTCTGAGAGTTAATTGTGTGTGAAAGCTTCCTTCACCTAGCTTGTTGGGAACACAAAGTTTCTCTTCAGTTGCAAACTCCAATCCATACATATATATGGGGAGGTACTAGCTCAAACTCGGTTTTGCTGTGAAAACTGCAGGAAATTCAAACCGGCACTAGGAAACAGACTGAGAAACCAGAGTAAAAGTTTCTCCTGCAACCCGTTCCCTTTGTGCTAGATGAACGAACGTCTCCCCACATGCTCAGTTCTGAGAGATAAGTGTGTGTGAAAGCCGTTCTTCACCTAGCTTGTTGGGAACACAAAGTTTCTCTTCAGTTGCAAACTCCACTCCATACATATATATGGGGAGGTAGTAGCTCCAACTCGATTTTGCAGTGAAAACTGCAGGAACTTCAAAAAGGCACTAGGAAACAGACTGAGAAACCAGAGTAAAAGTTTCTCCTGCAACCAGTTCCCTTTGTGCTAGATGAAAGAACGTCTCTCCACATGCTCAGTTCTGAGAGATAAATGTGTGTGAAAGCCGTCCTTCACCTAGCTTGTTGGGAACACAAAGTTTCTCTTCAGTTGCCAACTCCAATTCATACATATATATGGGGAGGTACAAGCTCCAACTCGGTTTTACAGTGAAAACTGCAGGAACTTCAAACCGGCACTAGGAAACAGACTGAGAAACCAGAGTAAAAGTTTCTCCTGCAACCCGTTCCATTTGTGCTAGATGAACGAACGTCTCTCCACATGCTCAATTCTGAGAGATAAGTGTGTGTGAAAGCCGTCTTTCACCTAGCTTTTTGGGAACACAAAGTTTCTCTTAGGTTGCAAACTCCACTCCCTACATATATAAGGGGAGGTACTAGCTCCAACTCGATTTTACAGTGAAAACTGCAGGAACTTCAAACCGGCACTAGGAAACAGACTGAGAAACCAGAGTAAAAGTTTCTCCTGCAACCCATTCCATTTGTGCTAGATGAACGAACGTCTCTCCACATGCTCAGTTCTGAGAGATAAGTGTGTGTGAAAGCCGTCCTTCACCTAGATTTTTGGGAACACAAAGTTTCTCTTCAGTTGCAAACTCCACTCCATATATATATATGGGGAGGTACTAGCTCCTACTCGGTTTTACAGTGAAAACTGCAGGAACTTCAAACCGGCACTAGGAAACAGACTGAGAAACCAGAGTAAAAGTTTCTCCTGCAAACCGTTCCCTTTTTGCTAGATGAACGAACGTTTCTCCACATGCTCAGTTCTGAGAGATAAGTGTGTGTGAATGCCGTCCTGCACCTAGCTTGTTGGGAACACAAAGTTTCTCTTCAGTTGCAAACTCTACTCCATACATATATATGGGGAGGTACAAGCTCCAACTCGGTTTTACAGTGAAAACTGCAGGAACTTCAAACCGGCACTAGGAAACAGACTGAGAAACCAGAGTAAAAGTTTCTCCTGCAACCCGTTCCCTTTGTGCTAGATGAACGAACGTCTCTCCACATGCTCATTTCTGAGAGATAAGTGTGTGTGAATGCCGTCCTGCACCTAGCTTGTTGGGAACACAAAGTTTCTCTTCAGTTGCAAACTCCACTCCATACATATATATGGGGAGGTACAAGCTCCAACTCGGTTTTACAGTGAAAACTGCAGGAAATTCTAAACGGGACTAGGAAACAGACTGAAAACCCAGAGTAAAAGTTTCTCCTGCAACCAGTTCCCTTTGTGCCTGATGAACGAACGTCTCTCCACATGCTCAGTTCTGAGAGATAAGTGTGGGTGAAAGCCGTCCTTCAACTAGCTTGTTGGGAACACAAAGTTTCTCTTCAGTTGCAAACTCCAATCCATAAATATATATGGGGAGGTACAAGCTCCAACTCGATTTTACAGTGAAAACTGCAGGAACTTCAAACCGGCACTAGGAAACAGACTGAGAAACCAGAGAAAAAGTTTCTCCTGCAACCCGTTCCCTTTGTGCTAGATGAATGAACGTCTCTCCACATGCTCAGTTCTGAGAGATAGGTGTGTGTGAAAGCCGTCCTTCACCTATCTTTTTGGGAACACAAAGTTTCTCTTCAGTTTCGAACTTCACTCCATACATATGTATGGGGAGGTACAAGCTCAAACTCGGTTTTGCAGTGAAAACTGCAGGAACTTCAAACCGGCACTAGGAAACAGACTGAGAAACCAGAGTAAAAGTTTCTCCTGCAACCCGTTCCCTTTGTGCTAGATGAAAGAACGTCTCTCCACATGCTCATTTCTGAGAGATAAGTGTGTGTGAAAGCCGTCCTTCACCTAGCTTGTTGGGAACACAAAGTTTCTCTTCAGTTGCAAACTCCAATCCATACATATATATGGGGAGGTTCTAGCTCAAACTCGGTTTTGCAGTGAAAACTGCAGGAACTTCAAACCGGCACTAGGAAACAGACTGAGAAACCAGAGTAAAAGTTTCTCCTGCAACCCGTTCCCTTTGTGCTAGATGAACGAACGTCTCCCCACATGCTCAGTTCTGAGAGATAAGTGTGTGTGAAAGCCGTCCTTCACCTAGCTTGTTGGGAACACAAAGTTTCTCTTCAGTTGCAAACTCCACTCCATACATATATATGGGGAGGTACTAGCTCCAACTCGGTTTTGCAGTGAAAACTGCAGGAAATTCAAAAAGGCACTAGGAAACAGACTGAGAATCCAGAGTAAAAGTTTCTCCTGCAACCCGTTCCCTTTGTGCTAGATGAACGAACGTCTCTCCACATGCTCAGTTCTGAGAGATAAGTGTGTGTGAAAGCCGTCTTTCACCTAGCTTGTTGGAAACACAAAGTTTCTCTTAAGTTGCCAACTCCAATCCATACATATATATGGGGAGGTACAAGCTCCAACTCGGTTTTACAGTGAAAACTGAAGGAAATTCTAAACGGCACTAGGAAACAGACTGAAAACCCAGAGTAAAATTTTCTCCTGCAAACAGTTCCGTTTGTGCCTGATGAACGAACGTCTCTCCACATGCTCAGTTCTGAGAGATAAGTGTGTGGGAAAGCCGTCCTTCACCTAGCTTGTTGGGAACACAAAGTTTTTCTTAGGTTGCAAACTCCACTCCATACATATATATGGGGAGGAACTAGCTCCAACTCGGTTTTACAGTGAAAACTGCAGGAACTTCAAACCGGCACTAGGAAACAGACTGAGAAACCAGAGTAAAAGTTTCTCCTGCAACCCGTTCCCTTTGTGCTAGATGAACGAAAGTCTCTCTACATGCTCAGTTCTGAGAGATAAGTGTGTGTGAAAGCCGTCCTTCACCTAGCTTTTTGGGAACACAAAGTTTCTCTTCAGTTGCAAACTCCACTCCATACATATATATGGGTAGGTACAAGCTCCAACTCGGTTTTGCAGTGAAAACTGCAGGAAATTCAAACCGGCACTAGGAAACAGACTGAGAAACCAGAGTAAATGTTTCTCCTGCAACCCGTTCCCTTTGTGCTTGATGAACGAAAGTCTCTCCACATGCTCAGTTCTGAGAGATAAGTGTGTGTGAAAGCCGTCCTTCACCTAGCTTGTTGGGAACACAAAGTTTCTCTTCAGTTGCAAACTCCACTCCATACATATATATGGGGAGGTAATAGCTCCAACTCGGTTTTACAGTGAAAACTGCAGGAACTTCAAACCGGCACTAGGAAACAGACTGAGAAACCAGAGTAAAATTTCTCCTGCAACCCGTTCCTTTTGTGCTAGATGAACGAACGTCTCTCCACATGCTCAGTACTGAGAGATAAGTGTGTGTGAATGCCGTCCTTAACCTATCTTGTTGGGAACACAATGTTTCTCTTCAGTTGCAAACTCCAATCCATACATATATATGGGGAGGTACAAGCTCCATTTCGGTTTTACACTGAAAACTGCAGGAACTTCAAACCAGCACTAGGAAACAGACTGAGAAATCAGAGTAAAAGTTTCTCCTGCAACCCGTTCCCTTTGTGCTAGATGAACGAACGTCTCTCCACATGCTCAGTTCTGAGAGATAAGTGTGTGTTAAAGCCGTCCTTCACCTAGCTTGTTGGGAACACAAAGTTTCTTTTCAACTGCAAACTCCACTCCATACATATTTATAGGGAAGTACTAGCTCCAACTCGGTTTTACAGTGAAAACTGCAGGAACTTCAAACCGGCACTAGGAAACAGACTGAGAAACCTGAGAAATAGTTTCTCCTGCAACCCGTTCCATTTGTGCTAGATGAACGAACGTCTCTCCACATGCTCAGTTCTGAGAGATAAGTGTGTGTGAAAGCCGTCCTTCACCTAGCTTTTTGGGAACTCATAGTTTCTCATAGGTTGCAAACTCCACTCCATACATATATATGGGGAGGTACTAGCTCCAACTCGGTTTTGCAGTGAAAACTGCAGGAACTTCAAACCGGCACTAGGAAACAGACTGAGAAACCAGAGTAAAAGTTTCTCCTGCAACCCATTCCATTTGTGCTAGATGAACGAACGGCTCTCCACATGCTCAGTTCTGAGAGATATGTGTGTGTGAAAGCCGTCCTTCAACTAGCTTTTTGGGAACACAAAGTTTCTCTTCAGTTGCAAACTCCACTCCATATATATATATGCGGAGGTAATAGCTCCAACTCGGTTTTACAGTGAAAACTGCAGGAACTTCAAACCGGCACTAGGAAACAGACTGAGAAACCAGAGTAAAAGTTTCTCCTGCAACCCATTCCATTTGTGCTAGATGAACGAACGTCTCTCCACATGCTCAGTTCTGAGAGATAAGTGTGTGTGAATGCCGTCCTGCACCTATTGTTGGGAACACAAAGTTTCTGTTCAGTTGCAAATTCCACTCCATACATATATATGGGGAAGTACAAGCTCCAACTCGGTTTTACAGTGAAAACTGCAGGAACTTCAAACCGGCACTAGGAAACACACTGAGAAACCAGAGTAAAAGTTTCTCCTGCAACCCGTTCCCTTTGTGCTAGATGAACGAACGTCTCTCCACATGCTCATTTCAGAGAGATAAGTGTGTGTGAATGCCGTCCTTCACCTAGCTTGTTGGGAACACAAAGTTTCTCTTCAGTTGCAAACTCCACTCCATACATATATATGGGGAGGTACTAGCTCCTTCTCGGTTTTGCAGTGAAAACTGCAGGAACTTCAAACCGGCAGTAGTAAACAGACTGAGAAACCAGAGTAAATGTTTCTCCTGCAACCCGTTCCCTTTGTGCTAGATGAACGAACGTCTCTCCACATGCTCAGTTGTGAGAGATAAGTGTGTGGGAAAGCCGTCCTTCACCTAGCTTGTTGGGAACACTAAGTTTCTCTTCAGTTGCAAACTCCACTCCATACATATATATGGGGAGGTACTAGCTCCAACTCGGTTTTGCAGTGAAAACTGCAGGAACTTCAAACCGGCACTAGGAAACAGACTGAGAAACCAGAGTAAAAGTTTCTCCTGCAAACCGTTCCCTTTGTGCTAGATGACCGAACGTCTCTCCACATGCTCAGTTGTGAGAGATAAGTGTGTGGGAAAGCCGTCCTTCACCTAGCTTGTTGGGAACACAAAGTTTCTCTTCAGTTGCAAACTCCAATCCATACATATATATGGGGAGGTACTAGCTCCAACTCTTTTTTGCAGTGAAAACTGCAGGAACTTCTAACCGGCACTAGGAAACAGACTGAGAAACCAGAGTAATAGTTTCTCCTGCAACCCGTTCCCTTTGTGCTAGATGAACGAACGTCTCTCCACATGCTCATTTCTGAGAGATAATTGTGTGTGAAAGCCGTCCTTCACCTAGCTTGTTGGGAACACAATGTTTCTCTTCAGTTGCCAACTCCAATACATACATATATATGTGGAGGTACAAGCTCCAACTCGGTTTTACAGTGAAAACTGCAGGAACTTCAAACCGGCACTAGGAAACAGACTGAGAAACCACAGTAAAAGTTTCTCCTGCAACCCGTTCCCTTTGTGCTAGATGAACTAACGTCTCTCCACATGCCCAGTTCTGAGAGATAAGTGTGTGTGAAAGCCGTCCTTCACCTAGCTTGTTGGGAACACAAAGTTTCTCTTCAGTTGCAAACTCCACTCCATACATATATATGGGGAGGTTCTAGCTCCAACTCGGTTTTACAGTGAAAACTGCAGGAACTTCAAACCGGCACTAGGAAACAGACTGAGAAACCAGAGTAAAAGTTTCTCCTGCAACCCGTTCCCTTTGTGCTAGATGAACGAACGTCTCTCCACATGCTCAGTTCTGAGAGATAAGTGTGTGTGAATGCCGTCCTTCACTTAGCTTGTTGGGAACACAATGTTTCTCTTCAGTTGCCAACTCCAATCCATATATATATATGTGGAGGTAAAAGCTCCAACTCGGTTTTACAGTGAAAACTGCAGGAACTTCAAACCGGCAGTAGGAAACACACTGAGAAACCAGAGTAATAGTTTCTCCTGCAACCCGTTCCCTTTGTGCTAGATGAACGAACGTCTCTCCACATGCTCAGTTCTGAGAGATAAGTGTGTGTGAAAGCCGTCCTTGACCTAGCATGTTGGGAACACAAAGTTTCTCTTCAGTTGCAAACTCCACTCCATACATATATATGGGTAGGTACTAGCTCCATCTTGGTTTTGCAGTGAAAACTGCAGGAACTTCAAACCGGCAGTAGTAAACAGACTGAGAAACCAGAGTAAATGTTTCTCCTGCAACCCGTTCCCTTTGTGCTAGATGAACGAACGTCTCTCCACATGTTCAGTTGTGAGAGATAAGTGTGTGGGAAAGCCGTCCTTCACCTAGCTTGTTGGGAACACAAAGTTTCTTTTCAACTGCAAACTCCACTCCATACATATTTATGGGGAAGTACTAGCTCCAACTCGGTTTTACAGTGAAAACTGCAGGAACTTCAAACCGGCACTAGGAAACAGACTGAGAAACCAGAGAAATAGTGTCTCCTGCAACCCGTTCCATTTGTGCTAGATGAACGAACGTCTCTCCACATGCTCAGTTCTGAGAGATAAGTGTGTGTGAAAGCCGTCCTTCACCTAGCTTTTTGGGAACACATACTTTCTCATACGTTGCAAACTCCACTCCATACATATATATGGGGAGGTACTAGCTCCAACTCGGTTTTACACTGAAAATTGCAGGAACTTCAAACCGGCACTAGGAAACAGACTGAGAAACCAGAGTAAAATTTTCTCCTGCAACCCGTTCCCTTTGTGCTAGATGAACGAACGTCTCTCCACATGTTCAGTTGTGAGAGATAAGTGTGTGGGAAAGCCGTCCTTCACCTAGATTGTTGGGAACACAAAGTTTCTTTTCAACTGCAAACTCCACTCCATACATATTTATGGGGAAGTACTAGCTCCAACTCGGTTTTACAGTGAAAACTGCAGGAACTTCAAACCGGCACTAGGAAACAGACTGAGAAACCAGAGAAATAGTGTCTCCTGCAACCCGTTCCATTTGTGCTAGATGAACGAACGTCTCTCCACATGCTCAGTTCTGAGAGATAAGTGTGTGTGAAAGCCGTCCTTCACCTAGCTTTTTGGGAACACATACTTTCTCATACGTTGCAAACTCCACTCCATACATATATATGGGGAGGTACTAGCTCCAACTCGGTTTTACACTGAAAATTGCAGGAACTTCAAACCGGCACTAGGAAACAGACTGAGAAACCAGAGTAAAATTTTCTCCTGCAACCCATTCCATTTGTGCTAGATGAACGAACGTCTCTCCACATGCTCAGTTCTGAGAGATATGTGTGTGTGAAAGCCGTCCTTCACCTTGCTTTTTGGGAACACAAAGTTTCTCTTCAGTTGCAAACTCCACTCCATATATATATATGCGGAGGTACTAGCTCCAACTCGGTTTTACAATGAAAACTGCAGGAACTTCAAACCGGCACTAGGAAACAGACTGAGAAACCAGAGTAAAAGTTTCTCCTGCAACCCGTTCCCTTTGTGCTAGATGAACGAACGTCTCTCCACATGCTCATTTCAGAGAGATAAGTGTGTGTGAATGCCGTCCTTCACCTAGCTTGTTGGGAACACAAAGTTTCTCTTCAGTTGCAAACTCCACTCCATACATATATATGGGGAGGTACTAGCTCCTTCTCGGTTTTGCAGTGAAAACTGCAGGAACTTCAAACCGGCAGTAGTAAACAGACTGAGAAACCAGAGTAAATGTTTCTCCTGCAACCCGTTCCCTTTGTGCTAGATGAACGAACGTCTCTCCACATGCTCAGTTGTGAGAGATAAGTGTGTGGGAAAGCCGTCCTTCACCTAGCTTGTTGGGAACACTAAGTTTCTCTTCAGTTGCAAACTCCACTCCATACATATATATGGGGAGGTACTAGCTCCAACTCGGTTTTGCAGTGAAAACTGCAGGAACTTCAAACCGGCACTAGGAAACAGACTGAGAAACCAGAGTAAAAGTTTCTCCTGCAAACCGTTCCCTTTGTGCTAGATGACCGAACGTCTCTCCACATGCTCAGTTGTGAGAGATAAGTGTGTGGGAAAGCCGTCCTTCACCTAGCTTGTTGGGAACACAAAGTTTCTCTTCAGTTGCAAACTCCACTCCATACATATATATGGGGAGGTACTAGCTCCTTCTCGGTTTTGCAGTGAAAACTGCAGGAACTTCAAACCGGCAGTAGTAAACAGACTGAGAAACCAGAGTAAATGTTTCTCCTGCAACCCGTTCCCTTTGTGCTAGATGAACGAACGTCTCTCCACATGTTCAGTTGTGAGAGATAAGTGTGTGGGAAAGCCGTCCTTCACCTAGCTTGTTGGGAACACAAAGTTTCTTTTCAACTGCAAACTCCACTCCATACATATTTATGGGGAAGTACTAGCTCCAACTAGGTTTTACAGTGAAAACTGCAGGAACTTCAAACCGGCACTAGGAAACAGACTGAGAAACCAGAGAAATAGTGTCTCCAGCAACCCGTTCCATTTGTGCTAGATGAACGAACGTCTCTCCACATGCTCAGTTCTGAGAGATAAGTGTGTGTGAAAGCCGTCCTTCACCTAGCTTTTTGGGAACACATACTTTCTCATACGTTGCAAACTCCACTCCATACATATATATGGGGAGGTACTAGCTCCAACTCGGTTTTACACTGAAAATTGCAGGAACTTCAAACCGGCACTAGGAAACAGACTGAGAAACCAGAGTAAAATTTTCTCCTGCAACCCGTTCCCTTTGTGCTAGATGAACGAACGTCTCTCCACATGTTCAGTTGTGAGAGATAAGTGTGTGGGAAAGCCGTCCTTCACCTAGCTTGTTGGGAACACAAAGTTTCTTTTCAACTGCAAACTCCACTCCATACATATTTATGGGGAAGTACTAGCTCCAACTCGGTTTTACAGTGAAAACTGCAGGAACTTCAAACCGGCACTAGGAAACAGACTGAGAAACCAGAGAAATAGTGTCTCCTGCAACCCGTTCCATTTGTGCTAGATGAACGAACGTCTCTCCACATGCTCAGTTCTGAGAGATAAGTGTGTGTGAAAGCCGTCCTTCACCTAGCTTTTTGGGAACACATACTTTCTCATACGTTGCAAACTCCACTCCATACATATATATGGGGAGGTACTAGCTCCAACTCGGTTTTACACTGAAAATTGCAGGAACTTCAAACCGGCACTAGGAAACAGACTGAGAAACCAGAGTAAAATTTTCTCCTGCAACCCATTCCATTTGTGCTAGATGAACGAACGTCTCTCCACATGCTCAGTTCTGAGAGATATGTGTGTGTGAAAGCCGTCCTTCACCTTGCTTTTTGGGAACACAAAGTTTCTCTTCAGTTGCAAACTCCACTCCATATATATATATGCGGAGGTACTAGCTCCAACTCGGTTTTACAATGAAAACTGCAGGAACTTCAAACCGGCACTAGGAAACAGACTGAGAAACCAGAGTAAAAGTTTCTCCTGCAACCCATTCCCTTTGTGCTAGATGAACGAACGTCTCTCCACATGCTCATTTCAGAGAGATAAGTGTGTGTGAATGCCGTCCTTCACCTAGCTTGTTGGGAACACAAAGTTTCTCTTCAGTTGCAAACTCCACTCCATACATATATATGGGGAGGTACTAGCTCCTTCTCGGTTTTGCAGTGAAAACTGCAGGAACTTCAAACCGGCAGTAGTAAACAGACTGAGAAACCAGAGTAAATGTTTCTCCTGCAACCCGTTCCCTTTGTGCTAGATGAACGAACGTCTCTCCACATGCTCAGTTGTGAGAGATAAGTGTGTGGGAAAGCCGTCCTTCACCTAGCTTGTTGGGAACACTAAGTTTCTCTTCAGTTGCAAACTCCACTCCATACATATATATGGGGAGGTACTAGCTCCAACTCGGTTTTGCAGTGAAAACTGCAGGAACTTCAAACCGGCACTAGGAAACAGACTGAGAAACCAGAGTAAAAGTTTCTCCTGCAAACCGTTCCCTTTGTGCTAGATGACCGAACGTCTCTCCACATGCTCAGTTGTGAGAGATAAGTGTGTGGGAAAGCCGTCCTTCACCTAGCTTGTTGGGAACACAAAGTTTCTCTTCAGTTGCAAACTCCAATCCATACATATATATGGGGAGGTACTAGCTCCAACTCTTTTTTGCAGTGAAAACTGCAGGAACTTCTAACCGGCACTAGGAAACAGACTGAGAAACCAGAGTAATAGTTTCTCCTGCAACCCGTTCCCTTTGTGCTAGATGAACGAACGTCTCTCCACATGCTCAGTTCTGAGAGATAAGTGTGTGTGAAAGCCGTCCTTGACCTAGCATGTTGGGAACACAAAGTTTCTCTTCAGTTGCAAACTCCACTCCATACATATATATGGGTAGGTACTAGCTCCATCTTGGTTTTGCAGTGAAAACTGCAGGAACTTCAAACCGGCAGTAGTAAACAGACTGAGAAACCAGAGTAAATGTTTCTCCTGCAACCCGTTCCCTTTGTGCTAGATGAACGAACGTCTCTCCACATGTTCAGTTGTGAGAGATAAGTGTGTGGGAAAGCCGTCCTTCACCTAGCTTGTTGGGAACACAAAGTTTCTTTTCAACTGCAAACTCCACTCCATACATATTTATGGGGAAGTACTAGCTCCAACTCGGTTTTACAGTGAAAACTGCAGGAACTTCAAACCGGCACTAGGAAACAGACTGAGAAACCAGAGAAATAGTGTCTCCTGCAACCCGTTCCATTTGTGCTAGATGAACGAACGTCTCTCCACATGCTCAGTTCTGAGAGATAAGTGTGTGTGAAAGCCGTCCTTCACCTAGCTTTTTGGGAACACATACTTTCTCATACGTTGCAAACTCCACTCCATACATATATATGGGGAGGTACTAGCTCCAACTCGGTTTTACACTGAAAATTGCAGGAACTTCAAACCGGCACTAGGAAACAGACTGAGAAACCAGAGTAAAATTTTCTCCTGCAACCCATTCCATTTGTGCTAGATGAACGAACGTCTCTCCACATGCTCAGTTCTGAGAGATATGTGTGTGTGAAAGCCGTCCTTCACCTTGCTTTTTGGGAACACAAAGTTTCTCTTCAGTTGCAAACTCCACTCCATATATATATATGCGGAGGTACTAGCTCCAACTCGGTTTTACAATGAAAACTGCAGGAACTTCAAACCGGCACTAGGAAACAGACTGAGAAACCAGAGTAAAAGTTTCTCCTGCAACCCATTCCCTTTGTGCTAGATGAACGAACGTCTCTCCACATGCTCATTTCAGAGAGATAAGTGTGTGTGAATGCCGTCCTTCACCTAGCTTGTTGGGAACACAAAGTTTCTCTTCAGTTGCAAACTCCACTCCATACATATATATGGGGAGGTACTAGCTCCTTCTCGGTTTTGCAGTGAAAACTGCAGGAACTTCAAACCGGCAGTAGTAAACAGACTGAGAAACCAGAGTAAATGTTTCTCCTGCAACCCGTTCCCTTTGTGCTAGATGAACGAACGTCTCTCCACATGCTCATTTCTGAGAGATAATTGTGTGTGAAAGCCGTCCTTCACCTAGCTTGTTGGGAACACAATGTTTCTCTTCAGTTGCCAACTCCAATACATACATATATATGTGGAGGTACAAGCTCCAACTCGGTTTTACAGTGAAAACTGCAGGAACTTCAAACCGGCACTAGGAAACAGACTGAGAAACCACAGTAAAAGTTTCTCCTGCAACCCGTTCCCTTTGTGCTAGATGAACTAACGTCTCTCCACATGCCCAGTTCTGAGAGATAAGTGTGTGTGAAAGCCGTCCTTCACCTAGCTTGTTGGGAACACAAAGTTTCTCTTCAGTTGCAAACTCCACTCCATACATATATATGGGGAGGTTCTAGCTCCAACTCGGTTTTACAGTGAAAACTGCAGGAACTTCAAACCGGCACTAGGAAACAGACTGAGAAACCAGAGTAAAAGTTTCTCCTGCAACCCGTTCCCTTTGTGCTAGATGAACGAACGTCTCTCCACATGCTCAGTTCTGAGAGATAAGTGTGTGTGAATGCCGTCCTTCACTTAGCTTGTTGGGAACACAATGTTTCTCTTCAGTTGCCAACTCCAATCCATATATATATATGTGGAGGTAAAAGCTCCAACTCGGTTTTACAGTGAAAACTGCAGGAACTTCAAACCGGCAGTAGGAAACACACTGAGAAACCAGAGTAATAGTTTCTCCTGCAACCCGTTCCCTTTGTGCTAGATGAACGAACGTCTCTCCACATGCTCAGTTCTGAGAGATAAGTGTGTGTGAAAGCCGTCCTTGACCTAGCATGTTGGGAACACAAAGTTTCTCTTCAGTTGCAAACTCCACTCCATACATATATATGGGTAGGTACTAGCTCCATCTTGGTTTTGCAGTGAAAACTGCAGGAACTTCAAACCGGCAGTAGTAAACAGACTGAGAAACCAGAGTAAATGTTTCTCCTGCAACCCGTTCCCTTTGTGCTAGATGAACGAACGTCTCTCCACATGCCCAGTTCTGAGAGATAAGTGTGTGTGAAAGCCGTCCTTCACCTAGCTTGTTGGGAACACAAAGTTTCTCTTCAGTTGCAAACTCCACTCCATACATATATATGGGGAGGTACTAGCTCCAACTCGGTTTTGCAGTGAAAACTGCAGGAACTTCAAACCGGCACTAGGAAACAGACTGAGAAACCAGAGTAAAAGTTTCTCCTGCAAACCGTTCCCTTTGTGCTAGATGACCGAACGTCTCTCCACATGCTCAGTTGTGAGAGATAAGTGTGTGGGAAAGCCGTCCTTCACCTAGCTTGTTGGGAACACAAAGTTTCTCTTCAGTTGCAAACTCCAATCCATACATATATATGGGGAGGTACTAGCTCCAACTCTTTTTTGCAGTGAAAACTGCAGGAACTTCTAACCGGCACTAGGAAACAGACTGAGAAACCAGAGTAATAGTTTCTCCTGCAACCCGTTCCCTTTGTGCTAGATGAACGAACGTCTCTCCACATGCTCATTTCTGAGAGATAATTGTGTGTGAAAGCCGTCCTTCACCTAGCTTGTTGGGAACACAATGTTTCTCTTCAGTTGCCAACTCCAATACATACATATATATGTGGAGGTACAAGCTCCAACTCGGTTTTACAGTGAAAACTGCAGGAACTTCAAACCGGCACTAGGAAACAGACTGAGAAACCACAGTAAAAGTTTCTCCTGCAACCCGTTCCCTTTGTGCTAGATGAACTAACGTCTCTCCACATGCCCAGTTCTGAGAGACAAGTGTGTGTGAAAGCCGTCCTTCACCTAGCTTGTTGGGAACACAAAGTTTCTCTTCAGTTGCAAACTCCACTCCATACATATATATGGGGAGGTTCTAGCTCCAACTCGGTTTTACAGTGAAAACTGCAGGAACTTCAAACCGGCACTAGGAAACAGACTGAGAAACCAGAGTAAAAGTTTCTCCTGCAACCCGTTCCCTTTGTGCTAGATGAACGAACGTCTCTCCACATGCTCAGTTCTGAGAGATAAGTGTGTGTGAATGCCGTCCTTCACTTTGCTTGTTGGGAACACAATGTTTCTCTTCAGTTGCCAACTCCAATCCATATATATATATGTGGAGGTAAAAGCTCCAACTCGGTTTTACAGTGAAAACTGCAGGAACTTCAAACCGGCAGTAGGAAACACACTGAGAAACCAGAGTAATAGTTTCTCCTGCAACCCGTTCCCTTTGTGCTAGATGAACGAACGTCTCTCCACATGCTCAGTTCTGAGAGATAAGTGTGTGTGAAAGCCGTCCTTGACCTAGCATGTTGGGAACACAAAGTTTCTCTTCAGTTGCAAACTCCACTCCATACATATATATGGGTAGGTACTAGCTCCATCTTGGTTTTGCAGTGAAAACTGCAGGAACTTCAAACCGGCAGTAGTAAACAGACTGAGAAACCAGAGTAAATGTTTCTCCTGCAACCCGTTCCCTTTGTGCTAGATGAACGAACGTCTCTCCACATGTTCAGTTGTGAGAGATAAGTGTGTGGGAAAGCCGTCCTTCACCTAGCTTGTTGGGAACACAAAGTTTCTTTTCAACTGCAAACTCCACTCCATACATATTTATGGGGAAGTACTAGCTCCAACTCGGTTTTACAGTGAAAACTGCAGGAACTTCAAACCGGCACTAGGAAACAGACTGAGAAACCAGAGAAATAGTGTCTCCTGCAACCCGTTCCATTTGTGCTAGATGAACGAACGTCTCTCCACATGCTCAGTTCTGAGAGATAAGTGTGTGTGAAAGCCGTCCTTCACCTAGCTTTTTGGGAACACATACTTTCTCATACGTTGCAAACTCCACTCCATACATATATATGGGGAGGTACTAGCTCCAACTCGGTTTTACACTGAAAATTGCAGGAACTTCAAACCGGCACTAGGAAACAGACTGAGAAACCAGAGTAAAATTTTCTCCTGCAACCCATTCCATTTGTGCTAGATGAACGAACGTCTCTCCACATGCTCAGTTCTGAGAGATATGTGTGTGTGAAAGCCGTCCTTCACCTTGCTTTTTGGGAACACAAAGTTTCTCTTCAGTTGCAAACTCCACTCCATATATATATATGCGGAGGTACTAGCTCCAACTCGGTTTTACAATGAAAACTGCAGGAACTTCAAACCGGCACTAGGAAACAGACTGAGAAACCAGAGTAAAAGTTTCTCCTGCAACCCATTCCCTTTGTGCTAGATGAACGAACGTCTCTCCACATGCTCATTTCAGAGAGATAAGTGTGTGTGAATGCCGTCCTTCACCTAGCTTGTTGGGAACACAAAGTTTCTCTTCAGTTGCAAACTCCACTCCATACATATATATGGGGAGGTACTAGCTCCTTCTCGGTTTTGCAGTGAAAACTGCAGGAACTTCAAACCGGCAGTAGTAAACAGACTGAGAAACCAGAGTAAATGTTTCTCCTGCAACCCGTTCCCTTTGTGCTAGATGAACGAACGTCTCTCCACATGCTCAGTTGTGAGAGATAAGTGTGTGGGAAAGCCGTCCTTCACCTAGCTTGTTGGGAACACTAAGTTTCTCTTCAGTTGCAAACTCCACTCCATACATATATATGGGGAGGTACTAGCTCCAACTCGGTTTTGCAGTGAAAACTGCAGGAACTTCAAACCGGCACTAGGAAACAGACTGAGAAACCAGAGTAAAAGTTTCTCCTGCAAACCGTTCCCTTTGTGCTAGATGACCGAACGTCTCTCCACATGCTCAGTTGTGAGAGATAAGTGTGTGGGAAAGCCGTCCTTCACCTAGCTTGTTGGGAACACAAAGTTTCTCTTCAGTTGCAAACTCCAATCCATACATATATATGGGGAGGTACTAGCTCCAACTCTTTTTTGCAGTGAAAACTGCAGGAACTTCTAACCGGCACTAGGAAACAGACTGAGAAACCAGAGTAATAGTTTCTCCTGCAACCCGTTCCCTTTGTGCTAGATGAACGAACGTCTCTCCACATGCTCATTTCTGAGAGATAATTGTGTGTGAAAGCCGTCCTTCACCTAGCTTGTTGGGAACACAATGTTTCTCTTCAGTTGCCAACTCCAATACATACATATATATGTGGAGGTACAAGCTCCAACTCGGTTTTACAGTGAAAACTGCAGGAACTTCAAACCGGCACTAGGAAACAGACTGAGAAACCACAGTAAAAGTTTCTCCTGCAACCCGTTCCCTTTGTGCTAGATGAACTAACGTCTCTCCACATGCCCAGTTCTGAGAGATAAGTGTGTGTGAAAGCCGTCCTTCACCTAGCTTGTTGGGAACACAAAGTTTCTCTTCAGTTGCAAACTCCACTCCATACATATATATGGGGAGGTTCTAGCTCCAACTCGGTTTTACAGTGAAAACTGCAGGAACTTCAAACCGGCACTAGGAAACAGACTGAGAAACCAGAGTAAAAGTTTCTCCTGCAACCCGTTCCCTTTGTGCTAGATGAACGAACGTCTCTCCACATGCTCAGTTCTGAGAGATAAGTGTGTGTGAATGCCGTCCTTCACTTAGCTTGTTGGGAACACAATGTTTCTCTTCAGTTGCCAACTCCAATCCATATATATATATGTGGAGGTAAAAGCTCCAACTCGGTTTTACAGTGAAAACTGCAGGAACTTCAAACCGGCAGTAGGAAACACACTGAGAAACCAGAGTAATAGTTTCTCCTGCAACCCGTTCCCTTTGTGCTAGATGAACGAACGTCTCTCCACATGCTCAGTTCTGAGAGATAAGTGTGTGTGAAAGCCGTCCTTGACCTAGCATGTTGGGAACACAAAGTTTCTCTTCAGTTGCAAACTCCACTCCATACATATATATGGGTAGGTACTAGCTCCATCTTGGTTTTGCAGTGAAAACTGCAGGAACTTCAAACCGGCAGTAGTAAACAGACTGAGAAACCAGAGTAAATGTTTCTCCTGCAACCCGTTCCCTTTGTGCTAGATGAACGAACGTCTCTCCACATGTTCAGTTGTGAGAGATAAGTGTGTGGGAAAGCCGTCCTTCACCTAGCTTGTTGGGAACACAAAGTTTCTTTTCAACTGCAAACTCCACTCCATACATATTTATGGGGAAGTACTAGCTCCAACTCGGTTTTACAGTGAAAACTGCAGGAACTTCAAACCGGCACTAGGAAACAGACTGAGAAACCAGAGAAATAGTGTCTCCTGCAACCCGTTCCATTTGTGCTAGATGAACGAACGTCTCTCCACATGCTCAGTTCTGAGAGATAAGTGTGTGTGAAAGCCGTCCTTCACCTAGCTTTTTGGGAACACATACTTTCTCATACGTTGCAAACTCCACTCCATACATATATATGGGGAGGTACTAGCTCCAACTCGGTTTTACACTGAAAATTGCAGGAACTTCAAACCGGCACTAGGAAACAGACTGAGAAACCAGAGTAAAATTTTCTCCTGCAACCCATTCCATTTGTGCTAGATGAACGAACGTCTCTCCACATGCTCAGTTCTGAGAGATATGTGTGTGTGAAAGCCGTCCTTCACCTTGCTTTTTGGGAACACAAAGTTTCTCTTCAGTTGCAAACTCCACTCCATATATATATATGCGGAGGTACTAGCTCCAACTCGGTTTTACAATGAAAACTGCAGGAACTTCAAACCGGCACTAGGAAACAGACTGAGAAACCAGAGTAAAAGTTTCTCCTGCAACCCATTCCCTTTGTGCTAGATGAACGAACGTCTCTCCACATGCTCAGTTCTGAGAGATAAGTGTGTGTGAATGCCGTCCTGCACCTATTGTAGGGAACACAAAGTTTCTGTTCAGTTGCAAATTCCACTCCATACATATATATGGGGAGGTACTAGCTCCATCTCGGTTTTGCAGTGAAAACTGCAGGAACTTCAAACCGGCAGTAGTAAACAGACTGAGAAACCAGAGTAAAAGTTTCTCCTGAAACCCGTTCCCTTTGTGCTAGATGAACGAACGTCTCTCCACATGCTCAGTTGTGAGAGATAAGTGTGTGGGAAAACCGTCCTTCACCTAGCTTGTTGGGAACACAAAGTTTCTCTTCAGTTGCAAACTCCACTCCATACATATATATGGGGAGGTACTAGCTCCAACTCGGTTTTGCAGTGAAAACTGCAGGAAATTCAAACCGGCACTAGGAAACAGACTGAGAAACCAGAGTAAAAGTTTCTCCTGCAAACCGTTCCCTTTGTGCTAGATGAACGAACGTCTCTCCACATGCTCAGTTGTGAGAGATAAGTGTGTGGGAAAGCCGTCCTTCACCTAGCTTGTTGGGAACACAAAGTTTCTCTTCAGTTTCAAACTCCAATCCATACATATATATGGGGAGGTACTAGCTCCAACTCGGTTTTGCAGTGAAAACTGCAGGAACTTCAAACCGGCACTAGGAAACAGACTGAGAAACCAGAGTAAAAGTTTCTCCTGCAACCCGTTCCCTTTGTGCTAGATGAACGAACGTCTCTCCACATGCTCAGTTCTGAGAGATAAGTGTGTGTGAAAGCCGTCCTTCACCTAGCTTGTTGGGAACACAATGTTTCTCTTAAGTTGCCAACTCCAATTCATACATATATATGTGGAGGTACAAGCTCCAACTCGGTTTTACAGTGAAAACTGGAGGAACTTCATACCGGCACTAGGAAACAGACTGAGAAACCAGAGTAAAAGGTTCTCCTGCAACCCGTTCCCTTTGTGCTAAATGAACTAACGTCTCTCCACATGCCCAGTTCTGAGAGATAAGTGTGTGTGAAAGCCGTCCTTCACCTAGCTTGTTGGGAACACAAAGTTTCTCTTCAGTTGCAAACTCCACTCCATACATATATATGGGGAGGTACTAGCTCCAACTCGGTTTTACAGTGAAAACTGCAGGAACTTCAAACCGGCACTAGGAAACAGACTGAGAAACCAGAGTAAAAGTTTCCCCTGCAACCCGTTCCCTTTGTGCTAGATGAACGAACGTCTCTCCACATGCTCATTTCTGAGAGATAAGTGTGTGTGAAAGCCGTCCTTCACCTAGCTTGTTGGGAAAACAAACTTTCTCTTCAGTTGCAAACTCCACTCCATACATATATATGGGGAGGTACTAGCTCCAACTCGGTTTTGCAGTGAAAACTGCAGGAACTTCAAACCGGCACTAGGAAACAGACTGAGAAACCAGAGTAAAAGTTTCTCCTGCAACCCGTTCCCTTTGTGCTAGATGAACGAACGTCTCTCCACATGCTCAGTTCTGAGAGATAAGTGTGTGTGAAAGCCGTCCTTCACCTAGCTTGTTGGGAACACAATGTTTCTCTTCAGTTGCCAACTCCAATTCATACATATATATGTGGAGGTACAAGCTCCAACTCGGTTTTACAGTGAAAACTGGAGGAACTTCATACCGGCACTAGGAAACAGACTGAGAAACCAGAGTAAAAGTTTCTCCTGCAACCCGTTCCCTTTGTGCTAAATGAACTAACGTCTCTCCACATGCCCAGTTCTGAGAGATAAGTGTGTGTGAAAGCCGTCCTTCACCTAGCTTGTTGGGAACACAAAGTTTCTCTTCAGTTGCAAACTCCACTCCATACATATATATGGGGAGGTACTAGCTCCAACTCGGTTTTACAGTGAAAACTGCAGGAACTTCAAACCGGCACTAGGAAACAGACTGAGAAACCAGAGTAAAAGTTTCCCCTGCAACCCGTTCCCTTTGTGCTAGATGAACGAACGTCTCTCCACATGCTCATTTCTGAGAGATAAGTGTGTGTGAAAGCCGTCCTTCACCTAGCTT
This sequence comes from Camelus bactrianus, assembly GCF_048773025.1. Classification (NCBI taxonomy): domain Eukaryota; kingdom Metazoa; phylum Chordata; class Mammalia; order Artiodactyla; family Camelidae; genus Camelus; species Camelus bactrianus. Next base: position 5,384,753 of record NC_133569.1, read on the forward strand.
GTTGGGAAAACAAACTTTCTCTTCAGTTGCAAACTCCACTCCATACATATATATGGGGAGGTACTAGCTCCAACTCGGTTTTGCAGTGAAAACTGCAGGAACTTCAAACCGGCACTAGGAAACAGACTGAGAAACCAGAGTAAATTTTCTCCTGCAACCCGTTTCCTTTGTGCTAGATGAACGAACGTCTCTCCACATGCTCAGTTGTGAGAGATAAGTGTGTGTGAAAGCCGTCCTTCACCTAGCTTGTTGGGAACACAAAGTTTCTCTTCAGTTGCCAACTCAAATCCATAAATATATATGGGGAGGTACTAGCTCCAACTCGGTTTTGCAGTGAAAACTGCAGGAACTTCAAAACGTCACTAGGAAACAGACTGAGAAACCAGAGTATAAGTTTCTCCTGCAACCCTTTCCCTTTGTGCTAGATGAACGAACGTCTTTCCACATGCTCATTTCTGAGAGATAAGTGTGTGTGAAAGCCGTCCTTCACCTAGCTTGTTGGGAACACAAAGTTTCTCTTCAGTTTCAAACTCCAATCCATACATATATATGGGGAGGTACTAGCTCCAACTCGGTTTTGCAGTGAAAACTGCAGGAACTTCAAACCGGCACTAGGAAACAGACTGAGAAACCAGAGTAATAGTTTCTCCTGCAACCCATTCCCTTTGTGCTAGATGAACGAACGTCTCTCCACATGCTCAGTTCTGAGAGATAAGTGTGTGTGAATGCCGTCCTTCATTTAGCTTGTTGGGAACACAATGTTTCTCTTCAGTTGCCAACTCCAATCCATACATATATATGTGGAGGTACAAGCTCCAACTCGGTTTTACAGTGAAAACTGCAGGAACTTCAAACCGGCACTAGGAAACAGACTGAGAAACCAGAGTAATAGTTTCTCCTGCAACCCGTTCCCTTTGTGCTAGATGAACGAACGTCTCTCCACATGCTCAGTTCTGAGAGATAAGTGTGTGTGAAAGCCGTCCTTGACCTAGCTTGTTGGGAACACAAAGTTTCTCTTCAGTTGCAAACTCCACTCCATACATATATATGGGGAAGTACTAGCTCCATCTTGGTTTTGCAGTGAAAACTGCAGGAACTTCAAACCGGCAGTAGTAAACAGACTGAGAAACCAGAGAAAATGTTTCTCCTGCAACCCGTTCAATTTGTGCTAGATGAACGAATGTCTCTTCACATGCTCAGTTGTGAGAGATAAGTGTGTGGGAAAGCCATCCTTCACCTAGCTTGTTGGGAACACAAAGTTTCTCTTCAGTTGCAAACTTCACTCCATACATATATATGGGGAGGTACTAGCTCCAACTCGGTTTTGCAGTGAAAACTGCAGGAACTACAAACCGGCACTAGGAAACAGACTGAGAAACCAGAGTAAAAGTTTCTCCTGCAACCCGTTCCCTTTGTGCTAGATGAACGAACGTCTCTCCACATGCTCAGTTCTGAGAGATAAGTGTGTGTGAAAGCCGTCCTTCACCTAGCTTGTTGGGAACACAATGTTTCTCTTCAGTTGCCAACTCCAATACATACATATATATGTGGAGGTACAAGCTCCAACTCGGTTTTACAGTGAAAACCGCAGGAACTTCAAACCGGCACTAGGAAACAGACTGAGAAACCAGAGTAAAAGTTTCTCCTGCAACCCGTTCCCTTTGTGCTAGATGAACGAACGTCTCTCCACATGCTCATTTCTGAGAGATAAGTGTGTGTGTAAGCCGTCCTTGACCTAGCTTGTTGGGAACACAAAGTTTCTCTTCAGTTTCAAACTCCAATCCATACATATATATGGGGAGGTACTAGCTCCAACTCGGTTTTGCAGTGAAAACTGCAGGAACTTCAAACCGGCACTAGGAAACAGACTGAGAAACCAGAGTAATAGTTTCTCCTGCAACCCGTTCCCTTTGTGCTAGATGAACGAACGTCTCTCCACATGCTCAGTTCTGAGAGATAAGTGTGTGTGAAAGCCGTCCTTGACCTAGCTTGTTGGTAACACAAAGTTTCTCTTCAGTTGCAAACTCCACTCCATACATATATATGGGGAGGTTCTAGCTCCATCTTGGTTTTGCAGTGAAAACTGCAGGAACATCAAACCGGCAGTAGTAAACAGACGGAGAAACCAGAGTAAATGTTTCTCCTGCAACCCGTTCCCTTTGTGCTAGATGAACGAACGTCTCTCCACATGCTCAGTTGTGAGAGATAAGTGTGTGGGAAAGCCGTCCTTCACCTAGCTTGTTGGGAACACAAAGTTTCTCTTCAGTTGCAAACTCCACTCCATACATATATATGGGGAGGTACTAGCTCCAACTCGGTTTTGCAGTGAAAACTGCAGGAACTTCAAACCGGCACTAGGAAACAGACTGAGAAACCAGAGTAAAAGTTTCTCCTGCAACCCGTTCCCTTTGTGCTAGATGAACGAACGTCTCTCCACATGCTCAGTTCTGAGAGATAAGTGTGTGTGAAAGCCGTCCTTCACCTATCTTGTTGCGAACACAATGTTTCTCTTCAGTTGCCAACTCCAATACATACATATATATGTGGAGGTACAAGCTCCAACTCGGTTTTACAGTGAAAACTGCAGGAACTTCAAACCGGCACTAGGAAACAGACTGAGAAACCAGAGTAAAAGTTTCTCCTGCAACCCGTTCCCTTTGTGCTAGATGAACGAACGTCTCTCCACATGCCCCGTTCTTAGAGATAAGTGTGTGTGAAAGCCGTTCTTCACCTAGCTTGTTGGGAACACAAAGTTTCTCTTCAGTTGCAAACTCCACTCCATACATATATATGGGGAGGTACTAGCTCCAACTCGGTTTTACAGTGAAAACTGCAGGAACTTCAAACCGGCACTAGGAAACAGACTGAGAAACCAGAGTAAAAGTTTCTCCTGCAACCCGTTCCCTTTGTGCTAGATGAACGAACGTCTCTCCACATGCTCAGTTCTGAGAGATAAGTGTGTGTGAAAGCCGTCCTTCAACTAGCTTGTTGGGAACACAAAGTTTCTCTTCAGTTGCAAACTCCACTCCATACATATATATGGGGAGGTACTAGCTCCAACTCGGTTTTGCAGTGAAAACTGCAGGAACTTCAAACCGGCAGTAGTAAACAGACTGAGAAACCAGAGTAAAAGTTTCTCCTGCAACCCGTTCCCTTTGTGCTAGATGAACGAACGTCTCTCCACATGCTCAGTTCTGAGAGATAAGTGTGTGTGAAAGCCGTCCTTCACCTAGCTTGTTGGGAACACAAAGTTTCTCTTCAGTTGCAAACTACACTCAATACATATATATGGGTTGGAACTAGCTCCAACTCGGTTTTACAGTGTAAACTGCAGGAACTTCAAACCGGCACTAGGAAACAGACTGAGAAACCAGAGTAAAAGTTTCTCCTGCAACCCGTTCCCTTTGTGCTAGATGAACGAACGTCTCTCCACATGCTCAGTTCTGAGAGATAAGTGTGTGTGAAAGCCGTCCTTCACCTAGCTTGTTGGGAACACAAACTTTCTCTTCAGTTGCAAACTCCACTCCATACATATATATGGGGAGGTACTAGCTCCAACTCGGTTTTACAGTGATAACTGCAGGAACCTCAAACCGGCACTAGGAAACAGACTGAGAAACCAAAGTAAAAGTTTCTCCTGCAACCCGTTCCCTTTGTGCTAGATGAACGAACGTCTCTCCACATGCTCAGTTCTGAGAGTTATTGTGTGTGAAAGCCGTCCTTCACCTAGCTTGTTGGGAACACAAACTTTCTCTTGAGTTGCAAACTCCACTCCATACATATATATGGGGAGGTACTAGCTCCAACTCGGTTTTACAGTGAAAACTGCAGGAACTTCAAACAGGCACTAGGAAACAGACTGAGAAACCAGAGTAAAAGTTTCTCCTGCATCTCCTTCCCATTTTGCTAGATGAACGAACGTCTCTCCACATGCTCAATTCTGAGAGATAAGTGTGTGTGAAAGCCGTCCTTCACCAAGCTTGTTGGGAACACAAAGTTTCTCTTCAGTTGCAAACTCCACTCCATACATATATATGGGGAGGAACTAGCTCCAACTCGGTTTTACAGTGAAAACTGCAGGAACTTCAAACCGGCACTAGGAAACAGACTGAGAAACCAGAGTAAAAGTTTCTCCTGCAACCGGTTCCCTTTGTGCTAGATGAACGAACGACTCTCCACATGCTCAGTTCTGAGAGATAAGTGTGTGTGAAAGCCGTCCTTCACCTAGCTTGTTAGGAATACAAAGTTTATCTTCAGTTGCAAACTCCACTCCAGACATATATATGCGGAGGTACTAGCTCCAACTCGGTTTTATAGTGAAAACTGCAGGAACTTCAAACCGGCACTAGGAAACAGACTGAGAAACCAGAGTAAAAGTTTCTCCTGCAACCCGTTCCCTTTGTGCTAGATGAACGAACGTCTCTCCACATGCTCAGTTCTGAGAGATAAGTGTGTGTGAAAGCCGTCCTTCACCTAGCTTGTTGGAAACACAAAGTTTCTCTTCAGTTGCAAACTCCACTCCATATATATATATGGGGAGGTACTAGCTCCAACTCGGTTTTACAGTGAAAACTGCAGGAACTTCAAACCGGCACTAGGAAACAGACTGAGAAACCAGAGTAAAAGTTTCTCCTGCAACCCGTTCCCTTTGTGCTAGATGAACGAACGTCTCTCCACATGCTCAGTTCTGAGAGATAAGTGTGTGTGAAAGCCGTCCTTCACCTAGCTTGTTGGGAACACAAAGTTTCTCTTCAGTTGCAAACTCCACTCCATACATATATATGGAGAGTTACTAGCTCCAACTCGGTTTTACAGTGAAAACTGCAGGAACTTCAAACAGGCACTAGGAAACAGACTGAGAAACCAGAGTAAAAGTTTCTCCTGCAACTCGTTCCCATTGTGCTAGATGAACGAACGTCTCTCCACATGCTCAGTTTTGAGAGATAAGTGGTGTGAAAGCCGTCCTTCACCTAGCTTGTTGGGAACACAAACTTTCTCTTCAGTTGCAAACTCCACTCCATACATATATATGGGGAGGAACAAGCTCCAACTCGGTTTTACAGTGAAAACTGCAGGAACTTCAAACCGGCACTAGGAAAAAGACTGAGAAACCAGAGTAAAAGTTTCTCCTGCAACTCGTTCCCATTGTGCTATATGAACGAACGTCTCTCCACATGCTCAGTTCTGAGAGATAAGTGTGTGTGGAAGCCGTCCTTCACCTAGCTTGTTGGGAACACAAACTTTCTCTTCAGTTGCAAACTCCATTCCATACAAATATATGGGGAGGTACAAGCTCCAACTCGGTTTTACAGTGAAAACTGCAGGAACTTCAAACCGGCACTAGGAAACAGACTGAGAAACCAAAGTAAAAGTTTCTCCTGCAAACAGTTCCCTTTGTGCTAGATGAACGAACGTCTCTCCACATGCTCAGTTCTGAGAGATAATTGTGTCTGAAAGCCGTCCTTCACCTAGCTTGTAGGGAACACAAACATTCTCTTCAGTTGCAAACTCCACTCCATAAATATATATGGGGAGGTACTAGCTCAAACTCGGTTTTACAGTGAAAACTGCAGGAACTTCAAACCGGCACTAGGAATCAGACTGAGAAACCAGAGTAAAAGTTTCTCCTGCAACCCGTTCCTTTTGTGCTAGATGAAAGAACGACTCTCCACATGCTCAGTTCTGAGAGTTAAGTGTGTGTGAAAGCCGTCCTTTACCTAGCTTGTTGGGAATACAAAGTTTCTCTTCAGATGCAAACTCCACTCCATACATATATATGGGGAGGTACTAGCTCCAAGTCGGTTTTATAGTGAAAAGAGCAGGAACTTCAAAACGACACTAGGAAACAGACTGAGAATCCAGAGTAAAAGTTTCTCCTGCAACACGTTCCCTTAGTGCTAGATGAACGAACGTCTCTCCAAATGCTCAGTTCTGAGAGATAAGTGTGTGTGAAAGCCGTCCTTCACCTAGCTTGTTGGGAACACAAAGTTTCTCTTCAGTTGCAAACTCCACTCCATACATATATATGGGGAGGAACTAGCTCCAACTCGGTTTTACAGTGAAAACTGCAGGAACTTCAAACCGGCACTAGGAAACAGACTGAGAAAAAAGAGTAAAAGTTTCTCCTGCAACCCGTTCTCTTTGTGCTAGATGAACGAACGTCTCTCCACATGCTCAGTTCTGAGAGATAAGTGTGTGTGAAAGCCGTCCTTCACCTAGCTTGTTGGGAACACAAAGTTTCTCTTCAGTTGCAAACTCCATTCCATACATATATAAGGGGAGGAACTAGCTCCAACTCGGTTTTACACTGAAAACTGCAGGAACTTCAAACCGGCACTAGGAAACAGACTGAGAATCCAGAGTAAAAGTTTCTCCTGCAACCCGTTCCCTTTGTGCTATATGAATGAACGTCTCTCCACATGCTCAGTTCTGAGAGATAAGTGCGTGTAAAAGCCGTCATTCACATAGCTTGTTGGGAACACAAACTTTCTCTTCAGTTGCAAACTCCACTCCATACATATATATGGGGAGGTACTAGCTCCAACTCGGTTTTACAGTGAAAACTGCAGGAACTTCAAACAGGCACTAGGAAACAGACTTAGAAACCAAAGTAAAAGTTTCTCCTGCAACTCGTTCCTTTTGTGGTAAATGAACGAACGTCTCTCCACATGCTCAGTTCTGAGAGATAATTGTGTGTGAAAGCCGTCCTTCACCTAGCTTGTTGGGAATACAAAGTTTCTCTTCAGTTGCAAACTCCACTCCATACATATATATGGGGAGGTACAAGCTCCAACTCGGTTTTACAGTGAAAACTGCAGGAACTTCAAACCGACACTAGGAAACAGACTGAGAAACCAGAGTAAAAGTTTCTCCTGCAACCCGTTCCCTTTGTGCTAGATGAACGAACGTCTCTCCACATGCTCAGTTCTGAGAGATAAGTGTGTGTGAAAGCCGTACTTCACCTAGCTTGTTGGAAACACAAAGTTTCTCTTCAGTTGCAAACTCCACTCCATACATATATATGGGGAGGTACTAGCTCCAACTCGGTTTTACAGTGAAAACTGCAGGAACTTCAAACCGGCACTAGGAAACAGACTGAGAAACCAGAGTAAAGTTTCTCCTGCAACTCGTTCCCATTGTGCTAGATGAACGAACGTCTCTCCACATGCTCAGTTCTGAGAGATAAGTGTGTGTGAAAGCCGTCCTTCACCTAGCTTGTTGGGAACACAAAGTTTCTCTTCAGTTGCAAACTCCACTCCATACATATATATGGAGAGTTACTAGCTCCAACTCGGTTTTACAGTGAAAACTGCAGGAATTTCAAACAGGCACTAGGAAACAGACTGAGAAACCAGAGTAAAAGTTTCTCCTGCAACTCGTTCCCATTGTGCTAGATGAACGAACGTCTCTACACATGCTCAGTTTTGAGAGATAAGTGTGTGTGAAAGCCGTCCTTCACCTAGGTTGTTGGGAACACAAAGTTCTCTTCAGTTGCAAACTCCACTCCATACATATATATGGGGAGGAACTAGCTCCAACTCTGTTTTACAGTGAAAACTGCAGGAACTTCAAACCGGCACTAGGAAACAGACTGAGAAACCAGAGTAAAAGTTTCTCCTGCAACTCGTTCCCATTGTGCTAGATGAACGAAAGTCTCTCCACATGCTCAGTTCTGAGAGATAAGTGTGTGTGGAAGCCGTCCTTCACCTAGCTTGTTGGGAATACAAAGTTTCTCTTCAGATGCAAACTCCACTCCATACATATATATGGGGAGGTACTAGCTCCAACTCGGTTTTATAGTGAAAAGAGCAGGAACTTCAAAATGACACTAGGAAACAGACTGAGAAACCGGAGTAAAAGTTTCTCCTGCAACTCGTTCCCTTAGTGCTAGATGAACGAACGTCTCTCCAAATGCTCAGTTCTGAGAGATAAGTGTGTGTGAAAGCCGTCCTTCACCTAGCTTGTTGGGAACACAAAGTTTCTCTTCAGTTGCAAACTCCACTCCATTCATATATATGGGGAGGAACTAGCTCCAACTCGGTTTTACACTGAAAACTGCAGGAACTTCAAACCGGCACTAGGAAACAGACTGAGAAACCAGAGTAAAAGTTTCCCCTGCAACCCGTTCCCTTTGTGCTAGATGAACGAACGTCTCTCCACATGCTCAGTTCTGAGAGATAAGTGTGTGTTAAAGCCGTCCTTCACCTAGCTTGTTGGGAACACAAAGTTTCTCTTCAGTTGCAAACTCCACTCCATACATATATATGGGGAGTTACTAGCTCCAAATCGGTTTTACAGTGAAATCTGCAGGAACTTCATACCGGCACTAGGAAGCAGACTGAGAAACCAGAGTAAAAGTTTCTCCTGCAACCCGTTCCCTTTGTGCTAGATGAACGAACGTCTCTCCACATGCTCAGTTCTGAGAGATAAGTGTGTGTGAAAGCCGTCCTTCACCTAGCTTGTTGGGAACACAAAGTTTCTCTACAGTTGCAAATTACACTCCATACATATATATGGGGAGTTACTAGCTCCAACTCGGTTTTCCAGTGAAAACTGCAGGAACTTCAAACAGGCACTAGGAAACAGACTGATAAACCAGAGTAAATGTTTCTCCTGCAACTCGTTCCCATTGTACTAGATGAAAGAACGTCTCTCCACATGCTCAGTTCTGAGAGATAAGTGTGTGTGAAAGCCGTTCTTCACCAAGCTTGTTGGGAACACAAAGTTTCTCTTCAGTTGCAAACTCCACACGATACATATATATGGGGAGGTACTAGCTCAAACTCGGTTTTACAGTGAAAACAGCATGAACTTCAAACGGGCACTAGGAAACAGACTGAGAAACCAGAGTAAAAGTTTCTCCTGCAACCAGTTCCCTTTGTGCTAGATGAACGAACGACTCTCCACATGCTCAGTTCTGAGAGTTAAGTGTGTGTGAAAGCCGTCCTTCACCTAGCTTGTTGGGAACACAAAGTTTCTCTTCAGTTGCAAACTCCACGCCATACATATATATGGGAAGTTACTAGCTCCCACTCAGTTTTACAGTGAAAACTGCAGGAAATTCAAACAGGCACTAGGAAACAGACTGATAAACCAGAGTAAAAGTTCCTCCTGCAACTCGTTCCCATTGTGCTAGATGAACGAACGTCTCTCCACATGCTCAGTTCTGAGAGATAAGTGTGTGTGAAAGCCGTTCTTCACCAAGCTTGTTGGGAACACAAAGTTTCTCTTCAGTTGCAAACTCCACTCGATACATATATATGGGGTGGTACTAGCTCAAACTCGGTTTTACAGTGAAACCTGCAGGAACTTCAAACCGGCACTAGGAAACAGACTGAGAAACCAGAGTAAAAGTTTCTCCTGCAACCCGTTCCCTTTGTGCTAGATGAACGAACGACTCTCCACATGCTCAGTTCTGAGAGTTCAGTGTGTGTGAAAGCCGTCCTTCACATAGCTTGTTAGGAATACAAAGTTTCTCTTCAGTTGCAAACTCCACTCGATACATATATATGGGGAGGTACTAGCTCCAACTCGGTTTTATAGTGAACACAGCAGGAACTTCAAAACGACACTAGGAAACAGACTGAGAAACCAGAGTAAAAGTTTCTCCTGCAACTCGTTCCCTTTGTGCTATATGAACGAACGTCTCTCCAAATGCTCAGTTCTGAGAGATAAGTGTGTGTGAAAGCCGTCCTTCACCTAGCTTGTTAGAAATACAAAGTTTCTCTTCAGTTGCAAACTCCACTCCATACATATATATGGGGAGTTACTAGCTCCAACTCGGTTTTACAGTGAAATCTGCAGGAACTTCAAACCGGCACTAGGAAGCAGACTGAGAAACCAGAGTAAAAGTTTCTCCTGCAACCCGTTCCCTTTGTGCTAGATGAACGAACGACTCTCCACATGCTCAGTTCTGAGAGATAAGTGTGTGTGAAAGCCGTCCTTCACCTATATGTTGGGAACACAAAGTTTCTCTTCAGTTGCAAACTCCACTCCATACATATATATGGGGAGGTACTAGCTCCAACTCGGTTTTACAGTGAACACAGCAGGAACTTCAAAACGACACTAGGAAACAGACTGAGAAACCAGAGTAAAAGTTTCTCCTGCAAATCGTTCCCATTGTGCTAGATGAACGAACGTCTCTCCAAATGCTCAGTTCTGAGAGATAAGTGTGTGTGAAAGCCGTCCTTCACCTAGCTTGTTAGAAATACAAAGTTTCTCTTCAGTTGCAAACTCCACTCCATACATATATATGGGGAGTTACTAGCTCCAACTCGGTTTTACAGTGAAATCTGCAGGAACTTCAAACCGGCACTAGGAAGCAGACTGAGAAACCAGAGTAAAAGTTTCTCCTGCAACCCGTTCCCTTTGTGCTAGATGAACGAACGACTCTCCACATGCTCAGTTCTGAGAGTTCAGTGTGTGTGAAAGCCGTCCTTCACATAGCTTGTTAGGAATACAAAGTTTCTCTTCAGTTGCAAACTCCACTCGATACATATATATGGGGAGGTACTAGCTCCAACTCGGTTTTATAGTGAACACAGCAGGAACTTCAAAACGACACTAGGAAACAGACTGAGAAACCAGAGTAAAAGTTTCTCCTGCAACTCGTTCCCTTTGTGCTATATGAACGAACGTCTCTCCAAATGCTCAGTTCTGAGAGATAAGTGTGTGTGAAAGCCGTCCTTCACCTAGCTTGTTAGAAATACAAAGTTTCTCTTCAGTTGCAAACTCCACTCCATACATATATATGGGGAGTTACTAGCTCCAACTCGGTTTTACAGTGAAATCTGCAGGAACTTTAAACCGGCACTAGGAAGCAGACTGAGAAACCAGAGTAAAAGTTTCTCCTGCAACCCGTTCCCTTTGTGCTAGATGAACGAACGACTCTCCACATGCTCAGTTCTGAGAGATAAGTGTGTGTGAAAGCCGTCCTTCACCTATCTTGTTGGGAACACAAAGTTTCTCTTCAGTTGCAAACTCCACTCCATACATATATATGGGGAGGTACTAGCTCCAACTCGGTTTTACAGTGAACACAGCAGGAACTTCAAAACGACACTAGGAAACAGACTGAGAAACCAGAGTAAAAGTTTCTCCTGCAAATCTTTCCCATTGTGCTAGATGAACGAACGTCTCTCCACATGCTCAGTTCTGAGAGATAAGTGTGTGTGAAAGCCGTCCTTCACCTAGCTTGTTGGGAACACAAAGTTTCTCTTCAGTTGCAAACTCCACTCCATACATATATATGGGGAGTTACTAGCTCCAACTCGATTTTACACTGAAAACTGCAGGAACTTCAAACCGGCACTAGGAAACAGACTGAGAAACCAGAGTAAAAGTTTCTCCTGCAACCCTTTCCCTTTGTGCTAGATGAACGAACGACTCTCCACATGCTCAGTTCTGAGAGATAAGTGTGTTTGAAAGCCGTCCTTCACCTAGCTTGTTAGGAATACAAAGTTTATCTTCAGTTGCAAACTCAACTCCATACATATATATGCGGAGGTACTAGCTCCAACTCGGTTTTATAGTGAAAACTGCAGGAACTTCAAACCGGCACTAGGAAACAGACTGAGAAACCAGAGTAAAAGTTTCTCCTGCAACCTGTTCCCTTTGTGCTAGATGAACGAACGTCTCTCCACATGCTCAGTTCTGAGAGATAAGTGTGTGTGAAAGCCGTCCTTCAACTAGCTTGTTGGGAACACAAACTTTCTCTTCAGTTGCAAACTCGGGGAGTTACTAGCTCCAACTCGGTTTTACAGTGAAAACTGCAGGAACTTCAAACAGGCACTAGGAAACAGACTGATAAACCAGAGTAAAAGTTTCTCCTGCAACTCGTTCCCATTGTGCTAGATGAACGAACGTCTCTCCACATGCTCAGTTCTGAGAGATAAGTGTGTGTGAAAGCCGTTCTTCACCAAGCTTGTTGGGAACACAAAGTTTCTCTTCAGTTGCAAACTCCACTCGATACATATATATGGGGAGGTACTAGCTCAAACACGGTTTTACAGTGAAAACTGCAGGAACTTCAAACCGGCACTAGGAAACAGACTGAGAAACCAGAGTAAAAGTTTCTCCTGCAACCCGTTCCCTTTGTGCTAGATGAACGAACGTATCTCCACATGCTCAGTTCTGAGAGTTAAGTGTGTGTTAAAGCCGTCCTTCACATAGCTTGTCAGGAATACAAAGTTTCTCTTCAGTTGCAAACTCCACTCCATACATATATATGGGGAGGTACTAGCTCCAACTCGGTTTTATAGTGAACACAGCAGGAACTTCAAAACGACACTAGGAAACAGACTGAGAAACCAGAGTAAAAGTTTCTCCTGCAACTCGTTCCCTTTGGGCTAGATGAACGAACGTCTCTCCAAATGCTCAGTTCTGAGAGATAAGTGTGTGTGAAAGCCGTCCTTCACCTAGCTTGTTGGGAACACAAAGTTTCTCTTCAGTTGCAAACTCCACTCCATACATATATATGGGGGGTTACTAGCTCCAACTCGGTTTTACAGTGAAAACTGCAGGAACTTCAAACCGGCACTAGGAAACAGACTGAGAAACCAGAGTAAAAGTTTCTCCTGCAAACCGTTCCCTTTGTGCTAGATGAACGAACGACTCTCCACATGCTCAGTTCTGAGAGTTAAGTGTGTGTGAAAGCCGTCCTTCACATAGCTTGTTAGGAATACAAAGTTTCTCTTCAGTTGCAAACTCCAATCCATACATATATATGGGGAGGTACTAGCTCCAACTCGGTTTTATAGTGAACACAGCAGGAACTTCAGAACGACACTAGGAAACAGACTGAGAAACCAGAGTAAAACTTTCTCCTGCAACTCGTTCACTTTGTGCTAGATGAACGAACGTCTCTCCACATGCTCAGTTCTGAGAGATAAGTGTGTGTGAAAGCCGTCCTTCACATAGCTTGTTGGGAACACAAAGTTTCTCTTCAGTTGCAAACTCCACTCCATACATATATATGGGGAGTTACTAGCTCCAACTCGGTTTTACACTGAAAACTGCAGGAACTTCAAACCGGCACTAGGAAACAGACTGAGAAACCAGAGTAAAAGTTTCTCCTGCAACCCGTTCCCTTTGTGCTAGATGAACGAACGACTCTCCACATGCTCAGTTCTGAGAGATAAGTGTGTTTGAAAGCCGTCCTTCACCTAGCTTGTTAGGAATACAAAGTTTATCTTCAGTTGCAAACTCAACTCCATACATATATATGCGGAGGTACTAGCTCCAACTCGGTTTTATAGTGAAAACTGCAGGAACTTCAAACCGGCACTAGGAAACAGACTGAGAAACCAGAGTAAAAGTTTCTCCTGCAACCTGTTCCCTTTGTGCTAGATGAACGAACGTCTCTCCACATGCTCAGTTCTGAGAGATAAGTGTGTGTGAAAGCCGTCCTTCACCTAGCTTGTTGGGAACACAAACTTTCTCTTCAGTTGCAAACTCGGGGAGTTACTAGCTCCAACTCGGTTTTACAGTGAAAACTGCAGGAACTTCAAACAGGCACTAGGAAACAGACTGATAAACCAGAGTAAAAGTTTCTCCTGCAACTCGTTCCCATTGTGCTAGATGAACGAACGTCTCTCCACATGCTCAGTTCTGAGAGATAAGTGTGTGTGAAAGCCGTTCTTCACCAAGCTTGTTGGGAACACAAAGTTTCTCTTCAGTTGCAAACTCCACTCGATACATATATATGGGGAGGTACTAGCTCAAACTCGGTTTTACAGTGAAAACTGCAGGAACTTCAAACCGGCACTAGGAAACAGACTGAGAAACCAGAGTAAAAGTTTCTCCTGCAACCCGTTCCCTTTGTGCTAGATGAACGAACGACTCTCCACATGCTCAGTTCTGAGAGTTAAGTGTGTGTGAAAGCCGTCCTTCACATAGCTTGTTAGGAATACAAAGTTTCTCTTCAGTTGCAAACTCCAATCCATACATATATATGGGGAGGTACTAGCTCCAAAACGGTTTTATAGTGAACACAGCAGGAACTTCAAAACGACACTAGGAAACAGACTGAGAAACCAGAGTAAAACTTTCTCCTGCAACTCGTTCACTTTGTGCTAGATGAACGAACGTCTCTCCAAATGCTCAGTTCTGAGAGATAAGTGTGTGTGAAAGCCGTCCTTCACCTAGCTTGTTGGGAACACAAAGTTTCTCTTCAGTTGCAAAATCCACCCCATACATATATATGGGGAGGAACTAGCTCCAACTCGGTTTTACACTGAAAACTGCAGGAACTTCAAACCGGCACTAGGAAACAGACTGAGAAACCAGAGTAAAAGTTTCTCCTGCAACCCGTTCCCTTTGTGCTAGATGAACGAACGACTCTCCACATGCTCAGTTCTGAGAGTTAAGTGTGTGTGAAAGCCGTCCTTCACATAGCTTGTTAGGAATACAAAGTTTCTCTTCAGTTGCAAACTCCACTCCATACATATATATGGGGAGGTACTAGCTCCAACTCGGTTTTATATTGAACACAGCAGGAACTTCAAAACGACACTAGGAAACAGACTGAGAAACCAGAGTAAAAGTTTCTCCTGCAACTCGTTCCTTTGTGCTAGATGAACGAACGTCTCTCCAAATGCTCAGTTCTGAGAGATAAGTGTGTGTGAAAGCCGTCCTTCACCTAGCTTGTTGGGAACACAAAGTTTCTCTTCAGTTGCAAACTCCACTCCATACGTATATATGGGGAGTTACTAGCTCCAACTCGGTATTACAGTGAAAACTGCAGGAACTTCAAACAGGCACTAGGAAACAGACTGATAAACCAGAGTAAAAGTTTCTCCTGCAACCCGTTCCCTTTGTGCTAGATGAACGAACGACTCTCCACATGCTCAGTTCTGAGAGTTAAGTGTGTGTGAAAGCCGTCCTTCACATAGCTTGTTAGGAATACAAAGTTTCTCTTCAGTTGCAAACTCCACTCCATACATATATATGGGGAGGTACTAGCTCCAACTCGGTTTTATAGTGAACACAGCAGGAACTTCAAAACGACACTAGGAAATAGACTGAGAAACCAGAGTAAAAGTTTCTCCTGCAACTCGTTCCCTTTGTGCTAGATGAACGAACGTCTCTCCAAATGCTCAGTTCTGAGAGATAAGTGTGTGTGAAAGCCGTCCTTCACCTAGCTTGTTGGGAACACAAAGTTTCTCTTCAGTTGCAAACTCCACCCCATACATATATATGGGGAGGAACTAGCTCCAACTCGGTTTTACACTGAAAACTGCAGGAACTTCAAACCGGCACTAGGAAACAGACTGAGAAACCAGAGTAAAAGTTTCTCCTGCAACTCGTTCCCTTTGTGCTAGATGAACGAACGTCTCTCCAAATGCTCAGTTCTGAGAGATAAGTGTGTGTGAAAGCCGTCCTTCACCTAGCTTGTTGGGAACACAAAGTTTCTCTTCAGTTGCAAACTCCACCCCAAACATATATATGGGGAGGAACTAGCTCCAACTCGGTTTTACACTGAAAACTGCAGGAACTTCAAACCGGCACTAGGAAACAGACTGAGAAACCAGAGTAAAAGTTTCTCCTGCAACCCGTTCCCTTTGTGCTAGATGAACGAACGACTCTCCACATGCTCAGTTCTGAGAGATAAGTGTGTGTGAAAGCCGTCCTTCACCTACCTTGTTAGGAATACAAAGTTTATCTTCAGTTGCAAACTCCACTATATACATATATATGCGGAGTTACTAGCTCCAACTCGGTTTTATAGTGAAAACTGCAGGAACTTCAAACCGGCACTAGGAAACAGACTGAGAAACCAGAGGAAAAGTTTCTCCTGCAAACCGTTCCCATTGTGCTAGATGAACGAACGACTCTCCACATGCTCAGTTCTGAGAGTTAAGTGTGTGTGAAAGCCTTCCTTCACATAGCTTGTTAGGAATACAAAGTTTCTCTTCAGTTGCAAACTCCACTCCATACATATATATGGGGAGGTACTAGCTCCAACTCGGTTTTATAGTGAACACAGCAGGAACTTCAAAACGACACTAGGAAACAGACTGAGAAACCAGAGTAAAAGTTTCCCCTGCAACTCGTTCAATTTGTGCTAGATGAACGAACGTCTCTCCAAATGCTCAGTTCTGAGAGATAAGTGTGTGTGAAAGCCGTCCTTCACCTAGCTTGTTGGGAACACAAAGTTTCTCTTCAGTTGCAAACTCCACTCCATACATATATATGGGGAGTTACTAGCTCCAACTCGGTTTTACAGTGAAAACTGCAGGAACTTCAAACCGGCACAAGGAAACAGACTGAGAAACCAGAGTAAAAGTTTCTCCTGCAACCCGTTCCCTTTGTGCTAGATGAACGAACGACTCTCCACATGCTCAGTTCTGAGAGTTAAGTGTGTGTGAAAGCCGTCCTTCACATAGCTTGTTAGGAATACAAAGTTTCTCTTCAGTTGTAACCTCCACTCCATACATATATATGGGGAGGTACTAGCTCCAACTCGGTTTTATAGTGAACACAGCAGGAACTTCAAAACGACACTAGGAAACAGACTGAGAAACCAGAGTAAAAGTTTCTCCTGCAACTCGTTCCCTTTGTTCTAGATGAACGAACGTCTCTCCAAATGCTCAGTTCTGAGAGATAAGTGTGTGTGAAAGCCGTCCTTCACCTAGCTTGTTGGGAACACAAAGTTTCTCTTCAGTTGCAAACTCCACTCCATACATATATATGGGGAGTTACTAGCTCCAACTCGGTTTTACAGTGAAAACTGCAGGAACTTCAAACAGGCACTAGGAAACAGACTGATAAACCAGAGTAAAAGTTTCTCCTGCAACCCGTTCCCTTTGTGCTAGATGAACGAACGACTCTCCACATGCTCAGTTCTGAGAGTTAAGTGTGTGTGAAAGACGTCCTACACATAGCTTGTTAGGAATACAAAGTTTCTCTTCAGTTGCAAACTCCACTCCATACATATATATGGGGAGGTACTAGCTCCAACTCGGTTTTATAGTGAACACAGCAGGAACTTCAAACCGACACTAGGAAACAGACTGAGAAACCAGAGTAAAAGTTTCTCCTGCAACTCGTTCCCTTTGTGCTAGATGAACGAACGTCTCTCCAAATGCTCAGTTCTGAGAGATAAGTGTGTGTGAAAGCCGTCCTTCACCTAGCTTGCTGGGAACACAAAGTTTCTCTTCAGTTGCAAACTCCACCCCATACATATATATGGGGAGGAACTAGCTCCAACTCGGTTTTACACTGAAAACTGCAGGAACTTCAAACCGGCACTAGGAAACAGACTGAGAAACCAGAGTAAATGTTTCTCCTGCAACCCGTTCCCTTTGTGCTAGATGAACGAACGACTCACCACATGCTCAGTTCTGAGAGATAAGTGTGTGTGAAAGCCGTCCTTCACCTAGCTTGTTAGGAATACAAAGTTTATCTTCAGTTGCAAACTCCACTCCATACATATATATGCGGAGGTACTAGCTCCAACTCGGTTTTATAGTGAAAACTGCAGGAACTTCAAACCGGCACTAGGAAAAAGACTGAGAAACCAGAGTAAAATTTTCTCCTGCAACTCGTTCCCTTTGTGCTAGATGAACGAACGTCTCTCCAAATGCTCAGTTCTGAGAGATAAGTGTGTGTGAAATCTGTACTTCACCTAGCTTGTTGGGAACACAAAGTTTCTCTTCAGTTGCAAACTCCACCCCATACATATATATGGGGAGGAACTTGCTCCAACTCGGTTTTACACTGAAAACTGCAGGAACTTCAAACCGGCACTAGGAAACAGACTGAGAAACCAGAGTAAATGTTTCTCCTGCAACCCGTTCCCTTTGTGCTAGATGAACGAACGACTCTCCACATGCTCAGTTCTGAGAGTTAAGTGTGTGTGAAAGCCGTCCTTCACATAGCTTGTTAGGAATACAAAGTTTCTCTTCAGTTGCAAACTCCATTCCATACATATATATGGGGAGGTACTAGCTCCAAATCGGTTTTATAGTGAACACAGCAGGAACTTCAAAACGACACTAGGAAACAGACTGAGAAACCAGAGTAAAAGTTTCTACTGCAACTCGTTCCCTTTGTGCTAGATGAACGAACGTCTCTCCAAATGCTCAGTTCTGAGAGATAAGTGTGTGTGAAATCCGTCCTTCACCTAGTTTGTTGGGAACACAAAGTTTCTCTTCAGTTGCAAACTCCACTCCATACATATATATGGGGAGTTACTAGCTCCAACTCGGTTTTACAGTGAAAACTGCAGGAACTTCAAACCGGCACTAGGAAACAGACTGAGAAACCAGAGTAAAAGTTTCTCCTGCAACCCGTTCCCTTTGTGCTAGATGAACGAACGTCTCTCCACATGCTCAGTTCTGAGAGATAAGTGTGTGTGAAAGCCGTCCTTCACCTAGCTTTTTGGGAACACAAACTTTCTCTTCAGTTGCAAACTCCACTCCATACATATATATGGGGAGTTACTAGCTCCAACTCGGTTTTACAGTGAAAACTGCAGGAATTTCAAACAGGCACTAGGAAACAGACTGAGAAACCAGAGTAAAAGTTTCTCCTGCAACTCGTTCCCATTGTGCTAGATGAACGAACGTCTCTCCACATGCTCAGTTCTGAGAGATAAGTGTGTGTGAAAGCCGTCCTTCACCAAGCTTGTTGGGAACACAAAGTTTCTCTTCAGTTGTAAACTCCACTCGATACATATATATGGGGACGTACTAGCTCAAACTCGGTTTTACAGTGAAAACTGCAGGAACTTCAAACCGGCACTAGGAAACAGACTGAGAAACCAGAGTAAAAGTTTCTCCTGCAACCCGTTCCCTTTGTGCTAGATGAACGAACGACTCTCCACATGCTCAGTTCTGAGAGTTAAGTGTGTGTGAAAGCCGTCCTTCACCTAGCTTGTTAGGAATACAAAGTTTCTCTTCAGTTGCAAACTCCACTCCATACATATATATGGGGAGGTACTAGCTCCAACTCGGTTTTATAGTGAAAACTGCAGGAACTACAAAACGACACTAGGAAACAGACTGAGAAACCAGAGTAAAAGTTTCTCCTGCAACTCATTCCATTTGTGCTAGATGAACGAACGTCTCTCCAAATGCTCAGTTCTGAGAGATAAGTGTGTGTGAAAGCCGTCCTTCACCTAGCTTGTTGGGAACACAAAGTTTCTCTTCAGTTGCAAACTCCAATCCATACATATATATGGGGAGGAACAAGCTCCAACTCGGTTTTACAGTGAAAACTGCAGGAACTTCAAACCGGCACTAGGAAACAGACTGAGAAACCAGAGTAAAAGTTTCTCCTGCAACCCGTTCCCTTTGTGCTAGATGAACGAACGCCTCTCCACATGCTCAGTTCTGAGAGATAAGTGTTTGAGAAAGCCGTCCTTCACCTAGCTTGTTGGGAACACAAACTTTCTCTTCAGTTGCAAATTCCACTCCATACATATATATGGGGAGGTACTAGCTCCAACTCGGTTTTACAGTGAAAACTGCAGGAACTTCAAACCGGCACTAGGAAACAGTCTGAGATACCAAAGTAAAAGTTTCTCCTGCAACCCGTTCCCTTTGTGCTAGATGAACGAACGTCTCTCCACATGCTCAGTTCTGAGAAATAAGTGTGTGTGAAAGCCGTCCTTCACCTAGCTTGCTGGGAACACAAAGTTTCTCTTCAGTTGCAAACTCCACTCCATACATATATATGGGGAGGAACTAGCTCCAACACGGTTTTACACTGAAAACTGCAGGAACTTCAAACCGGCACTAGGAAACAGACTGAGAAACCAGAGTAAAAGTTTCTCCTGCAACCCGTTCCCTTTGTGATAGATGAACGAACGACTCTCCACATGCTCAGTTCTGAGAGATAAGTGTGTGTGAAAGCCGTCCTTCACCTAGCTTGTTAGGAATACAAAGTTTATCTTCAGTTGCAAACTCCACTCCATACATATATATGCGGAGGTACTAGCTCCAACTCGGTTTTATAGTGAAAACTGCAGGAACTTCAAACCGACACTAGGAAACAGACTGAGAAACCAGAGTAAAAGTTTCTCCTGCAACACGTTCCCTTCGTGCTAGATGAACGAACGTCTCTCCACATGCTCAGTTCTGAGAGATAAGTGTGTGTGAAAGCCGTCCTTCACCTAGCTTGTTGGGAACACAAAGTTTCTCTTCAGTTGCAAACTCCACTCCATACATATAAATATGGGGAGGAAATAGCTCCAACTCGGTTTTACAGTGAAAAGTGCAGGAACTTCAAACCGGCACTAGGAAACAGACTGAGAAACCAGACTAAAAGTTTCTCCTGCAACCCGTTCCCTTTGTGCTAGATGAACGAACGACTCTCCACATGCTCAGTTCTGAGAGATAAGTGTGTGTGAAAGCCATCCTTCACCTAGCTTGTTGGGAACACAAACTTCCTCTTCAGTTGCAAACTCCACTCCATACATATATATGGGGAGGTACTAGCTCCAACTCGGTTTTACAGTGAAAACTTCAGGAAATTTAAACCGGCACTAGGAAACAGACTGACAAACCAGAGTAAAAGTTTCTCCTGCAACCCGTTCCCTTTGTGCTAGATGAAAGAACGTCTCTCCACATGCTCAGTTCTGAGAGATAATTGTGTGTGAAAGCCGTCCTTCACCTAGCTTGTTGGGAACACAAACTTTCTCTTCAGTTGCAAACTCCAATCCATACATATATATGGGGAGGTACTAGCTCCAACTCGGTTTTACAGTGAAAACTGCAGGGACTTCAAACCGACACTAGAAAACAGACTGAGAAACCGGAATTAAAGTTTCTCCTGCAACCCGTTCCCTTTGTGCTAGATGAACGAACGTCTCTCCACATGCTCAGTTCTGAGAGATAAGTGTGTGTGAAAGCCGTCCTTCACCAAGCTCGTTGGGAACACAAAGTTTCTCTTCAGTTGCAAACTCCACTCGATACATATATATGGGGAGGTTCTAGCTCCAACTCGGTTTTACAGTGAAAACTGCAGGAACTTCAAACCGGCACTAGAAAACAGACTGAGAAACCAGAGTAAAAGTTTCTCCTGCAACCCGTTCCTTTTGTGCTAGATGAACGAACGACTGTCCACATGCTCAGTTCTGAGAGTTAAGTGTGTGTGAAAGCCGTCCTTCAACTAGCTTGTTAGGAATACAAAGTTTCTCTTGAGTTGCAAACTCCACTCCATACATATATATGCGGAGGTACTAGCTCCAAGTCGATTTTATAGTGAAAACTGCAGGAACTTCAAACCGGCACTAGGAAACAGACTGAGAAACCAGAGTAAAAGTTTCTCCTGCAACCCGATCCATTTGTGCTAGATGAACGAACGTCTCTCCACATGCTCAGTTCTGAAAGATAAGTGTGTGTGAAAGCCGTCCTTCACCTAGCTTGTTGGGAACACATAGTATCTCTTCAGTTGCAAACTCCACTCCATACATACATATGGGGAGGAACTAGCTCCAACTCGGTTTTACAGTGAAAACTGCAGGAACTTTAAACCGGCACTAGGAAACAGACTGAGAAACCAGAGTAAAAGTTTCTCCTGCAACCCGTTCCATTTGTGCTAGATGAACGAACGTCTCTCCACATGCTCAGTTCTGAGAGATAAGTGTGTGTGAAAGCGGTCCTTCACCCAGCTTGTTGGGAACACAAAGTTTCTCTTCAGTTGCAAACTCCACTCCATACATATATATGCGGAGGTAATAGCTCCAACTCGGTTTTATATTGAAAACTGCAGGAACTTCAAACCGGCACTAGGAAAAAGACTGAGAAACCAGAGTAAAAGTTTCTCCTTCAACCCGTTCCCTTTGTGCTAGATGAACGAACGTCTCTCCACATGCTCAGTTCTGAGGGATAAGTGTGTGTGAAAGCCGTCCTTCACCTAGCTTGTTGGGAACACAAAGTTTCTCTTCAGTTGCAAACTCCACTCCTTACATATATATGGGTAGGTACTAGCTCCAACTCAGTTTTACAGTGAAAACTGCAGGAACTTCAAACCGACACTAGGAAACAGACTGAGAAACCAGAGAAAAAGTTTCTCCTGCAACCCGTTCCCTTTGTGCTAGATGAACGAACGTCTCTCCACATGCTCAGTTCTGAGAGAAAAGTGTGTGTGAAAGCCGTCCTTCACCTACCTTGTTGGGAACACCTAGTTTCTCTTCAGTTGCAAACTCCAGTCTATACATATATATGGGGAGTTACTAGCTCCAACTCGGTTTTACAGTGAAAACTGCAGGAACTTCAAACAGGCACTAGGAAACAGACTGATAAACCAGAGTAAAAGTTTCTCCTGCAACTCGTTCCCATTGTGCTAGATGAACGAAAGACTCTCCACATGCTCAGTTCTGAGAGATAAGTGTGTGTGAAAGCCGTTCTTCACCAAGCTTGTTGGGAACACAAAGTTTCTTTTCAGTTGCAAAGTCCACTCGATACATATATATATGGAGGTACTAGCTCCAACTCGGTTTTACAGTGAAAACTGCAGGAACTTCAAACCGGCACTAGGAAACAGACTGAGAAGCCAGAGTAAAAGTTTCTCCTGCAACCCGTTCCCTTTGTGCTAGATGAACGTACGACTCTCCACATGCTCAGTTCTGAGAGTTAAGTGTGTGTGAAAGCCGTCCTTCATATAGCTTGTTAGGAATACAAAGTTTCTCTTCAGTTGCAAACTCCACTCCATACATATATATGGGGAGGTACTAGCTCCAACTCGGTTTTATAGTGAAAACAGCAGGAACTTCAAAACGACACTAGGAAACAGACTGAGAAACCAGAGTAAAAGTTTCTCCTGCAACTCGTTCCCTTTGTGCTAGATGAACGAAAGTCTCTCCACATGCTCAGTTCTGAGTGATAAGTGTGTGTGAAAGCCGTCCTTCACCTAGCTTGTTGGGAACACTAAGATTCTCTTCAGTTGCAAACTCCACTCGATACATATATATGGGGAGGAACAAGCTCCAACTCGGTTTTACACTGAAAACTGCAGGAAATTCAAACCGGCACTAGGAAACAGACTGAGAAACCAGAGTAAAAGTTTCTCCTGCAACCCGTTCCCTTTGTGCTAGATGAACGAACGTCTCTCCACATGCTCAGTTCTGAGAGATAATTGTGTGTGAAAGCCGTCCTTCACCTAGCTTGTTGGGAACACAAACTTTCTCTTCAGTTGCAAACTCCAATCCATACATATATATGGGGAGGTACTAGCTCCAACTCGGTTTTACAGTGAAAACTGCAGGGACTTCAAACCGACACTAGGAAACAGACTGAGAAACCAGAATTAAAGTTTCTCCTGCAACCCGTTCCCTTTTTGCTAGATGAACGAACATCTCTCCACATGCTCAGTTCTGAGAGATAAGTGTGTGTGAAAGCCGTCCTTCACCAAGCTTGTTGGGAACACAAAGTTTCTCTTCAGTTGCAAACTCCACTCGATACATATATATGGGGAGGTTCTAGCTCCAATTCGGTTTTACAGTGAAAACTGCAGGAACTTCAAACCGGCACTAGAAAACAGACTGAGAAACCAGAGTAAAAGTTTTTCCTGTAACCCGTTCCCTTTGTGCTAGATGAACGAACGACTCTCCACATGCTCAGTTCTGAGAGTTAAGTGTGTGTGAAAGCCGTCCTTCAACTAGCTTGTTAGGAATACAAAGTTTCTCTTCAGTTGCCAACTCCACTCCATACATATATATGCGGAGGTACTAGCTCCAACTCGGTTTTATAGTGAAAACTGCAGGAAATTCAAACCGGCACTCGGAAACAGACTGAGAAACCAGAGTAAAAGTTTCTCCTGCAACCCGTTCCCTTTGTGCTAGATGAACGAACGTCTCTCCACATGCTCAGTTCTGAGAGATAAGTGTGTGTGAAAGCCGTCCTTCACCTAGCTTGTTGGGAACACAAAGTTTCTCTTCAGTTGCAAACTCCACTCCATACATATATATGCGGAGGTAATAGCTCCAACTCGGTTTTATATTGAAAACTGCAGGAACTTCAAACCGGCACTAGGAAACAGACTGAGAAACCAGAGTAAAAGTTTCTCCTGCAACCCGTTCCCTTTGTGCTAGATGAACGAACGTCTCTCCACATGCTCAGTTCTGAGAGATAAGTGTGTGTGAAAGCCGTCCTTCACCTAGCTTGTTGGGAACACAAAGTTTCTCTTCAGTTGCAAACTCCACTCTATACATATATATGGGGAGTTTCTAGCTCCAACTCGGTTTTACAGTGAAAACTGCAGGAACTTCAAACAGGCACTAGGAAACAGACTGATAAACCAGAGTAAAAGTTTCTCCTGCAACTCGTTCCCATTGTGCTAGATGAACGAAAGTCTCTCCACATGCTCAGTTCTGAGAGATAAGTGTGTGTGAAAGCCGTTCTTCACCAAGCTTGTTGGGAACACAAAGTTTCTTTTCAGTTGCAAACTCCACTCGATACATATATATGGGGAGGTACTAGCTCAAAATCGGTTTTACAGTGAAAACTGCAGGAACTTCAAACCGGCACTAGGAAACAGACTGAGAAACCAGAGTAAAAGTTTCTCCTGCAACCCGTTCCTTTTTGCTAGATGAACGAACGACTCTCCACATGCTCAGTTCTGAGAGTTAAGTGTGTGTGAAAGCCGTCCTTCATATAGCTTGTTAGGAATACAAAGTTTCTCTTCAGTTGCAAACTCCACTCCATACATATATATGGGGAGGAACTAGCTCCAACTCGGTTTTACACTGAAAACTGCAGGAATTTCAAACCGGCACTAGGAAACAGACTGAGAAACCAGAGTAAAAGTTTCTCCTGCAACACGTTCCCTTTGTGCTAGATGAACGAACGTCTCTCCACATGCTCAGTTCTGAGAGATAAGTGTGTGTGAAAGCCGTCCTTCACCTAACTTGTTGGGAACACAAACTTTCTCTTCATTTGCAAACTCCAATCCATACATATATATGGGGAGGTACTAACTCCAACTCGGTTTTACAGTGAAAACTGCAGGGACTTCAAACCGACACTAGGAAACAGACTGAGAAACCAGAATTAAAGTTTCTCCTGCAACCCGTTCCCTTTGTGCTAGATGAACGAACGTCTCTCCACATGCTCAGTTCTGAGAGATAAGTGTGTGTGAAAGCCGTCCTTCACCTAGCTTGTTGGGAACACAAAGTTTCTCTTCAGTTGCAAACTCCACTCTATACATATATATGGGGAGTTACTAGTTCCAACTCGGTTTTACAGTGAAAACTGCAGGAACTTCAAACAGGCACTAGGAAACAGACTGATAAACCAGAGTAAAATTTTCTCCTGCAACTCGTTCCCATTGTGCTAGATAAACGAACGTCTCTACACATGCTCAGTTCTGAGAGATAAGTGTGTGTGAAAGCCGTCCTTCACCTAGCTTGTTGGGAACACAAAGTTTCTCTTCAGTTGCAAACTCCGCTCCATACATATATATGGGGAGGTACTAGCTCAAACTCGGTTTTACAGTGAAAACTGCAGGAACTTTAAACCGGCACTAGGAAACAGACTGAGAAACCAGAGTAAAAGTTTCTCCTGCAACCCGTTCCCTTTGTGCTAGATGAACGAACGTCTCTCCACATGCTCAGTTCTGAGAGATAAGTGTGTGTGAAAGCCGTCCTTCACCTAGCTTGTTGGGAACACAAAGTTTCTCTTCAGTTGAAAACTCCACTCCATACATATATATGCGGAGGTAATAGCTCCAACTCGGTTTTATATTGAAAACTGCAGGAACTTCAAACCGGCACTAGGAAACAGACTGAGAAACCAGAGTAAATGTTTCTCCTGCAAACCGTTCCCTTTGTGCTAGATGAACGAACGTCTCTCCACATGCTCAGTTCTGAGAAATAAGTGTGTGTGAAAGCCGTCCTTCACCTAGCTTGTTGGGAACACAAAGTTTCTCTTCAGTTGCAAACTCCACTCCATACATATATATGGGGAGGTACTAGCTCCAACTCGGTTTTACAGTGAAAACTGCAGGAACTTCAAACCGACACTAGGAAACAGACTAAGAAACCAGAGTAAAAGTTTCTCCTGCAACCCGTTCCCTTTGTGCTAGATGAACGAACGTCTCTCCACATGCTCAGTTCTGAGAGATAAGTGTGTGTGAAAGCCGTCCTTCACCTACCTTGTTGGGAACACCTAGTTTCTCTTCAGTTGCAAACTCCACTCTATACATATATATGGGGAGTTACGAGCTCCAACTCGGTTTTACAGTGAAAACTGCAGGAACTTCAAACAGGCACTTGGAAACAGACTGATAAACCAGAGTAAAAGTTTCTCCTGCAACTCGTTCCCATTGTGCTAGATGAACGAAAGTCTCTCCACATGCTCAGTTCTGAGAGATAAGTGTGTGTGAAAGCCGTTCTTCACAAAGCTTGTTGGGAACACAAAGTTTCTCTTCAGTTGCAAACTCCAATCCATACATATATATGGGGAGGTACTAGCTCCAACTCGGTTTTACACTGAAAACTGCAGGAACTTCAAACCGACACTAGGAAACAGACTGAGAAACCAGAGTAAAAGTTTTTCCTGCAACCCGTTCCCTTTGTGCTAGATGAACGAACGTCTCTCCACATGCTCAGTTCTGAGAGATAAGTGTGTGTGAAAGCCGTCCTTCACCTACCTTGTTGGGAACACCTAGTTTCTCTTAAGTTGCAAACTCCACTCTATACATATATATGGGGAGTTACTAGCTCCAAATCGGTTTTACAGTGAAAACTGCAGGAACTTCAAACAGGCACTAGGAAACAGACTGAGAAACCAGAGTAAAAGTTTCTCCTGCAACCCGTTCCCTTTGTGCTAGATGAACGAACGACTCTCCACATGCTCAGTTCTGAGAGATAAGTGTGTGTGAAAGCCGTCCTTCATATAGCTTGTTAGGAATACAAAGTTTCTCTTCAGTTGCAAACTCCACTTCATACATATATATGGGGAGGTACTAGCTCCAACTCGATTTTATAGTGAAAACAGCAGGAACTTCAAAACGACACTAGGAAACAGACTGAGAAACCAGAGTAAGAGTTTCTCCTGCAACTCGTTCCCTTTGTGCTAGATGAACGAAAGTCTCTCCACATGCTCAGTTCTGAGAGATAATTGTGTGTGAAAGCCGTCCTTCAACTAGCTTGTTGGGAACACAAACTTTCTCTTCAGTTGCATACTCCAATCCATACATATATATGGGGAGGTACTAGCTCCAACTCGGTTTTACAGTGAAAACTGCAGGGACTTCAAACCGACACTAGGAAACAGACTGAGAAACCAGAATTAAAGTTTCTCCTGCAACCCATTCCCTTTGTGCTAGATGAACGAACATCTCTCCACATGCTCAGTTCTGAGAGATAAGTGTGTGTGAAAGCCGTCCTTCACCAAGCTTGTTGGGAACACAAAGTTTGTCTTCAGTTGCAAACTCCACTCGATACATATATATGGAGAGGTTCTAGCTCCAACTCGGTTTTACAGTGAAAACTGCAGGAACTTCAAACCGGCACTAGAAAACAGCCTGAGAAACCAGAGTAAAATTTTCTCCTGTAACCCGTTCCCTTTGTGCTAGATGAACGAACGACTCTCCACATGCTCAGTTCTGAGAGTTAAGTGTGTGTGAAAGCCGTCCTTCAACTAGCTTGTTAGGAATACAAAGTTTCTCTTCAGTTGCAAACTCCACTCCATACATATATATGCGGAAGTACTAGCTCCAACTCGGTTTTAGAGTGAAAACTGGAGGAACTTCAAACCGGCACTAGGAAACAGACTGAGAAACCAGAGTATAAGATTCTCCTGCAACCCGTTCCCTTTGTGCTAGATGAACGAACGTCTCTCCACATGCTCAGTTCTGAGAGATAAGTGTGTGTGAAAGCCGTCCTTCACCTAGCTTGTTGGGAACACAAAGTTTCTCTTCAGTTGCAAACTCCACTCCATACATATATATGCGGAAGTAATAGCTCCAACTCGGTTTTATATTGAAAACTGCAGGAACTTCAAACCGGCACTAGGAAACAGACTGAGAAACCAGAGTAAAAGTTTCTCCTGCAACCCGTTCCCTTTGTGCTAGATGAACGAAAGTCTCTCCACATGCTCAGTTCTGAGAGATAAGTGTGTGTGAAAGCCGTCCTTCACCTAGCTTGTTGGGAACACAAAGTTTCTCTTCAGTTGCAAACTCCACTCTATGCATATATATGGGGAGTTACTAGCTCCAACTCGGTTTTATAGTGAAAACTGCAGGAACTTCAAACAGGCACTAGGAAACAGACTGATAAACCAGAGTAAAAGTTTCTCCTGCAACTCGTTCCAATTGTGCTAGATGAACGAACGTCTCTCCACATGCTCAGTTCTGAGAGATAAGTGTGTGTGAAAGCCGTTCTTCACCAAGCTTGTTGGGAACACAAAGTTTCTTTTCAGTTGCAAACTCCACTCGATACATATATATGGGTAGGTACTAGCTCAAACTCGGTTTTACAGTGAAAACTGCAGGAACTTCAAAAAGGCACTAGGAAACACACTGAGAAACCAGAGTAAAAGTTTCTTCTGCAACCCGTTCCCTTTTTGCTAGATGAACGAACGACTCTCCACATGCTCAGTTCTGAGAGTTAAGTGTGTGTGAAAGCCGTCCTTCATATAGCTTGTTAGGAATACAAAGTTTCTATTCAGTTGCAAACTCCACTCCATACATATATATGGGGAGGTACTAGCTCCAACCCGGTTTTATAGTGAAAACTGCAGGAACTTCAAAACGACACTAGGAAACAGACTGAGAAACCAGAGTAAAAGTTTCTCATGCAACTCGTTCCCTTTGTGCTAGATGAACGAACGTCTCTCCACATGCTCAGTTCTGAGAGATAAGTGTGTGTGAAAGCCGTCCTTCACCTAGCTTGTTGGGAACACTAAGTTTCTCTTAAGTTGCAAACTCCACTCCATACATATATATGGGGAGGAAGTAGCTCCAACTCGGTTTTACACTGAAAACTGCAGGAACTTCAAACCGGCACTAGGGAACAGACTGAGAAACCAGAGTAAAAGTTTCTCCTGCAACCCGTTCCCTTTGTGCTAGATGAACGAACGTCTCTCCACATGCTCAGTTCTGAGAGATAATTGTGTGTGAAAGCCGTCCTTCACCTAGCTTGTTGGGAACACAAACTTTCTCTTCAGTTGCAAACTCCAATCCATACATATATATGGGGAGGTACTAGCTCCAACTCGGTTTTACAGTGAAAACTGCAGGAACTTCAAACAGGCACTAGGAAACAGACTGATAAACCATAGTAAAAGTTTCTCCTGCAACTCGTTCCCATTGTGCTGGATGAACGAAAGTCTCTCCACATGCTCAGTTCTGAGAGATAAGTGTGTGTGAAAGCCGTTCTTCACAAAGCTTGTTGGGAACACAAAGTTTCTCTTCAGTTGCAAACTCCACTCCATACATATATATGGGGAGGTACTAGCTCCAACTCGGTTTTACAGTGAAAACTGCAGGAACTTCACACCGACACTAGGAAACAGACTGAGAAACCAGAGTAAAAGTTTTTCCTGCAACCCGTTCCCTTTGTGCTAGATGAACGAACGTCTCTCCACATGCTCAGTTCTGAGAGATAAGTGTGTGTGAAAGCCGTCCTTCACCTACCTTGTTGGGAACACCTAGTTTCTCTTCAGTTGCAAACTCCACTCTATACATATATATGGGGAGTTACTAGCTCCAACTCGGTTTTACAGTGAAAACTGCAGGAACTTCAAACAGGCACTAGGAAACAGACTGAGAAACCAGAGTAAAAGTTTCTCCTGCAACCCGTTCCCTTTGTGCTAGATGAACGAACGACTCTCCACATGCTCAGTTCTGAGAGTTAAGTGTGTGTGAAAGCCGTCCTTCATATAGCTTATTAGGAATACAAAGTTTCTCTTCAGTTGCAAACTCCACTTCATACATATATATGGGGAAGTACTAGCTCCAACTCGATTTTATAGTGAAAACAGCAGGAACTTCAAAACGACACTAGGAAACAGACTGAGAAACCAGAGTAAAAGTTTCTCCTGCAACTCGTTCCCTTTGTGCTAGATGAACGAAAGCCTCTCCACATGCTCAGTTCTGAGAGATAACTGTGTGTGAAAGCCGTCCTTCACCTAGCTTGTTGGGAACACAAACTTTCTCTTCAGTTGCATACTCCAATCCATACATATATATGGGGAGGTACTAGCTCCAACTCGGTTTTACAGTGAAAACTGCAGGTACTTCAAACCGACACTAGGAAACAGACTGAGAAACCAGAATTAAAGTTTCTCCTGCAACCCGTTCCCTTTGTGCTAGATGAACGAACATCTCTCCACATGCTCAGTTCTGAGAGATAAGTGTGTGTGAAAGCCGTCCTTCACCAAGCTTGTTGGGAACACAAAGTTTCTCTTCAGTTGCAAACTCCACTCGATACATATATATGGAGAGGTTCTAGCTCCAACTCGGTTTTACAGTGAAAACTGCAGGAACTTCAAACCGGCTCTAGAAAAAAGACTGAGAAACCAGAGTAAAATTTTCTCCTGTAACCCGTTCCCTTTGTGCTAGATGAACGAACGACTCTCCACATGCTCAGTTCTGAGAGTTAAGTGTGTGTGAAAGCCGTCCTTCAACTAGCTTGTTAGGAATACAAAGTTTCTCTTCAGTTGCAAACTCCACTCCATACATATATATGCGGAGGTACTAGCTCCAACTCGGTTTTATAGTGAAAACTTGAGGAACTTCAAACCGGCACTAGGAAACAGACTGAGAAACCAGAGTATAAGATTCTCCTGCAACCCGTTCCCTTTGTGCTAGATGAACGAAAGTCTCTCCACATGCTCAGTTCTGAGAGATAAGTGTGTGTGAAAGCCGTCCTTCACCTAGCTTGTTGGGAACACAAAGTTTCTCTTCAGTTGCAAACTCCACTCCATACATATATATGCGGAAGTAATAGCTCCAACTCGGTTTTATATTGAAAACTGCAGGAACTTCAAACCGGCACTAGGAAACAGACTGAGAAACCAGAGTAAAAGTTTCTCCTGCAACCCGTTCCCTTTGTGCTAGATGAACGAACGTCTCTCCACATGCTCAGTTCTGAGAGATAAGTGTGTGTGAAAGCCGTCCTTCACCTAGCTTGTTGGGAACACAAAGTTTCTCTTCAGTTGCAAACTCCACTCTATACATATATATGGGGAGTTACTAGCTCCAACTCGGTTTTATAGTGAAAACTGCAGGAACTTCAAACAGGCACTAGGAAACAGACTGATAAACCAGAGTAAAAGTTTCTCCTGCAACTCGTTCCCATTGTGCTAGATGAACGAACGTCTCTCCACATGCTCAGTTCTGAGAGATAAGTGTGTGTGAAAGCCGTTCTTCACCAAGCTTGTTGGGAACACAAAGTTTCTTTTCAGTTGCAAACTCCACTCGATACATATATATGGGTAGGTACTAGCTCAAACTCGGTTTTACAGTGAAAACTGCAGGAACTTCAAAAAGGCACTAGGAAACAGACTGAGAAACCAGAGTAAAAGTTTCTTCTGCAAACCGTTCCCTTTGTGCTAGATGAACGAACGACTCTCCACATGCTCAGTTCTGAGAGTTAAGTGTGTGTGAAAGCCGTCCTTCATATAGCTTGTTAGGAATACAAAGTTTCTATTCAGTTGCAAACTCCACTCCATACATATATATGGGGTGGTACTAGCTCCAACTCGGTTTTATAGTGAAAACAGCAGGAACTTCAAAACGACACTAGGAAACAGACTGAGAAACCAGAGTAAAAGTTTCTCCTGCAACTCGTTCCCTTTGTGCTAGATGAACGAACGTCTCTCCACATGCTCAGTTCTGAGAGATAAGTGTGTGTGAAAGCCGTCCTTCAACTAGCTTGTTGGGAACACTAAGTTTCTCTTCAGTTGCAAACTCCACTCCATACATATATATGGGGAGGAACTAGCTCCAACTCGGTTTTACACTGAAAACTGCAGGAACTTCAAACCGGCACTAGGAAACAGACTGAGAAACCAGAGTAAAAGTTTCTCCTGCAACCCGTTCCCATTGTGCTAGATGAACGAACGACTCTCCACATGCTCAGTTCTGAGAGTTAAGTGTGTGTGAAAGCCGTCCTTCAACTAGCTTGTTAGGAATACAAAGTTTCTCTTCAGTTGCAAACACCACTCCATACATATATATGCGGAGGTACTAGCTCCAACTCGGTTTTATAGTGAAAACTGCAGGAACTTCAAACCGGCACTAGGAAACAGACTGAGAAAAGAGAGTAAAAGTTTCACCTGCAAACCGTTCCCTTTGTGCTAGATGAACGAACGTCTCTCCACATGCTCAGTTCTGAGAGAGAAGTGTGTGTGAAAGCCGTCCTTCACCTAGCTTGTTGGGAACACAAAGTTTCTCTTCAGTTGCAAACTCCACTCCATACATATATATGGGGAGTTACTAGCTCCAACTCGGTTTTACAGTGAAAACTGCAGGAACTTCAAACAGGCACTAGGAAACAGACTGATAAACCAGAGTAAAATTTTCTCCTGCAACTCGTTCCCATTGTGCTAGATAAACGAACGTCTCTCCACATGCTCAGTTCTGAGAGATAAGTGTGTGTGAAAGCCGTTCTTCACCAAGCTTGTTGGGAACACAAAGTTTCTTTTCAGTTGCAAACTCCACTCGATACATATATATGGGGAGGTACTAGCTCAAACTCGGTTTTACAGTGAAAACTGCAGGAACTTTAAACCGGCACTAGGAAACAGACTGAGAAACCAGAGTTAAAGTTTCTCCTGCAACCCGTTCCCTTTGTGCTAGATGAACGAACGTCTCTCCACATGCTCAGTTCTGAGAGATAAGTGTGGGTGAAAGCCGTCCTTCACCTAGCTTGTTGGGAACACAAAGTTTCTCTTCAGTTGAAAACTCCACTCCATACATATATATGCGGAGGTAATAGCTCCAACTCGGTTTTATATTGAAAAGTGCAGGAACTTCAAACCGGCACTAGGAAACAGACTGAGAAACCAGAGTAAATGTTTCTCCTGCAAACCGTTCCCTTTGTGCTAGATGAACGAACGTCTCTCCACATACTCAATTCTGAGAAATAAGTGTGTGTGAAAGCCGTCCTTCACCTAGCTTGTTGGGAACACAAAGTTTCTCTTCAGTTGCAAACTCCACTCCATACATATATATGGGGAGGTACTAGCTCCAACTCGGTTTTACAGTGAAAACTGCAGGAACTTCAAACCGACACTAGGAAACAGACTGAGAAACCAGAGTAAAAGTTTCTCCTGCAACCCGTTCCCTTTGTGCTAGATGAACGAACGTCTCTCCACATGCTCAGTTCTGAGAGATAAGTGTGTGTGAAAGCCGTCCTTCACCTACCTTGTTGGGAACACCTAGTTTCTCTTCAGTTGCAATCTCCACTCTATACATATATATGGGGAGTTACTAGCTCCAACTCGGTTTTACAGTGAAAACTGCAGGAACTTCAAACAGGCACTAGGAAACAGACTGATAAACCAGAGTAAAAGTTTCTCCTGCAACTCGTTCCCATTGTGCTAGATGAAAGAAAGTCTCTCCACATGCTCAGTTCTGAGAGATAAGTGTGTGTGAAAGCCGTTCTTCACAAAGCTTGTTGGGAACACAAAGTTTCTCTTCAGTTGCAAACTCCACTCCATACATATATATGGGGAGGTACTAGCTCCAACTCGGTTTTACAGTGAAAACTGCAGGAACTTCAATCCGACACTAGGAAACAGACTGAGAAACCAGAGTGAAAATTTTTCCTGCAACCCGTTCCCTTTGTGCTAGATGAACGAACGTCTCTCCACATGCTCAGTTCTGAGAGATAAGTGTGTGTGAAAGCCGTCCTTCACCTACCTTGTTGGGAACACCTAGTTTCTCTTAAGTTGCAAACTCCACTCTATACATATATATGGGGAGTTACTAGCTCCAAATCGGTTTTACAGTGAAAACTGCAGGAACTTCAAACAGGCACTAGGAAACAGACTGATAAACCAGAGTAAAAGTTTCTCCTGCAACCCGTTCCCATTGTGCTAGATGAACGAACGACTCTCCACATGCTCAGTTCTGAGAGTTAAGTGTGTGTGAAAGCCGTCCTTCATATAGCTTGTTAGGAATACAAAGTTTCTCTTCAGTTGCAAACTCCACATCATACATATATATGGGGAGGTACTAGCTCCAACTCGATTTTATAGTGAAAACAGCAGGAACTTCAAAACGACACTAGGAAACAGACTGAGAAACCAGAGTAAAAGTTTCTCCTGCAACTCGTTCCCTTTGTGCTAGATGAAAGAAAGTCTCTCCACATGCTCAGTTCTGAGAGATAATTGTGTGTGAAAGCCGTCCTTCACCTAGCTTGTTGGGAACACAAACTTTCTCTTCAGTTGCATACTCCAATCCATACATATATATGGGGAGGTACTAGCTCCAACTCGGTTTTACAGTGAAAACTGCAGGGACTTCAAACCGACACTAGGAAACAGACTGAGAAACCAGAATTAAAGTTTCTCCTGCAACCCGTTCCCTTTGTGCTAGATGAACGAACATCTCTCCACATGCTCAGTTCTGAGAGATAAGTGTGTGTGAAAGCCGTCATTCACCAAGCTTGTTGGGAACACAAAGTTTCTCTTCAGTTGCAAACTCCGCTCGATACATATATATGGAGAGGTTCTAGCTCCAACTCGGTTTTACAGTGAAAACTGCAGGAACTTCAAACCGGCACTAGAAAACAGACTGAGAAACCAGAGTAAAATTTTCTCCTGTAAGCCGTTCCCTTTGTGCTAGATGAACGAACGACTCTCCACATGCTCAGTTCTGAGAGTTAAGTGTGTGTGAAAGCCGTCCTTCAACTAGCTTGTTAGGAATACAAAGTTTCTCTTCAGTTGCAAACTCCACTCCATACATATATATGCGGAGGTACTAGCTCCAACTCGGTTTTATAGTGAAAACTTGAGGAACTTCAAACCGGCACTAGGAAACAGACTGAGAAACCAGAGTATAAGATTCTCCTGCAACCCGTTCCCTTTGTGCTAGATGAACGAAAGTCTCTCCACATGCTCAGTTCTGAGAGATAAGTGTGTGTGAAAGCCGTCCTTCACCTAGCTTGTTGGGAACACAAAGTTTCTCTTCAGTTGCAAACTCCACTCCATACATATATATGCGGAAGTAATAGCTCCAACTCGGTTTTATATTGAAAACTGCAGGAACTTCAAACCGGCACTAGGAAACAGACTGAGAAACCAGAGTAAAAGTTTCTCCTGCAACCCGTTCCCTTTGTGCTAGATGAACGAACGTCTCTCCACAT
The DNA here is from genome assembly GCF_048773025.1 of Camelus bactrianus. Lineage (NCBI taxonomy): Eukaryota > Metazoa > Chordata > Mammalia > Artiodactyla > Camelidae > Camelus > Camelus bactrianus. The sequence continues at coordinate 5,420,019 of NC_133569.1, forward strand.
GCTCAGTTCTGAGAGATAAGTGTGTGTGAAAGCCGTCCTTCACCTAGCTTGTTGGGAACACAAAGTTTCTCTTCAGTTGCAAACTCCACTCTATACATATATATGGGGAGTTACTAGCTCCAACTCGGTTTTATAGTGAAAACTGCAGGAACTTCAAACAGGCACTAGGAAACAGACTGATAAACCAGAGTAAAAGTTTCTCCTGCAACTCGTTCCCATTGTGCTAGATGAACGAACGTCTCTCCACATGCTCAGTTCTGAGAGATAAGTGTGTGTGAAAGCCGTTCTTCACCAAGCTTGTTGGGAACACAAAGTTTCTTTTCAGTTGCAAACTCCACTCGATACATATATATGGGTAGGTACTAGCTCAAACTCGGTTTTACAGTGAAAACTGCAGGAACTTCAAAAAGGCACTAGGAAACAGACTGAGAAACCAGAGTAAAAGTTTCTTCTGCAAACCGTTCCCTTTGTGCTAGATGAACGAACGACTCTCCACATGCTCAGTTCTGAGAGTTAAGTGTGTGTGAAAGCCGTCCTTCATATAGCTTGTTAGGAATACAAAGTTTCTATTCAGTTGCAAACTCCACTCCATACATATATATGGGGTGGTACTAGCTCCAACTCGGTTTTATAGTGAAAACAGCAGGAACTTCAAAACGACACTAGGAAACAGACTGAGAAACCAGAGTAAAAGTTTCTCCTGCAACTCGTTCCCTTTGTGCTAGATGAACGAACGTCTCTCCACATGCTCAGTTCTGAGAGATAAGTGTGTGTGAAAGCCGTCCTTCAACTAGCTTGTTGGGAACACTAAGTTTCTCTTCAGTTGCAAACTCCACTCCATACATATATATGGGGAGGAACTAGCTCCAACTCGGTTTTACACTGAAAACTGCAGGAACTTCAAACCGGCACTAGGAAACAGACTGAGAAACCAGAGTAAAAGTTTCTCCTGCAACCCGTTCCCATTGTGCTAGATGAACGAACGACTCTCCACATGCTCAGTTCTGAGAGTTAAGTGTGTGTGAAAGCCGTCCTTCAACTAGCTTGTTAGGAATACAAAGTTTCTCTTCAGTTGCAAACACCACTCCATACATATATATGCGGAGGTACTAGCTCCAACTCGGTTTTATAGTGAAAACTGCAGGAACTTCAAACCGGCACTAGGAAACAGACTGAGAAAAGAGAGTAAAAGTTTCACCTGCAAACCGTTCCCTTTGTGCTAGATGAACGAACGTCTCTCCACATGCTCAGTTCTGAGAGAGAAGTGTGTGTGAAAGCCGTCCTTCACCTAGCTTGTTGGGAACACAAAGTTTCTCTTCAGTTGCAAACTCCACTCCATACATATATATGGGGAGTTACTAGCTCCAACTCGGTTTTACAGTGAAAACTGCAGGAACTTCAAACAGGCACTAGGAAACAGACTGATAAACCAGAGTAAAATTTTCTCCTGCAACTCGTTCCCATTGTGCTAGATAAACGAACGTCTCTCCACATGCTCAGTTCTGAGAGATAAGTGTGTGTGAAAGCCGTTCTTCACCAAGCTTGTTGGGAACACAAAGTTTCTTTTCAGTTGCAAACTCCACTCGATACATATATATGGGGAGGTACTAGCTCAAACTCGGTTTTACAGTGAAAACTGCAGGAACTTTAAACCGGCACTAGGAAACAGACTGAGAAACCAGAGTTAAAGTTTCTCCTGCAACCCGTTCCCTTTGTGCTAGATGAACGAACGTCTCTCCACATGCTCAGTTCTGAGAGATAAGTGTGGGTGAAAGCCGTCCTTCACCTAGCTTGTTGGGAACACAAAGTTTCTCTTCAGTTGAAAACTCCACTCCATACATATATATGCGGAGGTAATAGCTCCAACTCGGTTTTATATTGAAAAGTGCAGGAACTTCAAACCGGCACTAGGAAACAGACTGAGAAACCAGAGTAAATGTTTCTCCTGCAAACCGTTCCCTTTGTGCTAGATGAACGAACGTCTCTCCACATACTCAATTCTGAGAAATAAGTGTGTGTGAAAGCCGTCCTTCACCTAGCTTGTTGGGAACACAAAGTTTCTCTTCAGTTGCAAACTCCACTCCATACATATATATGGGGAGGTACTAGCTCCAACTCGGTTTTACAGTGAAAACTGCAGGAACTTCAAACCGACACTAGGAAACAGACTGAGAAACCAGAGTAAAAGTTTCTCCTGCAACCCGTTCCCTTTGTGCTAGATGAACGAACGTCTCTCCACATGCTCAGTTCTGAGAGATAAGTGTGTGTGAAAGCCGTCCTTCACCTACCTTGTTGGGAACACCTAGTTTCTCTTCAGTTGCAATCTCCACTCTATACATATATATGGGGAGTTACTAGCTCCAACTCGGTTTTACAGTGAAAACTGCAGGAACTTCAAACAGGCACTAGGAAACAGACTGATAAACCAGAGTAAAAGTTTCTCCTGCAACTCGTTCCCATTGTGCTAGATGAAAGAAAGTCTCTCCACATGCTCAGTTCTGAGAGATAAGTGTGTGTGAAAGCCGTTCTTCACAAAGCTTGTTGGGAACACAAAGTTTCTCTTCAGTTGCAAACTCCACTCCATACATATATATGGGGAGGTACTAGCTCCAACTCGGTTTTACAGTGAAAACTGCAGGAACTTCAATCCGACACTAGGAAACAGACTGAGAAACCAGAGTGAAAATTTTTCCTGCAACCCGTTCCCTTTGTGCTAGATGAACGAACGTCTCTCCACATGCTCAGTTCTGAGAGATAAGTGTGTGTGAAAGCCGTCCTTCACCTACCTTGTTGGGAACACCTAGTTTCTCTTAAGTTGCAAACTCCACTCTATACATATATATGGGGAGTTACTAGCTCCAAATCGGTTTTACAGTGAAAACTGCAGGAACTTCAAACAGGCACTAGGAAACAGACTGATAAACCAGAGTAAAAGTTTCTCCTGCAACCCGTTCCCATTGTGCTAGATGAACGAACGACTCTCCACATGCTCAGTTCTGAGAGTTAAGTGTGTGTGAAAGCCGTCCTTCATATAGCTTGTTAGGAATACAAAGTTTCTCTTCAGTTGCAAACTCCACATCATACATATATATGGGGAGGTACTAGCTCCAACTCGATTTTATAGTGAAAACAGCAGGAACTTCAAAACGACACTAGGAAACAGACTGAGAAACCAGAGTAAAAGTTTCTCCTGCAACTCGTTCCCTTTGTGCTAGATGAAAGAAAGTCTCTCCACATGCTCAGTTCTGAGAGATAATTGTGTGTGAAAGCCGTCCTTCACCTAGCTTGTTGGGAACACAAACTTTCTCTTCAGTTGCATACTCCAATCCATACATATATATGGGGAGGTACTAGCTCCAACTCGGTTTTACAGTGAAAACTGCAGGGACTTCAAACCGACACTAGGAAACAGACTGAGAAACCAGAATTAAAGTTTCTCCTGCAACCCGTTCCCTTTGTGCTAGATGAACGAACATCTCTCCACATGCTCAGTTCTGAGAGATAAGTGTGTGTGAAAGCCGTCCTTCACCAAGCTTGTTGGGAACACAAAGTTTCTCTTCAGTTGCAAACTCCGCTCGATACATATATATGGAGAGGTTCTAGCTCCAACTCGGTTTTACAGTGAAAACTGCAGGAACTTCAAACCGGCACTAGAAAACAGACTGAGAAACCAGAGTAAAATTTTCTCCTGTAAGCCGTTCCCTTTGTGCTAGATGAACGAACGACTCTCCACATGCTCAGTTCTGAGAGTTAAGTGTGTGTGAAAGCCGTCCTTCAACTAGCTTGTTAGGAATACAAAGTTTCTCTTCAGTTGTAAACTCCACTCCATACATATATATGGGGAGGTACTAGCTCCAACTCGGTTTTATAGTGAAAACAGCAGGAACTTCAAAACGACACTAGGAAACAGACTGAGAAACCAGAGTAAAAGTTTCTCCTGCAACTCGTTCCCTTTGTGCTAGATGAACGAACGTCTCTCCACATGCTCAGTTCTGAGAGATAAGTGTGTGTGAAAGCCGTCCTTCACCTAGCTTGTTGGGAACACTAAGTTTCTCTTCAGTTGCAAACTCCACTCCATACATATATATGGGGAGGAACTAGCTCCAACTCGGTTTTACACTGAAAACTGCAGGAACTTCAAACCGGCACTAGGGAACAGACTGAGAAACCAGAGTAAAAGTTTCTCCTGCAACCCGTTCCCTTTGTGCTAGATGAACGAACGTCTCTCCACATGCTCAGTTCTGAGAGATAATTGTGTGTGAAAGCCGTCCTTCACCTAGCTTGTTGGGAACACAAACTTTCTCTTCAGTTGCAAACTCCAATCCATACATATATATGGGGAGGTACTAGCTCCAACTCGGTTTTACAGTGAAAACTGCAGGAACTTCAAACCGACACTAAGAAACAGACTGAGAAACGAGAATTAAATTTTCTCCTGCAACCCGTTCCCTTTGTGCTAGATGAACGAACGTCTCTCCACATGCTCAGTTCTGAGAGATATGTGTGTGTGAAAGCCGTCCTTCACCTAGCTTGTTGGTAACACAAAGTTTCTCTTCAGTTGCAAACTCCACTCTATACATATATATGGGTAGTTACTAGCTCCAACTCGGTTTTACAGTGAAAACTGCAGGAACTTCAAACAGGCACTAGGAAACAGACTGATAAACCAGAGTAAAAGTTTCTCCTGCAACTCGTTCCCATTGTGCTAGATGAACGAACGTCTCTCCACATGCTCAGTTCTGAGAGATTAGTGTGTGTGAAAGCCGTTCTTCACCAAGCTTGTTGGGAACACAAAGTTTCTTTTCAGTTGCAAACTCCACTCGATATATATATATGGGGAGGTACTAGCTCCAACTCGGTTTTACAGTGAAAACTGCAGGAACTTCAAACCGGCACTAGGAAACAGACTGAGAAACCAGAGTAAAAGTTTCTCCTGCAAGCCGTTCCCATTGTGCTAGATGAACGAACGACTCTCCACATGCTCAGTTCTGAGAGTTAAGTGTGTGTGAAAGCCGTCCTTCACCTAGCTTGTTGGGAACACTAAGTTTCTCTTCAGTTGCAAACTCCACTCCATACATATATATGGGGAGGAACTAGCTCCAACTCGGTTTTACACTGAAAACTGCAGGAACTTCAAACCGGCACTATGGAACAGACTGAGAAACCAGAGTAAAAGTTTCTCCTGCAACCCGTTCCCTTTGTGCTAGATGAACGAACGTCTCTCCACATGCTCAGTTCTGAGAGATAATTGTGTGTGAAAGCCGTCCTTCACCTAGCTTGTTGGGAACACAAACTTTCTCTTCAGTTGCAAACTCCAATCCATACATATATATGGGGAGGTACTAGCTCCAACTCGGTTTTACAGTGAAAACTGCAGGAACTTCAAACCGACACTAAGAAACAGACTGAGAAACCAGAATTAAATTTTCTCCTGCAACCCGTTCCCTTTGTGCTAGATGAACGAACGTCTCTCCACATGCTCAGTTCTGAGAGATATGTGTGTGTGAAAGCCGTCCTTCACCTAGCTTGTTGGTAACACAAAGTTTCTCTTCAGTTGCAAACTCCACTAAATACATATATATGGGGAGTTACTAGCTCCAACTCGGTTTTACAGTGAAAACTGCAGGAACTTCAAACAGGCACTAGGAAACAGACTGATAAACCAGAGTAAAAGTTTCTCCTGCAACTCGTTCCCATTGTGCTAGATGAACGAACGTCTCTCCACATGCTCAGTTCTGAGAGATTAGTGTGTGTGAAAGCCGTTCTTCACCAAGCTTGTTGGGAACACAAAGTTTCTTTTCAGTTGCAAACTCCACTCGATATATATATATGGGGAGGTACTAGCTCCAACTCGGTTTTACAGTGAAAACTGCAGGAACTTCAAACCGGCACTAGGAAACAGACTGAGAAACCAGAGTAAAAGTTTCACCTGCAACCCGTTCCCATTGTGCTAGATGAACGAACGACTCTCCACATGCTCAGTTCTGAGAGTTAAGTGTGTTTGAAAGCCGTCCTTCATATAGCTTATTAGGAATACAAAGTTTCTCTTCAGTTGCAAACTCCACTCCATACATATATATGGGGAGGTACTAGCTCCAACTCGGTTTTATAGTGAAAACAGCAGGAAATTCAAAACGACACTAGGAAACAGACTGAGAAACCAGAGTAAAATTTTCTCCTGCAACTCGTTCCCTTTGTGGTAGATGAACGAACGTCTCTCCACATGCTCAGTTCTGAGAGATAAGTGTGTGTGAAAGCCGTCCTTCACCTAGCTTGTTGGGAACACTAAGTTTCTCTTCAGTTGCAAACTCCACACCATACATATATAGGGGAGGAACTAGCTCCAACTCGGTTTTACACTGAAAACTGCAGGAACTTCAAACCGGCACTAGGAAACAGACTGAGAAACCAGAGTAAAAGTTTCTCCTGCAACCCGTTCCCTTTGTGCTAGATGAACGAACGTCTCTCCACATGCTCAGTTCTGAGAGATAATTGTGTGTGAAAGCCGTCCTTCACCTAGCTTGTTGGGAACACAAACTTTCTCTTCAGTTGCAAACTCCAATCCATACATATATATGGGGAGGTACTAGCTCCAACTCGGTTTTACAGTGAAAACTGCAGGGACTTCAAACCGACACTAGGAAACAGACTGAGAAACCAGAATTAAAGTTTCTCCTGCAACCCGTTCCTTTTGTGCTAGATGAACGAACGTCTCTCCACATGCTCAATTCTGAGATATAAGTGTGTGTGAAAGCCGTCCTTCACCAAACTTGTTGGGAACACAAAGTTTCTCTTCATTTGCAAACTCCACTCGATACATATATATGGGGAGGTTCTAGTTCCAACTCGGTTTTACAGTGAAAACTGCAGGAACTTCAAACCGGCACTAGGAAACAGACTGAGAAAAGAGAGTAAAAGTTTCACCTGCAAACCGTTCCCTTTGTGCTAGATGAACGAAAGTCTCTCCACATGCTCAGTTCTGAGAGATAAGTGTGTGTGAAAGCCGTCCTTCACCTAGCTTGTTGGGAACACAAAGTTTCTCTTCAGTTGCAAACTCCACTCCATACATATATATGGGGAGTTACTAGCTCCAACTCGGTTTTACAGTGAAAACTGCAGGAACTTCAAACAGGCACTAGGAAACAGACTGATAAACCAGAGTAAAATTTTCTCCTGCAACTCGTTCCCATTGTGCTAGATAAACGAACGTCTCTCCACATGCTCAGTTCTGAGAGATAAGTGTGTGTGAAAGCCTTTCTTCACCAAGCTTGTTGGGAACACAAAGTTTCTTTTCAGTTGCAAACTCCACTCTATACATATATATGGGGAGGTACTAGCTCAAACTCGGTTTTACAGTGAAAACTGCAGGAACTTTAAACCGGCACTAGGAAACAGACTGAGAAACCAGAGTAAAAGTTTCTCCTGCAACCCGTTCCCTTTGTGCTAGATGAACGAACGTCTCTCCACATGCTCAGTTCTGAGAGATAATTGTGTGTGAAAGCCGTCCTTCACCTAGCTTGTTGGGAACACAAAGTTTCTCTTCAGTTAAAAACTCCACTCCATACATATATATGCGGAGGTAATAGCTCCAACTCGGTTTTATATTGAAAAGTGCAGGAACTTCAAACCGGCACTAGGAAACAGACTGAGAAACCAGAGTAAATGTTTCTCCTGCAAACCGTTCCCTTTGTGCTAGATGAACGAACGTCACTCCACATGCTCAGTTCTGAGAAATAAGTGTGTGTGAAAGCCGTCCTTCACCTAGCTTGTTGGGAACACAAAGTTTCTCTTCAGTTGCAAACTCCACTCCATACATATATATGGGGAGGTACTAGCTCCAACTAGGTTTTACAGTGAAAACTGCAGGAACTTCAAACCGACACTAGGAAACAGACTGAGAAACCAGAGTAAAAGTTTCTCCTGCAACCCGTTCCCTTTGTGCTAGATGAACGAACGTCTCTCCACATGCTCAGTTCTGAGAGATAAGTGTGTGTGAAAGCCGTCCTTCACCTACCTTGTTGGGAACACCTAGTTTCTCTTCAGTTGCAAACTCCACTCTATACATATATATGGGGAGTTACTAGCTCCAACTCGGTTTTACAGTGAAAACTGCAGGAACTTCAAACAGGCACTAGGAAACAGACTGATAAACCAGAGTAAAAGTTTCTCCTGCAACTCGTTCCCATTGTGCTAGATGAACGAAAGTCTCTCCACATGCTCAGTTCTGAGAGATAAGTGTGTGTGAAAGCCGTTCTTCACAAAGCTTGTTGGGAACACAAAGTTTCTCTTCAGTTGCAAACTCCACTCCATACATATATATGGGGAGGTACTAGTTCCAACTCGGTTTTACAGTGAAAACTGCAGGAACTTCAATCCGACACTAGGAAACAGACTGAGAAACCAGAGTAAAAGTTTTTCCTGCAACCCGTTCCCTTTGTGCTAGATGAACGAACGTCTCTCCACACGCTCAGTTCTGAGAGATAAGTGTGTGTGAAAGCCGTCCTTCACCTACCTTGTTGGGAACACCTAGTTTCTCTTAAGTTGCAAACTCCACTCTATACATATATATGGGGAGTTACTAGCTCCAACTCGGTTTTACAGTGAAAACTGCAGGAACTTCAAACAGGCACTAGGAAACAGACTGATAAACCAGAGTAAAAGTTTCTCCTGCAACCCGTTCCCTTTGTGCTAGATGAACGAACGACTCTCCACATGCTCAGTTCTGAGAGTTAAGTGTGTGTGAAAGCCGTCCTTCATATAGCTTGTTAGGAATACAAAGTTTCTCTTCAGTTGCAAACTCCACTTCATACATATATATGGGGAGGTACTAGCTCCAACTCGATTTTATAGTGAAAACAGCAGGAACTTCAAAACGACACTAGGAAACAGACTGAGAAACCAGAGTAAAAGTTTCTCCTGCAACTCGTTCCCTTTGTGCTAGATGAACGAAAGTCTCTCCACATGCTCAGTTCTGAGAGATAATTGTGTGTGAAAGCCGTCCTTCACCTAGCTTGTTGGGAACACAAACTTTCTCTTCAGTTGCATACTCCAATCCATACATATATATGGGGAGGTACTAGCTCCAACTCGGTTTTACAGTGAAAACTGCAGGGACTTCAAACCGACACTAGGAAACAGACTGAGAAACCAGAATTAAAGTTTCTCCTGCAACCCGTTCCCTTTGTGCTAGATGAACGAACATCTCTCCACATGCTCAGTTCTGAGAGATAAGTGTGTGTGAAAGCCGTTCTTCACAAAGCTTGTTGGGAACACAAAGTTTCTCTTCAGTTGCAAACTCCACTCCATACATATATATGGGGAGGTACTAGCTCCAACTCGGTTTTACAGTGAAAACTGCAGGAACTTCAATCCGACACTAGGAAACAGACTGAGAAACCAGAGTAAAAGTTTCTCCTGCAACCCGTTCCCTTTGTGCTAGATGAACGAACGTCTCTCCACATGCTCAGTTCTGAGAGATAAGTGTGTGTGAAAGCCGTCCTTCACCTACCTTGTTGGGAACACCTAGTTTCTCTTCAGTTGCAAACTCCACTCTATACATATATATGGGGAGTTACTAGCTCCAACTCGGTTTTACAGTGAAAACTGCAGGAACTTCAAACAGGCACTAGGAAACAGACTGATAAACCAGAGTAAAAGTTTCTCCTGCAACTCGTTCCCATTGTGCTAGATGAACGAAAGTCTCTCCACATGCTCAGTTCTGAGGATAAGTGTGTGTGAAAGCCGTTCTTCACAAAGCTTGTTGGGAACACAAAGTTTCTCTTCAGTTGCAAACTCCACTCCATACATATATATGGGGAGGTACTAGCTCCAACTCGGTTTTACAGTGAAAACTGCAGGAACTTCAATCCGACACTAGGAAACAGACTGAGAAACCAGAGTAAAAGTTTTTCCTGCAACCCGTTCCCTTTGTGCTAGATGAACGAACGTCTCTCCACACGCTCAGTTCTGAGAGATAAGTGTGTGTGAAAGCCGTCCTTCACCTACCTTGTTGGGAACACCTAGTTTCTCTTAAGTTGCAAACTCCACTCTATACATATATATGGGGAGTTACTAGCTCCAACTCGGTTTTACAGTGAAAACTGCAGGAACTTCAAACAGGCACTAGGAAACAGACTGATAAACCAGAGTAAAAGTTTCTCCTGCAACCCGTTCCCTTTGTGCTAGATGAACGAACGACTCTCCACATGCTCAGTTCTGAGAGTTAAGTGTGTGTGAAAGCCGTCCTTCATATAGCTTGTTAGGAATACAAAGTTTCTCTTCAGTTGCAAACTCCACTTCATATATATATATGGGGAGGTACTAGCTCCAACTCGATTTTATAGTGAAAACAGCAGGAACTTCAAAACGACACTAGGAAACAGACTGAGAAACCAGAGTAAAAGTTTCTCCTGCAACTCGTTCCCTTTGTGCTAGATGAACGAAAGTCTCTCCACATGCTCAGTTCTGAGAGATAATTGTGTGTGAAAGCCGTCCTTCACCTAGCTTGTTGGGAACACAAACTTTCTCTTCAGTTGCATACTCCAATCCATACATATATATGGGGAGGTACTAGCTCCAACTCGGTTTTACAGTGAAAACTGCAGGGACTTCAAACCGACACTAGGAAACAGACTGAGAAACCAGAATTAAAGTTTCTCCTGCAACCCGTTCCCTTTGTGCTAGATGAACGAACATCTCTCCACATGCTCAGTTCTGAGAGATAAGTGTGTGTGAAAGCCGTCCTTCACCAAGCTTGTTGGGAACACAAAGTTTCTCTTCAGTTGCAAACTCCACTCGATACATATATATGGAGAGGTTCTAGCTCCAACTCGGTTTTACAGTGAAAACTGCAGGAACTTCAAACCGGCACTAGAAAACAGACTGAGAAACCAGAGTAAAATTTTCTCCTGTAAGCCGTTCCCTTTGTGCTAGATGAACGAACGACTCTCCACATGCTCAGTTCTGAGAGTTAAGTGTGTGTGAAAGCCGTCCTTCAACTAGCTTGTTAGGAATACAAAGTTTCTCTTCAGTTGCAAACTCCACTCCATACATATATATGCGGAGGTACTAGCTCCAACTCGGTTTTATAGTGAAAACTGGAGGAACTTCAATCCGGCACTAGGAAACAGACTGAGAAACCAGAGTATAAGATTCTCCTGCAACCCGTTCCCTTTGTGCTAGATGAACGAACGTCTCTCCACATGCTCAGTTCTGAGAGATAAGTGTGTGTGAAAGCCGTCCTTCACCTAGCTTGTTGGGAACACAAAGTTTCTCTTCAGTTGCAAACTCCACTTCATACATATATATGCGGAAGTAATAGCTCCAACTCGGTTTTATATTGAAAACTGCAGGAACTTCAAACCGGCACTAGGAAACAGACTGAGAAACCAGAGTAAAAGTTTCTCCTGCAACCCGTTCCCTTTGTGCTAGATGAACGAAAGTCTCTCCACATGCTCAGTTCTGAGAGATAATTGTGTGTGAAAGCCGTCCTTCACCTAGCTTGTTGGGAACACAAAGTTTCTCTTCAGTTGCAAACTCCAATCTATACATATATATGGGGAGTTACTAGCTCCAACTCGGTTTTATAGTGAAAACTGCAGGAACTTCAAACAGGCACTAGGAAACAGACTGATAAACCAGAGTAAAAGTTTCTCCTGCAACTCGTTCCCATTGTGCTAGATGAACGAACGTCTCTCAACATGCTCAGTTCTGAGAGATAAGTGTGTGTGAAAGCCGTTCTTCACCAAGCTTGTTGGGAACACAAAGTTTCTTTTCAGTTGCAAACTCCACTCGATACATATATATGGGTAGGTACTAGCTCAAACTCGGTTTTACAGTGAAAACTGCAGGAACTTCAAAAAGGCACTAGGAAACAGACTGAGAAACCAGAGTAAAAGTTTCTTCTGCAACCCGTTCCCTTTGTGCTAGATGAACGAACGACTCTCCACATGCTCAGTTCTGAGAGTTAAGTGTGTGTGAAAGCCGTCCTTCATATAGCTTGATAGGAATACAAAGTTTCTATTCAGTTGCAAACTCCACTCCATACATATATATGCGGAGGTACTAGCTCCAACTCGGTTTTATAGTGAAAACAGCAGGAACTTCAAAACGACACTAGGAAACAGACTGAGAAACCAGAGTAAAAGTTTCTCCTGCAACTCGTTCCCTTTGTGCTAGATGAACGAACGTCTCTCCACATGCTCAGTTCTGAGAGATAATTGTGTGTGAAAGCCGTCCTTCACCTAGCTTGTTGGGAACACAAACTTTCTCTTCAGTTGCAAACTCCAATCCATACATATATATGGGTAGGTACTAGCTCCAACTCGGTTTTACAGTGAAAACTGCAGGAACTTCAAACCGACACTAAGAAACAGACTGAGAAACCAGAATTAAAGTTTCTCCTGCAACCCGTTCCCTTTGTGCTAGATGAACGAACGTCTCTCCACATGCTCAGTTCTGAGAGATATGTGTGTGTGAAAGCCGTCCTTCACCTAGCTTGTTGGTAACACAAAGTTTCTCTTCAGTTGCAAACTCCACTCTATACATATATATGGGGAGTTACTAGCTCCAACTCGGTTTTACAGTGAAAACTGCAGGAACTTCAAACAGGCACTAGGAAACAGACTGATAAACCAGAGTAAAAGTTTCTCCTGCAACTCGTTCCCTTTGTGCTAGATGAACGAACGTCTCTCCACATGGTCAGTTCTGAGAGATAAGTGTGTGTGAAAGCCGTTCTTCACCAAGCTTGTTGGGAACACAAAGTTTCTTTTCAGTTGCAAACTCCACTCGATATATACATATGGGGAGGTACTAGCTCAAACTCGGTTTTACAGTGAAAACTGCAGGAACTTCAAACCGGCACTAGGAAACAGACTGAGAAACCAGAGTAAAATTTTCTCCTGCAACCCTTTCCCATTGTGCTAGATGAAAGAACGACTCTCCACATGCTCAGTTCTGAGAGTTAAGTGTGTGTGAAAGCCGTCCTTCATATAGCTTATTAGGAATACAAAGTTTCTCTTCAGTTGCAAACTCCACTCCATACATATATATGGGGAGGTACTAGCTCCAACTCGGTTTTATAGTGAAAACAGCAGGAACTTCAAAACGACACTAGGAAACAGACTGGGAAACCAGAGTAAAAGTTTCTCCTGCAACTCGTTCCCTTTGTGGTAGATGAACGAACGTCTCTCCACATGCTCAGTTCTGAGAGATAAGTGTGTGTGAAAGCCGTCCTTCACCTAGCTTGTTAGGAACACTAAGTTTCTCTTCAGTTGCAAACTCCACACCATACATATATAGGGGAGGAACTAGCTCCAACTCGGTTTTACACTGAAAACTGCAGGAACTTCAAACCGGCACTAGGAAACAGACTGAGAAACCAGAGTAAAAGTTTCTCCTGCAACCCGTTCACTTTTTGCTAGATGAACGAACGTCTCTCCACATGCTCAGTTCTGAGAGATAATTGTGTGTGAAAGCCGTCCTTCACCTAGCTTGTTGGGAACACAAACTTTCTCTTCAGTTGCAAACTCCAATCCATACATATATATGGGGAGGTACTAGCTCCAACTCGGTTTTACAGTGAAAACTGCAGGGACTTCAAACCGACACTAGGAAACAGACTGAGAAACCAGAATTAAAGTTTCTCCTGCAACCCGTTCCTTTTGTGCTAGATGAACGAACGTCTCTCCACATGCTCAGTTCTGAGAGATAAGTGTGTGTGAAAGCCGTGCTTCACCTAGCTTGTTGGGAACACAAAGTTTCTCTTCATTTGCAAACTCCACTCGATAAATATATATGGGGAGGTTCTAGTTCCAACTCGGTTTTACAGTGAAAACTGCAGGAACTTCAAACCGGCACTAAAAAACAGACTGAGAAAACAGAGTAAAAGTTTCTCCTGCAACCCGTTCCCTTTGTGCTAGATGAACGAACGAATCTAAACATGCTCAGTTCTGAGAGTTAACTGTGTGTGAAAGCCGTCCTTCAACTAGCTTGTTAGGAATACAAAGTTTCTCTTCAGTAGCAAACTCCAATCCATACATATATATGCGGAGGTACTAGCTCCAACTCGGTTTTATAGTGAAAACTGCAGGAACTTCAAACCGGCACTAGGAAACAGACTGAGAAAAGAGAGTAAAAGTTTCACCTGCAAACCGTTCCCTTTGTGCTAGATGAAAGAAGGTCTCTCCACATGCTCAGTTCTGAGAGATAAGTGTGTGTGAATGCCGTCCTTCACCTAGCTTGTTGGGAACACAAAGTATCTCTTCAGTTGCAAACTCCACTCCATACATACATATGGGGAGGAAAAAGCTCCAACTCGGTTTTACAGTGAAAACTGCAGGAACTTTAACCCGGCACTAGGAAACAGACTGAGAAACCAGAGTAAAAGTTTCTCCTGCAACCCGTTCCCTTTGTGCTAGATGAACGAACGTCTCTCCACATGCTCAGTTCTGAGAGATAAGTGTGTATGAAAGCCGTCCTTCACCTAGCTTGTTGGGAACACAAAGTTTCTCTTCAGTTGCAAACTCCACTCCATACATATATATGTGTAGGTAATAGCTCCAACTCGGTTTTATATTGAAAACTGCAGGAACTTCAAACCGGCACTAGGAAACAGACTGAGAAACCAGAGTAAAAGTTTCTCCTGCAACCCGTTCCATTTGTGCTAGATGAACGAACGTCTCTCCACATGCTCAGTTCTGAGAGATAAGTGTGTGTGAAAGCCGTCCTTCACCTAGCTTGTTGGGAACACAAAGTTTCTCTTCAGTTGCAAACTCCACTCCATACATATATATGGGGAGGTACTAGCTCCAACTCGGTTTTACAGTGAAAACTGCAGGAACTTCAAACCGACACTAGGAAACAGACTGAGAAACCAGAGTAAAAGTTTCTCCTGCAACCCGTTCCCTTTGTGCTAGATGAACGAACGTCTCTCCACATGCTCAGTTCTGAGAGATAAGTGTGTGTGAAAGCCGTCCTTCACCTAGCTTGTTGGGAACACAAAGTTTCTCTTCAGTTGCAAACTCCACTCTATACATATATATGGGGAGTTACTAGCTCCAACTCGGTTTTACAGTGAAAACTGCAGGAACTTCAAACAGGCACTAGGAAACAGACTGATAAACCAGAGTAAAATTTTCTCCTGCAACTCGTTCCCATTGTGCTAGATGAACGAACTTCTATCCACATGCTCAGTTCTGAGAGATAAGTGTGTGTGAAAGCCGTTCTTCACCAAGCTTGTTGGGAACACAAACTTTCTCTTCAGTTGCAAACTCCACTCGATACATATATATGGGGAGGTACTAGCTCAAACTCGGTTTTACAGTGAAAACTGCAGGAACTTCAAACCGGCACTAGGAAACAGACTGAGAAACCAGAGTAAAAGTTTCTCCTGCAACCCGTTCCCTTTGTGCTAGATGAACCAACGACTCTCCACATGCTCAGTTCTGAGAGTTAACTGTGTGTGAAAGCCGTCCTTCATATAGCTTGTTAGGAATACAAAGTTTCTCTTCAGTTGCAAACTCCACTCCATACATATATATGGGGAGGAACTAGCTCCAACTTGGTTTTACACTGAAAACTGCAGGAACTTCAAACCGGCACTAGGAAACAGACTGAGAAACCAGAGTAAAAGTTTCTCCTGCAACCCTTTCCCTTTGTGCTAGATGAACGAAAGTCTCTCCACATGCTCAGTTCTGAGAGATAATTGTGTGTGAAAGCCGTCCTTCACCTAGCTTGTTGGGAACACAAACTTTCTCTTCAGTTGCAAACTCCACTCCATACATATATATGGGGAGGTACTAGCTCCAACTCGGTTTTACAGTGAAAACTGCAGGGACTTCAAACCGACACTAGGAAACAGACTGAGAAACCAGAATTAAAGTTTCTCCTGCAACCCGTTCCCTTTGTGATAGATGAACGAACATCTCTCCACATGCTCAGTTCTGAGAGATAAGTCTGTGTGAAAGCCGTCCTTCACCAAGCTTGTTGGGAACACAAAGTTTCTCTTCAGTTGCAAACTCCACTCGATACATATATATGGGGAGGTTCTAGCTCCAACTCGGTTTTACAGTGAAAACTGCAGGAACTTCAAACCGGCACTAGAAAACAGACTGAGAAACCAGAGTAAAAGTTTCTCCTGCAACCCGTTCCCTTTGTGCTAGATGAACGAACGACTCTCCACATGCTCAGTTCTGAGAGTTAAGTGTGTGTGAAAGCCGTCCTTCACCTAGCTTGTTGGGAACACAAAGTTTCTCTTCAGTTGCAAACTCCACTACATACATATATATGCGGAGGTAAAAGCTCCAACTCGGTTTTATATTGAAAACTGCAGGAACTTCAAACCGGCACTAGGAAACAGACTGAGAAACCAGAGTAAAAGTTTCTCCTGCAACCCTTTCCCTTTGTGCTAGATGAACGAACGTCTCTCCACATGCTCAGTTCTGAGAGATAAGTGTGTGTGAAAGCCGTCCTTCACCTAGCTTGTTGGGAACACAAAGTTTCTCTTCAGTTGCAAACTCCACTCTATACATATATATGGGGAGTTACTAGCTCCAACTCGGTTTTATAGTGAAAACTGCAGGAACTTCAAACAGGCACTAGGAAACAGACTGATAAACCAGAGTAAAAGTTTCTCCTGCATCTCGTTCCCATTGTGCTTGATGAACG
This sequence comes from Camelus bactrianus, assembly GCF_048773025.1. NCBI lineage: Eukaryota > Metazoa > Chordata > Mammalia > Artiodactyla > Camelidae > Camelus > Camelus bactrianus. The sequence goes on from NC_133569.1 coordinate 5,436,684, forward strand.
AACGTCTCTCCACATGCTCAGTTCTGAGAGATAAGTGTGTGTGAAAGCCGTTCTTCACCAAGCTTGTTGGGAACACAAAGTTTCTTTTCAGTTGCAAACACCACTCGATACATATATATGGGGAGGTACTAGCTCAAACTCGGTTTTACAGTGAAAACTGCAGGAACTTCAAAAAGGCACTAGGAAACAGACTGAGAAACCAGAGTAAAAGTTTCTTCTGCAACCCGTTCCCTTTGTGCTAGATGAACGAACGACTCTCCACATGCTCAGTTCTGAGAGTTAAGTGTGTGTGAAAGCCGTCCTTCACCTAGCTTGTTGGGAACACAAAGTTTCTCTTCAGTTGCAAACTCCACTCCATACATATATAAGGGGAGGTACTAGCTCCAACTCGGTTTTATAGTGAAAACAGCAGGAACTTCAAAACGACACTAGGAAACAGACTGAGAAACCAGAGTAAAAGTTTCTCCTGCAACTCGTTCCCTTTGTGCTAGATGAACGAACGTCTCTCCACATGCTCAGTTCTGAGTGATAAGTGTGTGTGAAAGCCGTCCTTCACCAACCTTGTTGGGAACACTAAGTTTCTCTACAGTTGCAAACTCCACTCCGTACATATATATATGTGGAGGAACTAGCTCCAACTCGGTTTTACACTGAAAACTGCAGGAACTTCAAACCGGCACTAGGAAACAGACTGAGAAACCAGAGTAAAAGTTTCTCCTGCAATCCGTTCCCTTTGTGCTAGATGAACGAACGTCTCTCCACATGCTCAGTTCTGAGAGATAATTGTGTGTGAAAGCCGTCCTTCACCTAGCTTATTGGGAACACAAACTTTCTCTTCAGTTGCAAACTCCACTCCATACATATATATGGGGAGGTACTAGCTCCAACTCGTTTTAACAGTGAAAACTGCAGGGACTTCAAACCGACACTAGGAAACAGACTGAGAAACCAGAATTAAAGTTTCTCCTGCAACCCGTTTCCTTTGTGCTAGATGAACGAACATCTCTCCACATGCTCAGTTCTGAGAGATAAGTGTGTGTGAAAGCCGTCCTTCACCAAGCTTGTTGGGAACACAAAGTTTCTCTTCAGTTGCAAACTCCACTCGATACATATATATGGAGAGGTTCTAGCTCCAACTCGGTTTTACAGTGAAAACTGCAGGAACTTCAAACAGGCACTAGGAAACAGACTGATAAACCAGAGTAAAAGTTTCTCCTGCAACCCGTTCCCTTTGTGCTAGATGAACGAACGACTCTCCACATGCTCAGTTCTGAGAGTTAAGTGTGTGTGAAAGCCGTCCTTCATATAGCTTGTTAGGAATACAAAGTTTCTCTTCAGTTGCAAACTCCACTTCATACATATATATGGGGAGGTACTAGCTCCAACTCGATTTTATAGTGAAAACAGCAGGAACTTCAAAACGACACTAGGAAACAGACTGAGAAACCAGAGTAAAAGTTTCTCCTGCAACTCGTTCCCTTTGTGCTAGATGAACGAAAGTCTCTCCACATGCTCAGTTCTGAGAGATAATTGTGTGTGAAAGCCGTCCTTCACCTAGCTTGTTGGGAACACAAACTTTCTCTTCAGTTGCATACTCCAATCCATACATATATATGGGGAGGTACTAGCTCCAACTCGGTTTTACAGTGAAAACTGCAGGGACATCAAACCGACACTAGGAAACAGACTGAGAAACCAGAATTAAGTTTCTCCTGCAACCCGTTCCCTTTGTGCTAGATGAACGAACATCTCTCCACATGCTCAGTTCTGAGAGATAAGTGTGTGTGAAAGCCGTCCTTCACCAAGCTTGTTGGGAACACAAAGTTTCTCTTCAGTTGCAAACTCCACTCGATACATATATATGGAGAGTTTCTAGCTCCAACTCGGTTTTACAGTGAAAACTGCAGGAACTTCAAACCGGCACTAGAAAACAGACTGAGAAACCAGAGTAAAATTTTCTCCTGTAAGCCGTTCCCTTTGTGCTAGATGAACGAACGAGTCTCCACATGCTCAGTTCTGAGAGTTAAGTGTGTGTGAAAGCCGTCCTTCAACTAGCTTGTTAGGAATACAAAGTTTCTCTTCAGTTGCAAACTCCACTCCATACATATATATACGGAGGTACAAGCTCCAACTCGGTTTTATAGTGAAAACTGGAGGAACTTCAATCCGGCACTAGGAAACAGACTGAGAAACCAGAGTATAAGATTCTCCTGCAACCCGTTCCCTTTGTGCTAGATGAACGAACGTCTCTCCACATGCTCAGTTCTGAGAGATAAGTGTGTGTGAAAGCCGTCCTTCACCTAGCTTGTTGGGAACACAAAGTTTCTCTTCAGTTGCAAACTCCACTCTATACATATATATGGGGAGTTACTAGCTCCAACTCGGTTTTATAGTGAAAACTGCAGGAACTTCAAACAGGCACTAGGAAACAGACTGATAAACCAGAGTAAAAGTTTCTCCTGCAACTCGTTCCCATTGTGCTAGATGAACGAACGTCTCTCCACATGCTCAGTTCTGAGAGATAAGTGTGTGTGAAAGCCGTTCTTCACCAAGCTTGTTGGGAACACAAAGTTTCTTTTCAGTTGCAAACTCCACTCGATACATATATATGGGTAGGTACTAGCTCAAACTCGGTTTTACAGTGAAAACTGCAGGAACTTCAAAAAGGCACTAGGAAACAGACTGAGAAACCAGAGTAAAAGTTTCTTCTGCAACCCGTTCCCTTTTTGCTAGATGAACGAACGACTCTCCACATGCTCAGTTCTGAGAGTTAAGTGTGTGTGAAAGCCGTCCTTCATATAGCTTGAAAGGAATACAAAGTTTCTATTCAGTTGCAAACTCCACTCCATACATATATATGCGGAGGTACTAGCTCCAACTCGGTTTTATAGTGAAAACAGCAGGAACTTCAAAACGACACTAGGAAAAAGACTGAGGAACCAGAGTAAAAGTTTCTCCTGCAACTCGTTCCCTTTGTGCTAGATGAACGAACGTCTCTCCACATGCTCAGTTCTGAGAGATAAGTGTGTGTGAAAGCCGTCCTTCACCTAGCTTGTTGGGAACACTAAGTTTCTCTTCAGTTGCAAACTCCACTCCATACATATATATGGGGAGGAACTAGCTCCAACTCGGTTTTACAGTGAAAACTGCAGGAACTTCAAACCGGCACTAGGGAACAGACTGAGAAACCAGAGTAAAAGTTTCTCCTGCAACCCGTTCCCTTTGTGCTAGATGAACGAACGTCTCTCCCCATGCTCAGTTCTGAGAGATAATTGTGTGTGAAAGCCGTCCTTCACCTAGCTTGTTGGGAACACAAACTTTCTCTTCAGTTGCAAACTCCAATCCATACATATATATGGGGAGGTACTAGCTCCAACTCGGTTTTACAGTGAAAACTGCAGGAACTTCAAACCGACACTAAGAAACAGACTGAGAAACCAGAATGAAAGTTTCTATTGCAACCCGTTCCCTTTGTGCTAGATGAACGAACGTCTCTCCACATGCTCAGTTCTGAGAGATATGTGTGTGTGAAAGCCGTTCTTCACCTTGCTTGTTGGTAACACAAAGTTTCTCTTCAGTTGCAAACTCCACTCTATACATATATATGGGGAGTTACTAGCACCAACTCGGTTTTACAGTGAAAACTGCAGGAACTTCAAACAGGCACTAGGAAACAGACTGATAAACCAGAGTAAAAGTTTCTCCTGCAACTCTTTCCCATTGTGCTAGATGAACGAACGTCTCTCCACATGCTCAGTTCTGAGAGATAAGTGTGTGTGAAAGCCGTTCTTCACCAAGCTTGTTGGGAACACAAAGTTTCTTTTCAGTTGCAAACTCCACTCGATATATATATATGGGGAGGTACTAGCTCAAACTCGGTTTTACAGTGAAAACTGCAGGAACTTCAAACCGGCACTAGGAAACAGACTGAGAAACCAGAGTAAAATTTTCTCCTGCAACCCGTTCCCATTGTGCTAGATGAACGAACGACTCTCCACATGCTCAGTTCTGAGAGTTAAGTGTGTGTGAAAGCCGTCCTTCATATAGCTTATTAGGAATACAAAGTTTCTCTTCAGTTGCAAACTCCACTCCATACATATATATGGGGAGGTACTAGCTCCAACTCGGTTTTATAGTGAAAACAGCAGGAAATTCAAAACGACACTAGGAAACAGACTGGGAAACCAGAGTAAAAGTTTATCCTGCAACTCGTTCCCTTTGTGGTAGATGAACGAACGTCTCTCCACATGCTCAGTTCTGAGAGATAAGTGTGTGTGAAAGCCGTCCTTCACCTAGCTTGTTGGGAACTCTAAGTTTCTCTTCAGTTGCAAACTCCACACCATACATATATAGGGGAGGAACTAGCTCCAACTCGGTTTTACACTGAAAACTGCAGGAACTTCAAACCGGCACTAGGAAACAGACTGAGAAACCAGAGTAATAGTTTCTCCTGCAACCCGTTCCCTTTTTGCTAGATGAACGAACGTCTCTCCACATGCTCAGTTCTGAGAGATAATTGTGTGTGAAAGCCGTCCTTCACCTAGCTTGTTGGGAACACAAACTTTCTCTTCAGTTGCAAACTCCAATCCATACATATATATGGGGAGGTACTAGCTCCAACTCGGTTTTACAGTGAAAACTGCAGGGACTTCAAACCGACACTAGGAAACAGACTGAGAAACCAGAATTAAAGTTTCTCCTGCAACCCGTTCCTTTTGTGCTAGATGAACGAACGTCTCTCCACATGCTCAATTCTGAGAGATAAGTGTGTGTGAAAGCCGTCCTTCAACAAACTTGTTGGGAACACAAAGTTTCTCTTCAGTTGCAAACTCCACTCGATACATATATATGGGGAGGTTCTAGTTCCAACTCGGTTTTACAGTGAAAACTGCAGGAACTTCAAACCGGCACTAAAAAACAGACTGAGAAACCAGAGTAAAAGTTTCTCCTGCAACCCGTTCCCTTTGTGCTAGATGAACGAACGACTCTCCACATGCTCAGTTCTGAGAGTTAAGTGTGTGTGAAAGCCGTCCTTCAACTAGCTTGTTGGGAACACAAAGTTTCTCTTCAGTTGCAAACTCCACTCCATACATATATATGCGGAGGTACTAGCTCCAACTCGGTTTTATAGTGAAAACTGCAGGAACTTCAAACCGGCACTAGGAAACAGACTGAGAAAAGAGATTAAAAGTTTCACCTGCAAACCGTTCCCTTTGTGCTAGATGAAAGAAGGTCTCTCCACATGCTCAGTTCTGAGAGATAAGTGTGTGTGAATGCCGTCCTTCACCTAGCTTGTTGGGAACACAAAGTATCTCTTCAGTTGCAAACTCCACTCCATACATACATATGGGGAGGAAAAGCTCCAACTCGGTTTTACAGTGAAAACTGCAGGAACTTTAACCCGGCACTAGGAAACAGACTGAGAAACCAGAGTAAAAGTTTCTCCTGCAACCCGTTCCCTTTGTGCTAGATGAACGAACGTCTCTCCACATGCTCAGTTCTGAGAGATAAGTGTGTATGAAAGCCGTCCTTCACCTAGCTTGTTGGGAACACAAAGTTTCTCTTCAGTTGCAAACTCCACTCCATACATATATATGCGGAGGTAATAGCTCCAACTCGGTTTTATATTGAAAACTGCAGGAACTTCAAACCGGCACTAGGAAACAGACTGAGAAACCAGAGTAAAAGTTTCTCCTGCAACCCGTTCCATTTGTGCTAGATGAACGAACGTCTCTCCACATGCTCAGTTCTGAGAGATAAGTGTGTGTGAAAGCCGTCCTTCACCTAGCTTGTTGGGAACACAAAGTTTCTCTTCAGTTGCAAACTCCACTCCATACATATATATGGGGAGGTACTAGCTCCAACTCGGTTTTACAGTGAAAACTGCAGGAACTTCAAACCGACACTAGGAAACAGACTGAGAAACCAGAGTAAAAGTTTCTCCTGCAACCCGTTCCCTTTGTGCTAGATGAACGAACGTCTCTCCACATGCTCAGTTCTGAGAGATAAGTGTGTGTGAAAGCCGTCCTTCACCTAGCTTGTTGGGAACACAAAGTTTCTCTTCAGTTGCAAACTCCACTCTATACATATATATGGGGAGTTACTAGCTCCAACTCGGTTTTACAGTGAAAACTGCAGGAACTTCAAACAGGCACTAGGAAACAGACTGATAAACCAGAGTAAAATTTTCTCCTGCAACTCGTTCCCATTGTGCTAGATGAACGAACTTCTCTCCACATGCTCAGTTCTGAGAGATAAGTGTGTGTGAAAGCCGTTCTTCACCAAGCTTGTTGGGAACACAAAGTTTCTTTTCAGTTGCAAACTCCACTCGATACATATATATGGGGAGGTACTAGCTCAAACTCGGTTTTACAGTGAAAACTGCAGGAACTTCAAACCGGCACTAGGAAACAGACTGAGAAACCAGAGTAAAAGTTTCTCCTGCAACCCGTTCCCTTTGTGCTAGATGAACCAACGACTCTCCACATGCTCAGTTCTGAGAGTTAAGTGTGTGTGAAAGCCGTCCTTCATATAGCTTGTTAGGAATACAAAGTTTCTCTTCAGTTGCAAACTCCACTCCGTACATATATATGGGGAGGAACTAGCTCCAACTTGGTTTTACACTGAAAACTGCAGGAACTTCAAACCGGCACTAGGAAACAGACTGAGAAACCAGAGTAAAAGTTTCTCCTGCAACCCGTTCCCTTTGTGCTAGATGAACGAACGTCTCTCCACATGCTCAGTTCTGAGAGATAATTGTGTGTGAAAGCCGTCCTTCACCTAGCTTGTTGGGAACACAAACTTTCTCTTCAGTTGCAAACTCCACTCCATACATATATATGGGGAGGTACTAGCTCCAACTCGGTTTTACAGTGAAAACTGCAGGGACTTCAAACCGACACTAGGAAACAGACTGAGAAACCAGAATTAAAGTTTCTCCTGCAACCCGTTCCCTTTGTGATAGATGAACGAACATCTCTCCACATGCTCAGTTCTTAGAGATAAGTGTGTGTGAAAGCCGTCCTTCACCAAGCTTGTTGGGAACACAAAGTTTCTCTTCAGTTGCAAACTCCACTCGATACATATATATGGGGAGGTTCTAGCTCCAACTCGGTTTTACAGTGAAAACTGCAGGAACTTCAAACCGGCACTAGAAAACAGACTGAGAAACCGAAGTAAAAGTTTCTCCTGCATCTCGTTCCCATTGTGCTTGATGAACGAACGTCTCTCCACATGCTCAGTTCTGAGAGATAAGTGTGTGTGAAAGCCGTTCTTCACCAAGCTTGTTGGGAACACAAAGTTTCTTTTCAGTTGCAAACACCACTCGATACATATATATGGGGAGGTACTAGCTCAAACTCGGTTTTACAGTGAAAACTGCAGGAACTTCAAAAAGGCACTAGGAAACAGACTGAGAAACCAGAGTAAAAGTTTCTTCTGCAACCCGTTCCCTTTGTGCTAGATGAACGAACGACTCTCCACATGCTCAGTTCTGAGAGTTAAGTGTGTGTGAAAGCCGTCCTTCATATAGCTTGTTAAGAATACAAAGTTTCTCTTCAGTTGCAAACTCCACTCCATACATATATATGGGGAGGTACTAGCTCCAACTCGGTTTTATAGTGAAAACAGCAGGAACTTCAAAACGACACTAGGAAACAGACTGAGAAACCAGAGTAAAAGGTTCTCCTGCAACTCGTTCCCTTTGTGCTAGATGAACGAACATCTCTCCACATGCTCAGTTCTGAGAGATAAGTGTGTGTGAAAGCCGTTCTTCACCAAGCTTGTTGGGAACACAAAGTTTCTTTTCAGTTGCAAACTCCACTCGATACATATATATGGGGAGGTACTAGCTCAAACTCGGTTTTACAGTGAAAACTGCAGGAACTTCAAACCGGCACTAGGAAACAGACTGAGAAACCAGAGTAAAAGTTTCTCCTGCAACCCGTTCCCTTTGTGCTAGATGAACCAACGACTCTCCACATGCTCAGTTCTGAGAGTTAAGTGTGTGTGAAAGCCGTCCTTCATATAGCTTGTTAGGAATACAAAGTTTCTCTTCAGTTGCAAACTCCACTCCGTACATATATATGGGGAGGAACTAGCTCCAACTTGGTTTTACACTGAAAACTGCAGGAACTTCAAACCGGCACTAGGAAACAGACTGAGAAACCAGAGTAAAAGTTTCTCCTGCAACCCGTTCCCTTTGTGCTAGATGAACGAACGTCTCTCCACATGCTCAGTTCTGAGAGATAATTGTGTGTGAAAGCCGTCCTTCACCTAGCTTGTTGGGAACACAAACTTTCTCTTCAGTTGCAAACTCCACTCCATACATATATATGGGGAGGTACTAGCTCCAACTCGGTTTTACAGTGAAAACTGCAGGGACTTCAAACCGACACTAGGAAACAGACTGAGAAACCAGAATTAAAGTTTCTCCTGCAACCCGTTCCCTTTGTGATAGATGAACGAACATCTCTCCACATGCTCAGTTCTTAGAGATAAGTGTGTGTGAAAGCCGTCCTTCACCAAGCTTGTTGGGAACACAAAGTTTCTCTTCAGTTGCAAACTCCACTCGATACATATATATGGGGAGGTTCTAGCTCCAACTCGGTTTTACAGTGAAAACTGCAGGAACTTCAAACCGGCACTAGAAAACAGACTGAGAAACCAGAGTAAAAGTTTCTCCTGCATCTCGTTCCCATTGTGCTTGATGAAAGAACGTCTCTCCACATGCTCAGTTCTGAGAGATAAGTGTGTGTGAAAGCCGTTCTTCACCAAGCTTGTTGGGAACACAAAGTTTCTTTTCAGTTGCAAACACCACTCGATACATATATATGGGGAGGTACTAGCTCAAACTCGGTTTTACAGTGAAAACTGCAGGAACTTCAAAAAGGCACTAGGAAACAGACTGAGAAACCAGAGTAAAAGTTTCTTCTGCAACCCGTTCCCTTTGTGCTAGATGAACGAACGACTCTCCACATGCTCAGTTCTGAGAGTTAAGTGTGTGTGAAAGCCGTCCTTCATATAGCTTGTTAGGAATACAAAGTTTCTCTTCAGTTGCAAACTCCACTCCATACATATATATGGGGAGGTACTAGCTCCAACTCGGTTTTACAGTGAAAACAGCAGGAACTTCAAAACGACACTAGGAAACAGACTGAGAAACCAGAGTAAAAGGTTCTCCTGCAACTCGTTCCCTTTGTGCTAGATGAACGAACGTCTCTCCACATGCTCAGTTCTGAGTGATAAGTGTGTGTGAAAGCCGTCCTTCACCAACCTTGTTGGGAACACTAAGTTTCTCTTCAGTTGCAAACTCCACTCCGTACATATATATATGGGGAGGAACTAGCTCCAACTCGGTTTTACACTGAAAACTGCAGGAACTTCAAACCGGCACTAGGAAACAGACTGAGAAACCAGAGTAAAAATTTCTCCTGCAACCCGTTCCCTTTGTGCTAGATGAACGAACGTCTCTCCACATGCTCAGTTCTGAGAGATAATTGTGTGTGAAAGCCGTCCTTCACCTAGCTTATTGGGAACACAAACTTTCTCTTCAGTTGCAAACTCCAATCCATACATATACATGGGGAGGTACTAGCTCCAACTCGTTTTAACAGTGAAAACTGCAGGGACTTCAAATCGACACTAAGAAACAGACTGAGAAACCAGAATTAAAGTTTCTCCTGCAACCCGTTCCCTTTGTGGTAGATGAACGAACGTCTCTCCACATGCTCAGTTCTGAGAGATAAGTGTGTGTGAAAGCCGTGCTTCACCTAGCTTGTTGGGAACACAAAGTTTCTCTTCAGTTGCAAACTCCACTCTATACATATATATGGGGAGTTACTAGCTCCAACTCGGTTTTACAGTGAAAACTGCAGGAACTTCAAACAGGCACTAGGAAACAGACTGATAAACCAGAGTAAAAGTTTCTCCTGCAACCCGTTCCCTTTGTGCTAGATGAACAAACGACTCTCCACATGCTCAGTTCTGAGAGATAATTGTGTGTGAAACCGTCCTTCACCTAGCTTGTTGGGAACACAAACTTTCTCTTCAGTTGCATACTCCAATCCATACATATATATGGGGAGGTACTAGCTCCAACTCCGTTTTACAGTGAAAACTGCAGGGACTTCAAACCGACACTAGGAAACAGACTGAGAAACCAGAATTAAAGTTTCTCCTGCAACCCGTTCCCTTTGTGCTAGATGAACGAACATCTCTCCACATGCTCAGTTCTGAGAGATAAGTCTGTGTGAAAGCCGTCCTTCACCAAGCTTGTTGGGAACACAAAGTTTCTCTTCAGTTGCAAACTCCACTCGATACATATATATGCAGAGGTTCTAGCTCCAACTCGGTTTTACAGTGAAAACTGCAGGAACTTCAAACCGGCACTAGAAAACAGACTGAGAAACCAGAGTAAAATTTTCTCCTGTAAGCCGTTCCCTTTGTGCTAGATGAACGAACGACTCTCCACATGCTCAGTTCTGAGAGTTAAGTGTGTGTGAAAGCCGTCCTTCAACTAGCTTGTTAGGAATACAAAGTTTCTCTTCAGTTGCAAACTCCACTCCATACATATATATGCGGAGGTACTAGCTCCAACTCGGTTTTATAGTGAAAACTGGAGGAACTTCAATCCGGCACTAGGAAACAGACTGAGAAACCAGAGTATAAGATTCTCCTGCAACCCGTTCCCTTTGTGCTAGATGAACGAACGTCTCTCCACATGCTCAGTTCTGAGAGATAAGTGTGTGTGAAAGCCGTCCTTCACCTAGCTTGTTGGGAACACAAAGTTTCTCTTCAGTTGCAAACTCCACTCCATACATATATATGCGGAAGTAATAGCTCCAACTCGGTTTTATATTGAAAACTGCAGGAACTTCAAACCGGCACTAGGAAACAGACTGAGAAACCAGAGTAAAAGTTTCTCCTGCAACCCGTTCCCTTTGTGCTAGATGAACGAAAGTCTCTCCACATGCTCAGTTCTGAGAGATAAGTGTGTGTGAAAGCCGTCCTTCACCTAGCTTCTTGGGAACACAAAGTTTCTCTTCAGTTGCAAACTCCACTCTATACATATATATGGGGAGTTACTAGCTCCAACTCGGTTTTATAGTGAAAAATGCAGGAACTTCAAACAGGCACTAGGAAACAGACTGATAAACCAGAGTAAAAGTTTCTCCTGCAACTCGTTCCCATTGTGCTAGATGAACGAACGTCTCTCCACATGCTCAGTTCTGAGAGATAATTGTGTGTGAAAGCCGTTCTTCACCAAGCTTGTTGGGAACACAAAGTTTCTTTTCAGTTGCAAACTCCACTCGATACATATATATGGGTAGGTACTAGCTCAAACTCGGTTTTACAGTGAAAACTGCAGGAACTTCAAAAAGGCACTAGGAAACAGACTGAGAAACCAGAGTAAAAGTTTCTTCTGCAACCCGTTCCCTTTTTGCTAGATGAACGAACGACTCTCCACATGCTCAGTTCTGAGAGTTAAGTGTGTGTGAAAGCCGTCCTTCATATAGCTTGTTAGGAATACAAAGTTTCTATTCAGTTGCAATCTCCACTCCATACATATATATGGGGAGGTACTAGCTCCAACTCGGTTTTATAGTGAAAACAGCAGGAACTTCAAAACGACACTAGGAAACAGACTGAGAAACCAGAGTAAAAGTTTCTCCTGCAACTCGTTCCCTTTGTGCTAGATGAACGAACGTCTCTCCACATGCTCAGTTCTGAGAGATAAGTGTGTGTGAAAGCCGTCCTTCACCTAGCTTGTTGGGAACACTAAGTTTCTCTTCAGTTGCAAACTCCACTCCATACATATATATGGGTAGGAACTAGCTCCAACTCGGTTTTACACTGAAAACTGCAGGAACTTCAAACCGGCACTAGGGAACAGACTGAGAAACCAGAGTAAAAGTTTCTCCTGCAACCCGTTCCCTTTGTCCTAGATGAACGAACGTCTCTCCACATGCTCAGTTCTGAGAGATAATTGTGTGTGAAAACCGTTCTTCACCTAGCTTGTTGGGAACACAAACTTTCTCTTCAGTTGCAAACTCCAATCCATACATATATATGGGGAGGTACTAGCTCCAACTCGGTTTACAGTGAAAACTGCAGGAACTTCAAACCGACACTAAGAAACAGACTGAGAAACCAGAATTAAAGTTTCTCCTGCAACCCGTTCCCTTTGTGCTAGATGAACGAAAGTCTCTCCACATGCTCAGTTCTGAGAGATATGTGTGTGTGAAAGCCGTCCTTCACCTAGCTTGTTGGTAACACAAAGTTTCTCTTCAGTTGCAAACTCCACTCTATACATATATATGGGGAGTTACTAGCTCCAACTCGGTTTTACAGTGAAAACTGCAGGAACTTCAAACAGGCACTAGGAAACAGACTGATAAACCAGAGTAAAAGTTTCTCCTGCAACTCGTTCCCATTGTGCTAGATGAACGAACGTCTCTCCACATGCTCAGTTCTGAGAGATAAGTGTGTGTGAAAGCCGTTCTTCACCAAGCTTGTTGGGAACACAAAGTTTCTTTTCAGTTGCAAACTCCACTCGATATATATATATGGGGAGGTACTAGCTCCAACTCGGTTTTACAGTGAAAACTGCAGGAACTTAAAACCGGCACTAGGAAACAGACTGAGAAACCAGAGTAAAAGTTTCTCCTGCAACCCGTTCCCATTGTGCTAGATGAACGAACGACTCTCCACATGCTCATTTCTGAGAGTTAAGTGTGTGTGAAAGCCGTCCTTCATATAGCTTATTAGGAATACAAAGTTTCTCTTCAGTTGCAAACTCCACTCCATACATATATATGGGGAGGTACTAGCTCCAACTCGGTTTTATAGTGAAAACAGCAGGAACTTCAAAACGACACTAGGAAACAGACTGAGAAACCAGAGTAAAATTTTCTCCTGCAACTCATTCCCTTTGTGGTAGATGAACGAACGTCTCTCCACATGCTCAGTTCTGAGAGATAAGTGTGTGTGAAAGCCGTCCTTCACCTAGCTTGTTGGGAACACTAAGTTTCTCTTCAGTTGCAAACTCCACACCATACATATATAGGGGAGGAACTAGCTCCAACTCGGTTTTACACTGAAAACTGCAGGAACTTCAAACCGGCACTAGGAAACAGACTGAGAAACCAGAGTAAAAGTTTCTCCTGCAACCCGTTCCCTTTTTGCTAGATGAATGAACGTCTCTCCACATGCTCAGTTCTGAGAGATAATTGTGTGTGAAAGCCGTCCTTCACCTAGCTTGTTGGGAACACAAACTTTCTCTTCAGTTGCAAACTCCAATCCATACATATATATGGGGAGGTACTAGCTCCAACTCGGTTTTACAGTGAAAACTGCAGGGACTTCAAACCGACACTAGGAAACAGACTGAGAAACCAGAATTAAAGTTTCTCCTGCAACCCGTTCCTTTTGTGCTAGATGAACGAACGTCTCTCCACATGCTCAATTCTGAGAGATAAGTGTGTGTGAAAGCCGTCCTTCACCAAAATTGTTGGGAACACAAAGTTTCTCTTCAGTTGCAAACTCCAATCGATACATATATATGGGGAGGTTCTAGTTCCAACTCGGTTTTACAGTGAAAACTGCAGGAACTTCAAACCGGCACTAGAAAACAGACTGAGAAACCAGAGTAAAAGTTTCTCCTGCAACTCGTTCCCTTTGTGCTAGAAGAACGAACGACTCTCCACATGCTCAGTTCTGAGAGTTAAGTGTGTGTGAAAGCCGTCCTTCAACTAGCTTGTTAGGAATACAAAGTTTCTCTTCAGTTGCAAACTCCACTCCATACATATATATGCGGAGGTACTAGCTCCAACTCGGTTTTATAGTGAAAACTGCAGGAACTTCAAACCGGTCTAGGAAACAGACTGAGAAAAGAGAGTAAAAGTTTCACCTGCAAACCGTTCCCTTTGTGCTAGATGAACGAACGTCTCTCCACATGCTCAGTTCTGAGAGATAAGTGTGTGTGAAAGCCGTACTTCACCTAGCTTGTTGGGAACACAAAGTTTCTCTTCAGTTGCAAACTCCACTCCATACATATATATGGGGAGTTACTAGCTCCAACTCGGTTTTACAGTGAAAACTGCAGGAACTTCAAACAGGCACTAGGAAACAGACTGATAAACCAGAGTAAAATTTTCTCCTGCAACTCGTTCCCATTGTGCTAGATAAACGAACGTCTCTCCACATGCTCAGTTCTGAGAGATAAGTGTGTGTGAAAGCCGTTCTTCACCAAGCTTGTTGGGAACACAAAGTTTCTTTTCAGTTGCAAACTCCACTCGATACATATATATGGGTAGGTACTAGCTCAAACTCGGTTTTACAGTGAAAACTGCAGGAACTTTAAACCGGCACTAGGAAACAGACTGAGAAACCAGAGTAAAAGTTTCTCCTGCAACCCGTTCCCTTTGTGCTAGATGAACGAACGTCTCTCCACATGCTCAGTTCTGAGAGATAAGTGTGTGTGAAAGCCGTCCTTCACCTAGCTTGTTGGCAACACAAAGTTTCTCTTCAGTTGAAAACTCCACTCCATACATATATATGCGGAGATAATAGCTCCAACTCGGTTTTATATTGAAAAGTGCAGGAACTTCAAACCGGCACTAGGAAACAGACTGAGAAACCAGAGTAAATGTTTCTCCTGCAAACCGTTCCCTTTGTGCTAGATGAACGAACGTCTCTCCACATGCTCAGTTCTGAGAAATAAGTGTGTGTGAAAGCCGTCCTTCACCTAGCTTGTTGGGAACACAAAGTTTCTCTTCAGTTGCAAACTCCACTCCATACATATATATGGGGAAGTACTAGCTCCAACTCGGTTTTACAGTGAAAACTGCAGGAACTTCAAACCGACACTAGGAAACAGACTGAGAAACCAGAGTAAAAGTTTCTCCTGCAACCCGTTCTTTCTGTGCTAGATGAACGAACGTCTCTCCAGATGCTCAGTTCTGAGAGATAAGTGTGTGTGAAAGCCGTCCTTCACCTACCTTGTTGGGAACACCTAGTTTCTCTTCAGTTGCAAACTCCACTCTATAAATATATATGGGGAGTTACTAGCTCCAACTCGGTTTTACAGTGAAAACTGCAGGAACTTCAAACAGGCACTAGGAATCAGACTGATAAACCAGAGTAAAAGTTTCTCCTGCAACTCGTTCCCATTGTGCTAGATGAACGAAAGTCTCTCCACATGCTCAGTTCTGAGAGATAAGTGTGTGTGAAAGCCGTTCTTCACAAAGCTTGTTGGGAACACAAAGTTTCTCTTCAGTTGCAAACTCCACTCCATACATATATATGGGGAGGTACTAGCTCCAACTCGGTTTTACAGTGAAAACTGCAGGAACTTCAAACCGACACTAGGAAACAGACTGAGAAACCAGAGTAAAAGTTTTTCCTGCAACCCGTTCCCTTTGTGCTAGATGAACGAACGTCTCTCCACATGCTCAGTTCTGAGAGATAAGTGTGTGTGAAAGCCGTCCTTCACCTACCTTGTTGGGAATACCTAGTTTCTCTTAAGTTGCAAACTCCACTCTATACATATATATGGGGGGTTACTAGCTCCAACTCGGTTTTACAGTGAAAACTGCAGGAACTTCAAACAGGCACTAGGAAACAGACTGATAAACCAGAGTAAAAGTTTCTCCTGCAACCCGTTCCCTTTGTGCTAGATGAACGAACGACTCTCCACATGCTCAGTTCTGAGAGTTAAGTGTGTGTGAAAGCCGTCCTTCATATAGCTTGTTAGGAATACAAAGTTTCTCTTCAGTTGCAAACTCCACTTCATACATATATATGGGGAGGTACTAGCTCCAACTCGATTTTATAGTGAAAACAGCAGGAACTTCAAAACGACACTAGGAAACAGACTGAGAAACCAGAGTAAAAGTTTCTCCTGCAACTCGTTCCCTTTTTGCTAGATGAACGAAAGTCTCTCCACATGCTCAGTTCTGAGAGATAATTGTGTGTGAAAGCCGTCCTTCACCTAGCTTGTTGGGAACACAAACTTTCTCTTCAGTTGCATACTCCAATCCATACATATATATGGGGAGGTACTAGCTCCAACTCGGTTTTACAGTGAAAACTGCAGGGACTTCAAACCGACACTAGGAAACAGACTGAGAAACCAGAATTAAAGTTTCTCCTGCAACCCGTTCCCTTTGTGCTAGATGAACGAACATCTCTCCACATGCTCAGTTCTGAGAGATAAGTGTGTGTGAAAGCCGTCCTTCACTAAGCTTGTTGGAAACACAAAGTTTCTCTTCAGTTGCAAACTCCACTCGATACATATATATGGAGAGGTTCTAGCTCCAACTCGGTTTTACAGTGAAAACTGCAGGAACTTCAAACCGGCACTAGAAAACAGACTGAGAAACCAGAGTAAAATTTTCCCCTGTAAGCCGTTCCCTTTGTGCTAGATGAACGAACGACTCTCCACATGCTCAGTTCTGAGAGTTAAGTGTGTGTGAAAGCCGTCCTTCAACTAGCTTGTTAGGAATACAAAGTTTCTCTTCAGTTGCAAACTCCACTCCATACATATATATGCGGAGGTACTAGCTCCAACTCGGTTTTATAGTGAAAACTGGAGGAACTTCAATCCGGCACTAGGAAACAGACTGAGAAACCAGAGTATAAGATTCTCCTGCAACCCGTTCCCTTTGTGCTAGATGAACGAACGTCTCTCCACATGCTCAGTTCTGAGAGATAAGTGTGTGTGAAAGCCGTCCTTCACCTAGCTTGTTGGGAACACAAAGTTTCTCTTCAGTTGCAAACTCCACTCCATACATATATATGCGGAAGTAATAGCTCCAACTCTGTTTTATATTGAAAACTGCAGGAACTTCAAACCGGCACTAGGAAACAGACTGAGAAACCAGAGTAAAAGTTTCTCCTGCAACCCGTTCCCTTTGTGCTAGATGAACGAAAGTCTCTCCACATGCTCAGTTCTGAGAGATAAGTGTGTGTGAAAGCCGTCCTTCACCTAGCTTGTTGGGAACACAAAGTTTCTCTTCAGTTGCAAACTCCACTCTATACATATATATGGGGAGTTACTAGCTCCAACTCGGTTTTATAGTGAAAACTGCAGGAACTTCAAACAGGCACTAGGAAACAGACTGATAAACCAGAGTAAAAGTTTCTCCTGCAACTCGTTCCCATTGTGCTAGATGAACGAACGTCTCTCCACATGCTCAGTTCTGAGAGATAAGTGTGTGTGAAAGCCGTACTTCACCAAGCTTGTTGGGAACACAAAGTTTCTTTTCAGTTGCAAACTCCACTCGATACATATATATGGGTAGGTACTAGCTCAAACTCGGTTTTACAGTGAAAACTGCAGGAACTTCAAAAAGGCACTAGGAAACAGACTGAGAAACCAGAGTAAAAGTTTCTTCTGCAACCCGTTCCCTTTGTGCTAGATGAACGAACGACTCTCCACATGCTCAGTTCTGAGAGTTAAGTGTGTGTGAAAGCCGTCCTTCATATAGCTTGTTAGGAATACAAAGTTTCTATTCAGTTGCAAACTCCACTCCATACATATATATGCGGAGGTACTAGCTCCAACTCGGTTTTATAGTGAAAACAGCAGGAACTTCAAAACGACACTAGGAAACAGACTGAGAAACCAGAGTAAAAGTTTCTCCTGCAACTCGTTCCCTTTGTGCTAGATGAACGAACGTCTCTCCACATGCTCAGTTCTGAGAGATAAGTGTGTGTGAAAGCCGTCCTTCACCTAGCTTGTTGGGAACACTAAGTTTCTCTTCAGTTGCAAACTCCACTCCATACATATATATGGGGAGGAACTAGCTCCAACTCGGTTTTACAGTGAAAACTGCAGGAACTTCAAACCGGCACTAGGGA